>NW_017733339.1:41320-43314 GCF_001890085.2 Hipposideros armiger
CCACCTGCAGTCTCTGTCTCCCTTGTTGGAGGACAGGATGGTTCTTATTGGCATTTTGTGCCGTGGAGGGTGCAAGAGGAATACATTTAGATTCAGCCCATTTCTGCTGCTCTGCAGTCCACGGACCAAGGTGGCCACCTCAAGCAAGCACACTGGTACATACACTCATCGATTCCAGTTACCACGGCAGGCTGGAAGGGAGTTCTTCTAATGGACATTGACACATCCTGCTTTAATGAATGCTTCAGATTTTCACAATGATTTCCATAGGGCCATGCCCCATTTGGACATCCTTCTAGTAGGCCAGCTGCCCATGGCCCTTCTGCCTGACCACATGGCCAGGCTCCTGGTCACCACACATCAGCCGGTACAAACCCAAACATCGGGTCAAGCACCATGCACTTTAGCCCACAGCACTGATTTATTTGTCACCTGCTTTGATTAGAGTGGTGGACTTCAAAAGCAGGAAACTATTTGTTCATCTTGGAAGGGCCAGCCAAAAGCCAAGCAGCTCTGTGTTTGTCCATCAAGAGCTGTTTACAGGCATTGTCCACATAGCCGTCGATTCAGGTAGCGCCTCATGTGGTTCCGTGACAGTCCTGGGTGACAGAGTGTGCCTGCTTGCGAACACCCTGAGTCACTCTGTGCGTTCTCCTCGTAGCATGCTCAGGCGCAAACCATTCCTTTTATTATGGAACGCTTCTGGGCACTGTCCTCCCTATTAGGGTGTCTGACATCACCAAGATATTCTGGGTATTTCAGGTTTCAAGATTATTTTATGTGCTTCTGTTCTAGAGTCAATCAATATCCGACAGCAAGCTAGTCATTGCTCATCCGACAGAAATTCTCTAGTCCATGGTCCCAGTAGTGTCATCTCGTTGGGAGGAGCTCNTAAACTGTTGGGAGGGGACCTTTTCTTCATCAGTGATTTTTTAACTCTCTGATTAAGAATTTTGTAGTTGCCAATCACGATAGACTCAACAGACATGTCCTCCAGGAAACGTTCATGCTTCCTGGCATGTGTAGGTATCCTCTGCTCTCGCTTATGTTATAGTTTCCCTTGTCTTGACCAGTGTTTCCCATATGGTTTTCTAAAGTCAACAGGAGAACAAAAGACCTGTGCAGAGAGGACACTGCATGACCTGATCCTCATAGTGCTTTATTTCCTGTAACTGCAGGTGCCTTCAAGAGAAAGAAAAAAATTTTGCAAATTTTGGCTCGGTCAGTTGCTGAGGAAAAAATCCAGATGCTAAGAAAGGTGAGTCTTCTTTGCTGGCTTTTGTCTAGAGAAGTGCCCTGATTTCAGCTTTTGGTGGGAGTGAGGATTAATGGTGCAGTGAAAGAAAATGATTTTCTAGGTAAAGAACTATGGCCATGTTTCTCCCAGCAGTTGTATTCCTTTGAGACGGTACAGGTTGGTGTCATGTGGGGTGGGGTGTGCTGAGTGTGAATTAGTGTGGTGTGATTGTATGCGTGTGTGGATGTCTTTTCCCTAGAGTTGTATCCACCTTACACAGCAAAACTGCAATTGTCAACTCGCTTAGTAAAAAAAGTCCTGTCACCATTGCTTCATAGATATAGGTGTGTCCTTTTTCCACCCAGTGGGTGTACTGCAATGACATTCTGGCAATAACCACCCAGAGTTACTGTCAGACCCCACTAGTTAGGGGCAAAGTCGTTTACAAAACTGCCCTTTCTTCAGATACCAGCTACACTTTGGGGGTCCCCAAACCACCCACATTTTCAAAAGAGTGGCTATATATTTAGAGTATCTGACGACCTCTTTAGGTTTAATAATTCTCTATAAAGGACTCACAGAACTCAGGAAAGCTCTGTACTTATTATTACAGGTTTATGATAAAGGATACACATAGGGCCAGCCGAGTGACTCAGTTGGTTAAGAGCGCGAGCTCTGAGCAACAGGGTCACCGGTTCAATTCCCACATGGGCCAGTGAGCTGTGCCCAAGCTGAGCTGCCACTGAGCTGGTGAGAG
>NW_017733339.1:45944-46355 GCF_001890085.2 Hipposideros armiger
ACTTGGAGCTGATGGGTCCTGGAAAAACACAATGTTCCCCTTCCCCAGTTCCCCAACACTGTTCCCCTCCCCAATTCCCCAACAAAAAAATCTTTAAAAAAAAAGGATGCACATAGGCGAGGTCTGGGAGGGCCCTGGAAGCAGAAATTCCATGCACTCTTCCAGTGGAGTCAGGGCACCTCACCCTCCCAGCACATCTGTGTGCTCACCAAACAAAAAACTCCACTGAGCCTCAGTGTCCATAATTTTTATGGGGGTTTCAGTCTATAGGTGCAATTGATGAGAGCATTGGCCACATGATTGAAGTCAGTCTCTGTCTGCCTGCCCCTCTCCTGGTCTTTGACCACAGTGACCTGATAGCCAAATAATCATATCTGTCTGAGCATCTACATTGGGTGTCGCATTTTATAA
>NW_017733339.1:50670-52137 GCF_001890085.2 Hipposideros armiger
AAAAGGAAATAATAGAGGTTTGCTTTGCTGTTTCTTTTTTCTATATTTTACTGACATAATAAGAGGTATTCTGTCTATGGGCTTTAAGTGTGCTGTGTTTGTAATGATCTTCTTTTGTTTTGTTATTTAAGATAATCATTTCCAGAAGACCAGTTCAAAGCCTTTGGTTATGTTTCATTAGCCTGTCTTAGGAATTGAGCATGAGAGTTATTGGGTTGGGTGTTGGTGTGGAGCTGTGATGTAGGGAATCTGGTGAGACATAACTCTCTTACCGGCACGTGAGCCTAGAAATAAAGTTCTTCTAGAGTGTGAGCTGAGTGGTAGGTGGGAAGTCGAGCCTTTCCCTCTGCACTTTCAGGTCTGGTAGCAGCATCTTCATGTTCTGTAGTCATGTTTCCTCCTGGTTTAAAGGGCACTCCAGGGTTGGTAACAGAGAGAGTATTTCCTCTTAGCTTCCTGCACATGCTCCCGGATCTTTCTGGGTAGGCAAGGTGGGAAGCATATCCTGGAGCACATTTTTTACCCTCACTCCTCACCCAAATCCCAAATCCTGGGACTAGGAATAAAACCTGCACTTGCTTCCACCTGAGAGGGCCCCATGTCCGGCTGCCCCCTAAGACGCTCCATGGCTGGCAGGAATTCTAGAGGACTATGTGAAGGGGCCTGTTTCACACACTTGCTCTCTGTCTCACTCACCTGGTCTTTTGAGGTCGACCAGGCCCAGGACAGGGCCTCGGGGTAGTAGGGCCAGGAGGGTCACTACTACACTCAGAACCCACTGCTCCCACCACACAGTGCTGCCCCTGCTTCCAACACCCCAGTCATGCCTACGCTGTGACCTTTTCACAGGCCTGCTCATTGGTCCCACCCTCCCTGTTTTTCCAAGATGTGATGCCAGCTCTGGCAGGTACTGTGTATTTTTACGTGGCCACATTTACTGTAGAATCCCCATGGCTTCACTCACAGACTAAAATAATTTGAACAATTTACTTTACCTCTAATTTCATTTTCTCCCTTATTCTCCCTTAGTGGCTAGGTAACTTATGGGGTTGTTGTGAAAATGTCTCCCAAGTAATTAAGGTAACCATAGGCACAGGACAGTCACTTGTTTTATGGAGTTGGTTATCACTGTCTCCCACAGGGCCCAGCACAACCCCATGCCTAAGATAGATGCTCCTTGGGTTTGGATGGATTGGTTAATCAATTCATAGATTGATTACAGATGGTATACACATGATCATTCCTCCAATGTTCCCATATTGAAGAACAATATGGTTGGTGGAGATTAACAAGGAGATAGAAAATGGGCAGCAATAGGACGGAGAGAAGAGGAAGGAGAAAGAAATCCCTGGAAGATATCCCACTTGATCTTGGTGTATGACCTTTTTAATGTATCGCTGAATTCGACTTGCTAATACTTTGTTGAGGATTTTTTCACCTATAGTTTTCTTTTTTTATAGTGTCTTT
>NW_017733339.1:52528-53358 GCF_001890085.2 Hipposideros armiger
TTTGTTTATTTTTTCAAAGAACCAGCTCTTTGTTTTCTTGATCTTCTGCTCTATTTTTTTTTTTTACTCTCTTTCATTTATTTCCACTTTGATGTTTATTATTTCCTTCCTTCTGCTTACTTTGGACTTTTTTTTTTCTAGTTCCTATAGGTGAAAGGTGAGATTGTATATTTGAAATTTTTCTTGTTTCTTGAAGTAGGCCTATACTGCTATCAATTTTCCTCTTAGAATTGCTTTGCCTGTGTCCCATAGGTTTGGGGTCATTGTGTTTTCATTTTTATCTCAAGGTATCCTTTGATTTCCTCCTTGATCTCATTGTTAACCCAATTCATTGTTTAGTAATATGTTATTTAGCCCCCATGCGTTCGTATGTTTTTCAGTTTTCTTCTTGTAATTGATTTCTAGTTCCATACCATTGTGGTCAGAGAAGATGCTTGATATGGTTTCAATCTATTGAGACTTGTTTTGTGGCCTAACATGTGTTCTATCCCATACAATGTTCCATGGATACTTGAAAAGAATGTATATTTTGCTGTTTTTTGGTGAAATGTTCTATAAATATCTGTTAAGTTTATCAGTCTAATGTTTCATTTGAGGCGTCTGTTTATCAGTCTAATGTTTCATTTAAGGCGTCTGTTTCCTTGTTGATTATATGTTTGGATGATCTATCCATTGATGTCAATGGTGTTTTCAGGTCCCCTACTATTATTGTACTACTGTCTATCTCTCCCTTTATGTCTGTCACTGTTTGCTTTATATATTTAGGTGTGCCTAAGTTGGGTGCATAAATGTTTACAAGGGTTATATCCACTTGTATTGATCCCCTTACC
>NW_017733339.1:56053-66603 GCF_001890085.2 Hipposideros armiger
TAGATTCATGTTGTACATCAGATTTGGGAAGTTCTCTGCCATTATTTTCTTATATTTTTTCTCCTTGTTTCTGACTCTTCTCCTTATGTGATTCCAAAAATGCATATGTTGGACTGTTCATTAGTGTTTAGCAGGTCACTTAGGCTCTATTTATTTTTCTCCATTTTTTTTCTTTTTGTTCTTCAGATTTCATAATTTCAGTGGTCTTATTTTTTTTATTAGTTTCAGGTGTACAATACAGTGCATTAATTATACTTTTTTACCCTCACAAAGTGACAACCCCCTCCCCCAATCCATCCCCCCACTCCCCCATATCACAATTCTGTTGACTCCACTCCCCACACTATACTCCATATCCCGTGACTATATATATATAAAATTATAGTTGAGATACAATATTATTCAATGTCAGCTTCAGGTGTACAGTGCAGTCAGTGGTCAAGCCTCTACACTGTCCATGAAGTGGTCTCCCTAACAAGACATGTGACCTCAGTGGTCTTATTTTAAAGTTCGCTGATTCTTCTTCTGCCTGCTCAAATCTACTTTCGAATATCTCATGAATTTTTCATTTCAGTTATACTTTTCAGTTCCAGAATTTCTTTTTTGGTCTCTATTTTCTATCTTTTTATTGGTATTCTCATTGTTCACACATCACTTCCCTGTCTTTTTCCATGCTTTTGTTTAGCTTTTTGAGCACCTTTAATAAAGTTGTTTTTAAAGTTTTGTCTGCTGAGTGTGATGTCTGGGGTTCCTCAGGGACAGTTCATAGCAATTCATTTTGTTCCTTTAATGGGCCAAACTTTCCTGTTTCTTTGTATGCCTGTGATTTGTTGTTGTTGTTGAAAACTGGACATTTGAATTTCATAATGTGGTATCTCTGGATATCAGAGTATTCCCATTCTCTAGAATTTCCACTCTCTGGATGGTGAACACATAATGCTATATACTCGTATGTATTTGAATTAACATCTGGAGTAACTTCCTTAGCCTAGTACAGCTTTGTTCCACCCACCAGTGTTGTGTTGTTATTGGCAAGTATTTTACATTTCTAAAGTTATACGCCCAATAAGACATAACATTCATCGTTTTATACAGTTGCTTTTAAAATTAGCTAAGAGAAGTAAAGAGAAACCAAAAAGCTCTCATAAAATTGTATAGAATACTCCACTCAACAACAGCAAAATGCACATTCTTTTCAAGCACCTATAGAACATAAACCAAGATGGACCATATATGGGGTCATAAAAGAACCTTAACAAATTTAAAATTTATTGAGCAAACTAAAAATCAATAATAAAAAGGTAACAGGGACATCTCCAAATGCTTGGAAACTAAACAACACACTCCTAAGTAATCCATGGACGAAAGACAAAGGCTCAAGGGAAACTTTAAAAATATATCAAAGTGAGTAGAAATGGAAACAAAACATAACAAAATTTGTGGGATGCAGCCAAAGAAGCATTAAGAGGGAAATTTATAGCAGTAAATTCTTATATTAGAAAAGAAGAGTGATGCCAGAAACTTGGCTGAATAAGATAGTCCTTGTTTGTACTCTTCCCCACAAGAACAATTAGACATTTATTTATGGATGAATGAGACTGTGGGAACTATGGGATTCAGCACCATATGCCAGCAAACCCAGGAGGACTATTGCCCACCCATACATCATGTCATAGGCATTACAGACATCAGTTCTGGCTATACACCCTGCAGTGGCCCAAGAACTGGCTCCAGCATCTCTTGGCCATGGCCCAGGAGCCCCTGGAGAACACTGTCTTAGATAACCACTTATAAATGAGAGAAGTCCAGGTTTCTAGTGGAGATGTTCCAGCACACCATTGGAACAACAACCAAAAGAATGAGTTTGGACACATTGGAGAAGGTAAGAGAAATAGTTTGACTTACCTGCATCATCCCTTCCCTAAGGTGGTAGAGTGGAGGACCAAGAGAGATCTTCTAGGCCCATGATTTCTCCTGCAGGGAAAACTGAGAGTGTCGAGTGAGCACCTGGCTTCCCCAGCTGTGCAGGCAGGATACTGCCCAAACAGGCCCCTTTTTCCCCTTTCCACATCCAGAGTACTGAATCATGAGCTGCGTGGCTGAGGGGCAGGAATAAGCTGGGAGAGTGGTGGATAGCACTCTTAGAAAGCATTAAAGGGATGCAGATCCTATTAGCGCCATCAGACTCCATTAAGAAGCCTTCCCATGAGCTACCAGTGATGCCTCAAGCACAGATGCCCCCAACTGGCTCATGGGCACCCCCCAGTGCTCCATGTGCCTCACTCACACTCAACTCTTCCTCCCTCCCCACTGTGGCCATCTCCCTGTGTGAGCTTGCTCCCAGTGGCGGTGGTGAGAGCAAATTTCAGTAGAAGCTAGTGAGCATGCCCAGAATCTGAATTTGCAGTTCAGTGAGAGACAACAAACATGACTTTTACCACTACCCTTGGAAAAGCAAAAGAGAGGCTTTCAGCACCCAACCTGGTGTGTTGCAGAATTGAGAGAAGACATATGAGTTTAAGAATTCTTCCACAAGAGGGAACAAGAAGTGTGGAGCAGGGGTATCTATAGAAGGGTTGAGAAAGCCTCAGAAGCTCTAGCAGGGCTGACAGAAATTATTTCTCTCCTGAAGGCAGTTAGTAAAAATTAGAGGAGGTGACTGCTACATCAAATGCAAAGACATAAATGCAAAACTTCAAGGAACATGACACCACTAAAGAAACACAATAATCAACAAGTAACCAATCCACTCTTCTTTTCTAATATAAGTCATGCAGATCTGAGATTTAATCAATAAAGAATTGAAAAATAGCCATTTAAGGAAGTTCAATGAGCTACAAGAAAACACAGACAGACAATTCATTAAAGTCAGGAAAACAATACACAAATAAAATGAGAAGTTTAACGAAGAGATCGAAATCATAAAAAGTAACCCAACAGAAGTTCTGGAGTTGAAGAATAGAATAAATGAAATGAAAGATGAAATAGAAAGCATCAACAGCAGAATAGATCAAGCAGAAGAAAGATTCTGTGACTTAGAAGACATAAACTTTGAAATTATCCTGTCAGAGGAGAACAAAGAATAAAGAATAAAAGAGTGAAGAAAGCCTACATGAACCATGGTTAACCATCAAAAGAAAAAATTTATGAATTATTGGAATCTTAGAGAAGAAAGGGAGAAGGGGGAAGAAAGTTTATTTAAAGGAATAATACCTAAGAACACCCCAAATCTGGGGAGAGAGTTAGATATCCACATTAATGAAACTCATAGGTCATTAAACAAACTCAAGTTAAAGAGATCTACTCCAAGACATATTATAATAAAACTTCCGAAAATCAAAGACAAATAGTAGAAAACCTTAAAAGCAGGAAGAGAAAAGAAGTTTATAACTTACAAGGGAACCCCCTAAGGCCATCAGAGAATTTATCTCTGATAAAACCTTACAGGCCAGGGGAGATGGATGATATATTTAAAGTGCTAAAAGAGAAAAGTGTTATCCAAGAATACTATATCTGGCAAAGTTGTCCTTCAGGAATGATGGAAAGATAAAGATGTTCCTAGACAAACAAAAGCTGAGTGAGTTGCTTATCACTAGACCTGCCTTACAAGAAATGCTCAAAGTAATTCTTCAAGGTGAAATGAAAAAACATTAAATAATAACATGAAAACATTAGTAAAAGTAAGTATATAGTCAAATTCAGAACACTCATACTGTAATATAGTGGTTTGTTAACCAGTTAACTGTAGTACATAGGTTAGAGGACAAGAGTATTTAAAATAACTATAACTAAAATAATTTGCTAATACACAACATAAAAAGAAGTAAATTATGACATCAAAAATATAAAAGGAGGGCAATAAAAGCATAGAGTTTTTGTATGCTATGAAAGATAACTTGTTATCAGCATCAAAATAGACTGTTATATCTATAAAGTGTTTTATGTAAGTCTCATGATAACCACAATGGAAAACCTAGATTCACAAAAGATATATCTATAAATGTTCAATGTAAGTCTCCACAATGGAAAAACCTACAGGAGAGTCACAAAAGATAAAGAGAAGGGAATCAAAGCATGTCACTAAGAAAAATAATTCACAAAGGAAGGGTGCAAGAGAGGGAAAAAGGAACAAGGGAACTACAAAACAGCCAGAAAACAATAAGATGGCATTACCTATAATTACATAAGAACTCCTAACACCTAAAAGTCCTTACCTATCAATAATTACTCTAAATGTAAATGGATTCAATTCTCCAATCAGAAGGCATAGAATGGCCAGATGGATTAAAAAACAAAAAAGACTTAGGTACGTGGTGCCCACTAGAGACTCACTTCAGCTTTAAGGGCACACATAGGCTAAAAGTGAAGCGATGGAGAAAGATCTCCCATGCAAATGGAAACCAAAAGAGAGCAGGGGTAGGTATATTCATATCAAAAAATATATATTTTTTAAGTAAAATATTTTAACAAGAAAGAAAAAATGTCATTGTATAATAATAAGGGAGTCCATTCATTTAGAGAATATAACAGTCATAAAGAGATATGCACCCAGCAATGAAGCACCTAACTATATTAAGCAAATACAAATAGATCTGAAGGGAGAAATAAGACAATAATACAATAACAGTAGGGGATTTTAATACCCTACTTTCAACAATGGATAGATCATCCAGATAGAAAATAAAGAAATGTTAGGCTTAAAATACAGTTTAGGCCGGCCGAGTGGCTCAGTTGGTTAAGAGCTNGTTTAATTTTGTCCTGTTCTTTCATTTAGGACATGTTTCTTTGTCTCCTTATTCAGCCTGACTACCTGTGTTTGTTTCTATGTATTAGGTAGATCTCCTATGTCTCCTGGTCTTGACAGAGTGGCCTTATATAGAAGGTATCCTGTGGGGCCCAGTGGTACAGACTCACTGGTCACCTAAGCTGGGTACTCCAGGGTTGTCCCCTGTTTGGGTGATATGTGTCCTGTTGTAGTTGGGCCTCAATTGCTGGAGGCATGTCATTGGGTGGTCTTGATCCTCAGGCTGACTGGCTGTGAGGGCTTGCCTTAATTACAGTTGACAAGCTGCTGTGTGAGGGCTTATCCCATGGAGTGGTAGTTGGTTTAGTGGGGCTGTGGTGCCCGCTGAGTCCACCTTTGGTGTGTGTCATTTGTGGAGCTGGTTGGGTTGTGCTTTGTTGTGGTCTGAAACCAGCCACTGGTTGTGTTGGTCTTGGAGCTCCTTGGGATGGGCTCCAATACAGGCCAAAGTCAGCTACCACTTGTGCCAGGTTTTGCGACCACTTGATAGGAGCTACAAAGTGATCTGCAGTTGGTTGATGCTTGTGTTGGGCTTGGAGATGCTTGGGAGAGGCTATGTTGCGAGCTTAGGCCTGCTGCCCCTTATGTCAGGCTTGGGTCCACCTGCAGTCTCAACATGGCTTCTTTATATCCTTAATTATAGGAATTCTGTTCAGGTAGTCTTCAGATGGTTCTTAATGATGGTTGTTGTATAATTTACTTGTAATTTTGATGTGATCATGGGAAAAGGTGAGCACACAGTTTATCTACTGCACTATCTTGACCAGAAATCCCTCAACAATCGAGGATCCTTTCTTGTGATAAGCTGCCTTCTTTATGCTTTTGAGATTCTTTGGATTCTCATAGTTTGACTATAATGTGTCTTGGTGTGTGTGTGTGTGTGTGTGTGTGTGTGTGTGTGTGTGTGTGTGTTTTAATTTATTCTACTAGGAATTTGTTGAGTTTTTTTTATTTGTAGATTCATGTTGTACATCAGATTTGGGAAGTTCTCTGCCATTATTTTCTTATATTTTTTCTCCTTGTTTCTGACTCTTCTCCTTATGTGATTCCNTAAATACTAAAGTCTGTAGTTTACATTAGGGTTCACTCTTTATGTTGCACAGTCTATGAATTTTGACAAATGTATACTCATGTATCCACCATTACAGTATCATAAAATCCCGTGCTTCACCTATTCATCCATTCCCTTCTGTTCAACACCCCCACCCCCAGCCACAGAATCTCTCGCAACTGCATATCTTTTTACTGTCTTTATAGTTTTGCCTTTTACAAAATGTCATTTAGATGGAATCATACAGTATGTAGCCTTTTCAAATTGGCTGCTTTCACTTAGCAATATCCATTTAAGGCCTCTTTGCATTGTTTTCATGGCTTGATAGTTCATTTCTTTTTATTGGTGAACAATATTCCAGTGCATAGCTCTACAAGTTTGTTCATTCTCCTATTGAGGGGCAACTTTTTTTTTTTTTTTGCTTTCATTCTTTAACAACTATGAATAAAGCTACTAAAACATTTGTGAGGTTTTTGTATGGATAGAAAGTTTCAACTCATTTCAGTGAATACCTAGAAGTGTAATTGTTGGATCACATGTAAGGTTATATTTAGCTTTTAAGAAACTTCCACAACTATCTTCCAAAGTGGCTGTATGATTTTGCATTCCTACCAGCAATGAGAGTTCTTGTTCCACATCCTCGACAGNACAGTTTAAATTAAATGGACCTAACAGACCTATACAGAACATTCCATCAAATAGCAGCGGAACACACATTTTTCTGAAGTATTCTATACACACAACGTTCTCCAGGTTAGATCATATAATAGGTCACAAAATGGGTCTTAACAAATTTAAGAAGATTGAAATCATACCAAGTATCTTTTTTTTAATTACAATGGTATGAAATTAGAAATTGGTAGTAGGAAAGCTAGAAAATTAAAAGATATGTGGAAATCAAACAACACACTCCTGAACTACGAAATGGGTCGAAGAAGAAATCAAAAAGGAAATTGAAAACATTTTGACAAACAAAGATGGACATAAAATATACCCAAACTAATGGGATACAGCAAAATGAATTCTAATAGGGAAGTTTATAATGATAAATGGATACACTAAGAAAAACAAAATCTCAAACAACCTAACTTTAAACCTCAAAGGACTAGATAATGAAGTACAAACTAAGCCCAAAGATAATAGAAGGAAGGAAATACCAAAGATCAGAACAGAAATAAATGAAATAGAAAATAATAGAAAAGATCAATAAAACTAAGCTATTTGTTTTGAAACGATAAACAAAATTGACAAAACCTTAGCTAAAGTAACTAAGAAAAAAAGAGGGAAGTCTCAAATAAAATCAGAAATGAGGACACATTACAGCTGATACTACAGAAATACAAAGGTTCATAAAAGACTACTATGTTGAATAACCTATAAAAAATAGTTAATTCCTAAAATCATAGTCTGATAAAACTGTATCATGAAGGAAGAGAACATATGAACAGACCAATAATAAGTAAGAAGATTGAATCAGTAATAATAAAAAAAATCTCCCAACAAAGAGAAACCCAGGACTAGATAAGTTCCCTGGTGAATTCTACCAAACATTTAAAAAGAATTAATGCCAATCCTCAAACTCTTCCAAAAGAATTGAGGAGGCAAAACATTCTCAAATTTATTTTACAAGGCCAGCATTACCCTGATACCAAAGCCAGGTAAGAACACTACAAGAAAATAAAAATACAGGCTAATATCTCTGATGAATATAGATGCAAAAATTGTTAACAAAATATTAGCAAACTGAATTCAACAGCATATTAAAAGAATCATCCAGAGCTGAGCTGGCCGAGTGGTTCAGTTGGTTAAGAGCACGAGCTCTGAGCAACACGGTTGCTGGTTCGATTCCCACATGGGCCAGTGAGCTGCGCCCGAGCTGAGCTGCCACTGTGCTGCCAACAGGTGGCAGGATGGCTCAGCTGGTGAGAGCACGTGCTGCTAACAACAAGGTTTCCAGTTCGACTCCCGTATGGGATGATGGGCTATGCCCACCCGCAACTAAGTTTGAACACGGCACCTTGAGCTGAGTGGTCACGAGCTGCCGATGGGCAGCTGGATGGTGACTAGACTTGGAGCTGAGCTAGCTGCACCGACCACAAGTAAGATTGAAGGACAACAACTTGGCTGTTCCCCTTCCCCAATTCCCCAATTCCCCAACACTGTTCCCCTTCCCCAAATTCCCCAATAAAATCTTTAATAAAAAGAAAAAAAATCAACCACCATGATCAAGTGGCATTTATCCCTGGGATGCAAAGATTGTTCAACATACACAAATCAATAAATGTGTTACTCCACATTAATAGAATAAAAAGTAAAAATCACATGGCCATCTCGATAGATGCAGAAAAAACATTTGATAAAATGCAACATCACTTCATGATAAAAACCCTCAACCATTTGGGTATAGAAGGAACATACCTCAACATAATAAAGGCCATATGTTACAAGCCCACAGTTAATATCAAACTCAACAGTGAAAGGATTAAAAGCTTTTCCTCTATGATCAGGAACAAGACAGGGTGCCCCCTCTCACCACTGTTATTCAACATAGTACTGGAAATCTGAGCCAGAGCAATCAGGCAAGAAAAAGAAAGAAAAGGCATTTGAATCAGAAAGGAAGAAGCAAAATGTTCTTTGTTTGTAGATGATGTAATCTTATATATAGAAAATCCCAAAGACTACCAAACAACTGTTACAGAACTAATCAACGAATTTAGTAAAGTTGCAGTATACAAACTCAACATACAGAAATTTGTTGTTTTTATACACTAACAACAAAATATCTGAAAAAGAAATAAAGAAAATCATCTAATTTATAATATCATCAAAAACAATAAACTACTTATCAGTAAATTTAAACAAGAAGATGAAAGATCGATACAATAAAAACCATAAGACTTGGATGAAAGAAATTGAGGAAGACACAAATAAATGAAAAGATAGCTATGTTCATGAACTGAAAGAATTGGTATTGTTAAAATATCCATACTACCTAAAGCCAACTATATACTTGAAAGTTGCCAAGGAAATACATCTTAAATGTTCTCACAACAAAATAAATAAATAAATAAAAGTAATTATGTGAGGTGATGTAGGTGTTAACTAACCTACTGTGGTAATCACTTTGCAATACATAAGTGTATCCAATCATCACCATAATTGTACACCTAAACTTACACAATGTTATATGTCAATTATGTCACAATAAAGTTGGTAAAAAGAATTCTCTAATCAATAATCTAAGCTCCTACCTTAGAAACCTAGAAAAGAAAAAGCACAATAAAACCAAAGCAAGCAGAAGTAAAGAAATAAATATAAGAACATAAATCAATAAAATTGAAAGCAGAAAAATAGAGAAAATCAATTAAACTAAAGTTCTGAAAGACTAATAAAATTGGCAAACCTCTAGCAAGATCAAAAATGAAAAAAAAGAGTGAAGCCACAAATTACCAATATTGTGGTACTGTGGTACAAATAGGGGATAAAATAGAGGTTATCACTATAAACACTGCAGACATGGAAAGGATAATAAAATGGTAGGTACAACTCCACAAACATAAATTTGACAACTTAAGGAAATGAATCAATTCCTAAAAAAACAAAAACTACCACACCAACCTAATGTGAAATCATCTGAATAGTTATATAACTATTAAAGACATTGAATTTGTAGTTAAAGAATTCTCAAAATAAAAATCTCCATTGCCAGATGGGTTCATGAAGAATTCTACTAATTTGTTTAAAGAATCAACATCAATTCTATACAATCTTTTCCAGAAAACAGAAGAGGAGGGAACATTTTATGAAGTAGTATTACCCTAATATGAAAGCCAGACAAATAGTACAAAAAATGAAACTACAGGCCAACTACAAATAGTAGGAAAAAAATCCACAACAAACTCCAAGTTGCAGACAGGCATGAATATACATGCAAAAATTCTTAAGAAGATATTATCAGATGGAATTAAGCAATATATTAAAAAGAACTATATCACAGTGTCAGAAGGGTACTAAACCTATTGGGGCGATCACTTCATAAGGTGTATAAATGCCTAATCACTGTTGTACAACTGAAAATAATATATGTCGACTATAATTAAAAACAGAACTATCTACCATGAACAAGTGGGGTTTATTCCAGGCATGTGAGGCTTGTTCAATGTTCAAACATCAGTCAATATAGTCCACCATACTAACTGGTTAAGCAAAATCACATTATCTTTTCAATTGAATTGATGCAGAAAAAGCATTTAACGAAGTCCAACACATTTCATGATAAAAACTCTCAGAAAGCTGGAAATAGAGGGTGATTCCTCAACTTGATAAGGAACATCTCTAAAAAAAAAACCTACGGGCCGGCTGAGTGGCGCATTGGTTAAGAGTTGGCTTGGGACGCCAGCTCTGAGCAGCAGCTGGGCCCCGGTTCGGATCTACATGAGGGCCAGTGATGCTGCGCCCTCTACAACTAAGATGGTGAACAACAGCTCGACCTGGAGCTGGGCTGCCGTGAGTGGCCGGCAGCTGGCATGAGCTGCTGTGAGCCACTGTGAGTGGCCGTCCAATGGCCGGCAAGCGACTGTCTCATCCGGGAAGAGCGCAATAATACCAACATGGGCCAGTGAAGCGACATCCTCCACAACTAGACTGAAGAACAAAAGGACAGCAACTTGTCTGTTCCCCTTCCCCAATTCCCCA
>NW_017733339.1:68618-70109 GCF_001890085.2 Hipposideros armiger
CTGGCCCTCATATGTGGGATCCGAACCGGGGCCCTCTGGTATCCCAAGCGAGTTCTTAACAATCGCGCCACTCGGCCGGCCCTGTTTTTCACATTTTTAATTCCCTTATGACATATGATGTTGGGCATCTTTTCGTATACTTATAGCCATCTGCAAATATTCTTTGGTGAGGTATCAGTTCAGATCTTTTGTCCATTTTTAAATTGTTTGTTTTCCTACTGTTGAATTTTACGAGTTCTTTAGAGTTTAACTGCATACAAATCCTTTATTAGATAAGTTATTTTCTCCATGTCTGAGACTTGTCTTTTCATTCTCTAACACTGACTTTCTTAGAGCAGCATTTCTCCCATCCAAGTACTAACCAGGCCAACCCTGCTTAGTTTCCGAGATAGACAAGATTGGGTGCGTTCAGGATGGTATGGCCGTAAACTTGAGACGCATTTCTAAAGTCTAGATTCATTTTTTTTTGCATGTGGATGTCCAGTGCTTCCAGCACCAGTTGTTGAAAAGATGATTCCTTCTTCATCAGATTGCCTTTGTCACTGTATTGGAAAAAAACAAAACAAAAAAAAGTACAAGTGCATATACCGTAAGACTCAGCAATTGTCCTCCTAGGCAGTTATCTCAGAAAAATTCTTAAGTTTATAAAAAAACTTTAATAGCAGCTTTAACCAAAAACTGGAATTAACCCTGATGTCCTTCAACAGGTGAATGGTTAAATAACTTGTCTAGCAAAAGCATGAAATAGCATATAGAAAGCAATAGAAAGGAATGACGTATTGATACATAAAAAAACTTGAATTAATCTCTAATTATCCTGAGTGAAAAAAACCTTGAATTAATCTCCAATTATCCTGAGGGAAAAAAAAACAATCCCCATAGATTACTTACTATTTGATTCCATTTATTTTACATTCTTGAAATGACAAAATTACAGAAGTGGAGAAAAGATTAGTGGTTGCTGTGGGTTAAGGAGATGATGGGGTGAAAGGGAAGTGGTGTGGCTATAAAAGAACAACATGACTCCACTTAACAACAATAGAATATACGTTCTTCTCAAGTGTATATGGAGCATAACTCTGGGATAAACCATAAAACAAACCTCAATAAATTTAAAGGATAGAAATATATAAAGCATGTTTTTTGACCACAATAAAATTACATCAATGACAGAAATAAAATTGGGAAACACAGATAATGTAGAAATTAAATAACATTCTCTGAGCAATGAGTCAAAGAAGAAATCAAAAGGTAAATCAAAAAATAATTTGAGATGAATGAAAATGAGGATACACCATACTGAAACTTACAGGATGCCACTCAGGCACTGCTTAGAGGGAAATTTTATAGCTTTAATCACGTAATCTTCCACCCTAACACACTGGACAAAGACGAGTAAACTAAACCTAAGTAAGGAGAAGGAAGAAAATCATGATGATGAGAGCACAAATTTATGAAGTAGAGAATAGAAAAAGAGAAAATAAAGAAAAC
>NW_017733339.1:72094-76077 GCF_001890085.2 Hipposideros armiger
CCTGGTATTCTATTCTATTCTGTGAACTCTAGTTGCCATGGTATCCCTGGGCTCTCAGCTGCATTTCTTCAACTGAAGTAGTTGTCTGGGCTCTATCTCAGCTTCCCCTCCTTTGCTGCACCCTGGAAAACTCTCTCCAGGTAGTAAGCTGGGATAGTCATAGGGTTCATCTTGCTTGTTTTCGATCTCCCAGGGATCGTTGTCTTGGTTTTCTGATATCCAATGTCTTGAAATCATTTTTTCATGTATTTTGATTGGTTCCTTTGGTTGTTTCACACAGGAGGGTCAATTTGGTGTATTACTCATCTTGGCTGGAAGCAGAAGTCTCCAACTTTCTGCTTCTTGTTTTCTTTTCCTTTCCAAATAGTAGTATAAAACACTGATTGCCAATGTTTTCTTCAATAGAGCATTTGCTAAGTGCCAGGACTTTGCCTACATGATCCCAGGTAGTTCTCACAACCATGCAGATTTTCTTAACCTCATCTCCATTTGATGCTGAAAAGCAAGGCCCAGATTTTTGGTGGTTTGGACTCCATACAGGCATGTCAGTCCTGCGGCTGTGTACATCCTCTGGCTCCAAAGTTCTCGATGCCGCGTTGCAGAGTTGCTAGGGGCAGTGCCTGTCCCACCGAACATCTCTGGCTCCTCATTTCTCAAAGAAAAGCTCACGCTTGCAGCCTGGCGTTTGAGGTGTCCATGCCCACATGCAGTCTGTGTGCTGGCTTTGTTAGGCATTCATGTGTGCCTGGGTCTCATCCAGCCATCTGACACCTGAGTGAGACAGACAGTGGGATTGCCAATAGGCAGGGAAGCAGCCAGAGAGGACACGTCAGTGGTCACAGAGTCACCTAGGCCTTCTGATTCCAAGTCCATGTCTCCTTCTCCTGACTGAAGATCACACACACAACTGGTAGGGAGGTGACGATGAGATCCAGGACCCAGGGGTGAAGGTGCTCAGCCCTCACCATGCTTGAAGATTCTATGATTCTAGCTATTTCCTCTCCAGTGGGTCAGCATCTGGACCACTTTCTAAGAAAATCCCAGCTTCCAGATAATTCTTCAGAAAACGTGACTCTGTACTGATTTCCTTCCATGACATCAGCAAGTCAGCTGCAGCCCTTGGTGCCAGCATGATCAGGGACCTTGGGCACAGCACAGCCAGAACCAAGGACCTCAAAGCCTGGTTTGGGAGAAGACACATGCGAGGTGGACTGCCTGCTAGCCCCAGCTCTGCCTGAGATGCTGCATGACTAGGGAAGTGACAGCCACGCTGAGAAATGAATTTCTGCATGGAGGGGTCAGGAGGGATTAGATGACATCAAAGATCCCTTCTGTCTCCAATGTTCTGTCATTGCCCATTTCAGGAGAGGGCTCCACAGTGTGGGGAGGAAGGTGGAAGTTAGAAGGAAAAAGGCAGGGGAAGCCAGGATGATTTGGTATCCAATGCGTTTTCATTTATTTTACACTTACAAAAGAAATCGCCCACCCTCTGCCCCATCCCCAAAAAAACAGTCTCTTTTTACAAACATTTAAAAATTAAAACCAAATGAAGATAGACAAGTTAATTTCAGTACAATTATTTATCAATGTAGCTGTCATAATTAGAGTTTAAATTTCCTACAAGTAACCAGTGTCCAAGTGACTTATAGGGAAATCCTGATTATTGGCCAAAAGGAAAATTCCATATTACAAGTTAGCAAATTCTAGTACAAAAATAGTCCGTGTGTTGGAATAGCCTTTCCTTTTACATAGGTCTCGGATCAGTCTACTGACTGCATAATACACTAACATTTCAGGGTTCTCTCTTCACAAATGGCTCATTCGTCATAGCTGAAGCAGCACGGTGCCTGCAGTGGCAGGGGCTAGTGTCCACCTCGGGACCGTGCTGGAGACGGCAGGCCTGAGAGTGCCTCACTGACCCCAGGGCAGCAGGGTAGAGCCCCAGCCCCTGCTCTGCACAGGGGTCCTGGAGGGAGGGACAAGCTGTGGGCAGAGCTGCCCCCTTCCAAGGGAGCAGCAACAGGCCCAGGACACAGGGGATGTCTACCCAGGGGGCTGGGCTGGCGCCGGTACAGGACAGTCCACCTCCTGCCAGTGTCTCCTCGTCCTACTGTAGCCCGATGAGGTGAAAGGTGGCCTTGCACGTCATCAGCGGCGTGAGTGTGGCCCTGCCCATGCTGTGGCCAGGGCAGGTGTGAGCAGGTTATTTGTCCCTCAGGATGTCGAGCTGTTCCTGACACTCGGTGAAGAGGCGCTGGAAGCGGAGGTTCTGCCCGATGACTGGCAACAGCTCCTTTAGCAGCTCCCTCTTCCGCAGACCCTGTGGACACAGGAGTGACAGGTGAGTGCAAGTGTCAGTGAAGAGATCTAGACTGGAGGGCTTTCCTGGCCTGGCAGAGACCCTTGTGTCTGCCCTTCTGGCCCCCAGGCACCCCTTGGAGAAACCATACATGGATGAGAAAATTTTCTCTGCATGCTAGGAAGCCCTTGGAGAGCTGAGAGGCTGAGCTGGGGCACAAGGGGTGAAGTGGCAGGGTGCTGGGGAAGGACACAATACAAGGATACAGCAGAGAAAGCCAGGGTAGACTCTGCTATTCTGTGTCCCCTAAATCTGTTGGTACCGTCACCACTGGCCTTCAACTGCACTGATCAGTGGCCACAATAGCTTGGCTTTCCAGAGCAGGATGAAAGTAGGATATCAGGGCAGAGAGACAGTTTCGGGTCATCATTTCTTCAAACATATTTTTGTGTCACCCCCTTCTCTCTCCTCTCCTTGGTGGACTTCAATTACTTGTACAACTAGCTACTTNGAACAACAGCTCGACCTGGAGCTGGGCTGCCGTGAAGCGACATCCTCCACAACTAGACTGAAGAACAAAAGGACAGCAACTTGTCTGTTCCCCTTCCCCAATTCCCCAATAAAATCTTAAAATAATAAATTAAAAAAAAATAACCCTACAGCTATCATTATACTTAATAGTAAAAGACTGAATGTTTGCCCCTAAGATCAGGGACCTATCCTCCTGTTGTCAGATGGCTCTTCATTTAGAGATGTTGCAGACTAAAGGGTGTGGGACTATAGGATATGTTGCTTTGAAAACAGTGGCTGCTGTGTGGTTTCTTTAGCAGGCTTTGTGGCAACTTAAGGCTTCATCAGTTACCTGTGCAAAAAAAAGAACTATATTTTTAAATCACTAACTGGATTTTCAAATAAAGTGGTTGAAATGAAAAAAACAAAAAGCCCCACAAAACATTCAGCAAAATACTGGAAGTTCTAACCAGTGCATAAGATGGAGGAAATAAAAGGCATACCAATCAGAAAGGAAGAAATAAAATTGTCCCTACTTTCAGATGACATCATTGTCTATGTGGATAGTCCAAGGAATCTACAGAAAAGTCTTGGAACTAATTACTGAATTTAACAAGACTGCAGGATATAAGCAACATATAAAAATCAATTGTTTTTCTATGTTCAAGCAATGAACATGTGGGACATTGAAATTAAAATATAACACTATTTGTAATTGCTCACAAAAATCTTTGGTGTAAATCTCACAATACAGTTACAGGACTTTTGTGATGAAAACTACACAATGATAATGGAAGAAATCAAAGATCTAAATAAATGGAGAGACATACCATGTTCATAGGTTGGAAGACTCAACATAGTAAGGACATCAAGTTTCCCCAAAAGGCTATTAAGTTTTAACACAATTACGATCAAAATCCAAGTACTTTGGTAGATACTACAATTTATATGGAAAGACACAGGTCCTAGAATAGCTAAAATGTTTTGAAACAGAAAAACAAAGTTGGAAAAAAATCACTCTACCCAATGTTAAGGCTTTTTATATAGCTATAGTAAAAAAGAGAATGTGGTATTGACAGAGAGACAGGTACATACATCAAAGGAACAGAGTAGAAAACCCACAAAAATATGTCCCATACAAAAACTTCCAATTTTCAAATATTAATTTCAAATA
>NW_017733339.1:81337-86161 GCF_001890085.2 Hipposideros armiger
ATGTTCTGTCATTGCCCATTTCAGGAGAGGGCTCCACAGTGTGGGGAGGAAGGTGGAAGTTAGAAGGAAAAAGGCAGGGGAAGCCAGGATGATTTGGTATCCAATGCGTTTTCATTTATTTTACACTTACAAAAGAAATCGCCCACCCTCTGCCCCATCCCCAAAAAAACAGTCTCTTTTTACAAACATTTAAAAATTAAAACCAAATGAAGATAGACAAGTTAATTTCAGTACAATTATTTATCAATGTAGCTGTCATAATTAGAGTTTAAATTTCCTACAAGTAACCAGTGTCCAAGTGACTTATAGGGAAATCCTGATTATTGGCCAAAAGGAAAATTCCATATTACAAGTTAGCAAATTCTAGTACAAAAATAGTCCGTGTGTTGGAATAGCCTTTCCTTTTACATAGGTCTCGGATCAGTCTACTGACTGCATAATACACTAACATTTCAGGGTTCTCTCTTCACAAATGGCTCATTCGTCATAGCTGAAGCAGCACGGTGCCTGCAGTGGCAGGGGCTAGTGTCCACCTCGGGACCGTGCTGGAGACGGCAGGCCTGAGAGTGCCTCACTGACCCCAGGGCAGCAGGGTAGAGCCCCAGCCCCTGCTCTGCACAGGGGTCCTGGAGGGAGGGACAAGCTGTGGGCAGAGCTGCCCCCTTCCAAGGGAGCAGCAACAGGCCCAGGACACAGGGGATGTCTACCCAGGGGGCTGGGCTGGCGCCGGTACAGGACAGTCCACCTCCTGCCAGTGTCTCCTCGTCCTACTGTAGCCCGATGAGGTGAAAGGTGGCCTTGCACGTCATCAGCGGCGTGAGTGTGGCCCTGCCCATGCTGTGGCCAGGGCAGGTGTGAGCAGGTTATTTGTCCCTCAGGATGTCGAGCTGTTCCT
Organism: Hipposideros armiger; assembly: GCF_001890085.2. Classification (NCBI taxonomy): domain Eukaryota; kingdom Metazoa; phylum Chordata; class Mammalia; order Chiroptera; family Hipposideridae; genus Hipposideros; species Hipposideros armiger. Next base: position 82,233 of record NW_017733339.1, read on the forward strand.
GACACTCGGTGAAGAGGCGCTGGAAGCGGAGGTTCTGCCCGATGACTGGCAACAGCTCCTTTAGCAGCTCCCTCTTCCGCAGACCCTGTGGACACAGGAGTGACAGGTGAGTGCAAGTGTCAGTGAAGAGATCTAGACTGGAGGGCTTTCCTGGCCTGGCAGAGACCCTTGTGTCTGCCCTTCTGGCCCCCAGGCACCCCTTGGAGAAACCATACATGGATGAGAAAATTTTCTCTGCATGCTAGGAAGCCCTTGGAGAGCTGAGAGGCTGAGCTGGGGCACAAGGGGTAAAGTGGCAGGGTGCTGGGGAAGGACACAATACAAGGATACAGCAGAGAAAGCCAGGGTAGACTCTGCTATTCTGTGTCCCCTAAATCTGTTGGTACCGTCACCACTGGCCTTCAACTGCACTGATCAGTGGCCACAATAGCTTGGCTTTCCAGAGCAGGATGAAAGTAGGATATCAGGGCAGAGAGACAGGTGGATGGCTATCTGGGAGGGGACGCTCCCTCATGCGAATGCTCTCCAGAGGCTTGAGGTCAAGCCCAAGGGTGAGGAGGCACCTAGGGGGCAATGACTGGCTTTAGTTTTACAGTCCTGGGGCCTCTGCCCTTGGCTCCTGCCCATGCCTCCTCTACGCCTGGGCGCCTGGCACCAACGTCTGTCTGGGCCCTCCTGCAACATGCATTGCTAGGCAGGGGAGTCTCTGCTGCACAGAACCCTGAGGAGCACAGTTTCTGCAAAGGGAAACCACCAATCAACAATATTGACCAATGGAAGAGAAGGCCCAGGATGTTAAGAATAAGTATGGTAATAAGACAAGGAATTACAGAAAATAACAAAGTGTAGATATTAAGTTTGAGTAACACAGTGGTTGAAGCAGATGGAATTAGCTGGAGAAGGACACTGCTGAAGACCAAGTAGAGGGGTCAGATGGAGGTGCAGCCCATGCTCGAGCAGGGAGGCATGCAGAAGGGGAACTGTAAGAGGAGAGACTGTATAGGAAAAGTACAGGCAGATGGACAGTGGCAAATAGGCCCAACATCTACATATGAGTCCCAAAGGAGAGAAGCAAATACTTGAAAAAATAATATGGGCCGATTTTGCATAATTAAAGAAAAATTAATGCCTTAGGTTGAAAGCGTCCATTGAGTGCTGATGAAAATAAGGAAAAACTGGTATTTAGACACATTAAGAATGGAATATGCAGGGNAAAGATTATAAAGGAATACTATGAACAATTGAATGCCAATAAATTAGATAACTTAGATGAAATGAACAAATTTCTAGAAAGACAAACTGTTGTAACTGACTCAAGTAAAAACAGACAGTCCAAATAGACCTATAACAAGTAGAAAGTAATTAATAATAAAAAAAAAATCTACCCACACAAAAAAAAGCACAGGCCCAGATGGCTTTACTGCTAAATTATATCAAATATGAAAAAATATTTAATATCAATTCTTCAGAATTCTTCAAAGAAATAGAAGAGGGAATACTTCAAACTGTTAATCAGCAACTATACTATTTTGCATTCCTTGTAGCAATGTATGAGAGTTCCAGTTGCTCCACATCCTCATTAAAATTCAGTATTGAATATATATATGCCATTCCAATAGGTATGTGTTGTTATATCATTGTGGTTTTAAATTGCATTTTCTGAATGACTAATCACATTGAACAACTTATTTTATTTGCCATCCATGTACCTAAGCTTAAAATAAATAAAAGAACAAAAATTAAATTTCACAAAAATTAGAAACACAAATAAAATTTAAGGATGAAGAACAATCTGGAGAAAATATTTGCCATGTTATGTGCGAGGACAGGGATAATGGGTCTATTACAGGAAGAGATGATGGACTTTGCTCTTTCTCCAGTGTACCTACTGTGTGTATACACCAACCTAATTTGTAAAGGGCTCTGACTCCTCACATGTAATCAGTGGCTGAAGTTGAAAAGTGCCCAAGGTGATCAGGTCAGAACTTTGAGGAGAGAGGCACAGAGTCCCAGCCCAGGAAGATATAGGCACCCAATAGTCTGCTTACAAACAAGGTCAGTGGGCGGAGACAGTGGGAAGGTGTGAGGCATCAGTGGACAGGGGTAGGGAGATCAGCAGGCATTAAGGGTAGGGGTGAAGGAAAAATGGACAGTGGCATCAGGGACAGAAGGAAAGGGTGGGCGTTTCGGGTCATCATTTCTTCAAACATATTTTTGTGTCACCCCCTTCTCTCTCCTCTCCTTGGTGGACTTCAATTACTTGTACAACTAGCTACTTTACATTGTTCCGTGGCTCACTGGTGCCATTTTATCTTATTTCCTCTTTTGGATTTTTTCTGTTTTGGAGCATTTTTATTGCTATGCCTTCAAGTTCACTAATCTTTTCTTCTGCAGTATCTAATCTGCCATTAATCCTGTCTCATGAATTGTTTTATCTCCATGTTATAGTTTTCATCTCTACAAGTTTGATTATGACTTTCTTGTTATGGTCTTCTATGTCTCCAGTTAACTTTTTGAACATAAGGAATAGTGTTATAATAACTATTTTAATGTCCTCTGCTAATTCTCATATCTGTGTAAATTCTGAGTCAGTTTGAATCCATTAGTCAGATTTTTCTCCTCATTTTAGAATGTGTGCCTGCATCCTTGTATGCCTGGTAATCTTTGTTTGGAGGCCAGACATTGTGAACTTTACCTTGTTGGATGTCGCATACTTATGTATTTTTTATAAATCCTCTTGAACTTTGTTTTGCAATGTAATTACTTGGTAACAGTTGATCCGTTCAAGTCTTGGTTTTATTTTGTTAGGTGGATCTGGAGTAGTGCTCTAATTATTCTCCAATACTGAGGCAAGACTTCCTGAGTACCCCAACCCTTGTGAGTTATGAATTTTCCTAGTCTGGTTGGTAGGAATAGGCACTATTTCCAGCCCGGGTGTTAACTAGGCAATTTTCACTCTAATCCTTTCAGATGGGTCTTTGCTTGGTCTTGGCCATTTCTTCACGTACGTGCACTGATTAGGACTCAGACGAATACACACAGGTGCTCCTTTTGCCAAGCTCCAGGATTCTCTTTCTGTGAGCTTTCTCCTTCCTGGTATTCTATTCTATTCTGTGAACTCTAGTTGCCATGGTATCCCTGGGCTCTCAGCTGCATTTCTTCAACTGAAGTAGTTGTCTGGGCTCTATCTCAGCTTCCCCTCCTTTGCTGCACCCTGGAAAACTCTCTCCAGGTAGTAAGCTGGGATAGTCATAGGGTTCATCTTGCTTGTTTTCGATCTCCCAGGGATCGTTGTCTTGGTTTTCTGATATCCAATGTCTTGAAATCATTTTTTCATGTATTTTGATTGGTTCCTTTGGTTGTTTCACACAGGAGGGTCAATTTGGTGTATTACTCATCTTGGCTGGAAGCAGAAGTCTCCAACTTTCTGCTTCTTGTTTTCTTTTCCTTTCCAAATAGTAGTATAAAACACTGATTGCCAATGTTTTCTTCAATAGAGCATTTGCTAAGTGCCAGGACTTTGCCTACATGATCCCAGGTAGTTCTCACAACCATGCAGATTTTCTTAACCTCATCTCCATTTGATGCTGAAAAGCAAGGCCCAGATTTTTGGTGGTTTGGACTCCATACAGGCATGTCAGTCCTGCGGCTGTGTACATCCTCTGGCTCCAAAGTTCTCGATGCCGCGTTGCAGAGTTGCTAGGGGCAGTGCCTGTCCCACCGAACATCTCTGGCTCCTCATTTCTCAAAGAAAAGCTCACGCTTGCAGCCTGGCGTTTGAGGTGTCCATGCCCACATGCAGTCTGTGTGCTGGCTTTGTTAGGCATTCATGTGTGCCTGGGTCTCATCCAGCCATCTGACACCTGAGTGAGACAGACAGTGGGATTGCCAATAGGCAGGGAAGCAGCCAGAGAGGACACGTCAGTGGT
>NW_017731549.1:0-25631 GCF_001890085.2 Hipposideros armiger
ACAAGCTTGACGTGCATTCTTCCCTTTATGGAAGTAAAACAGTAAAATATGGCAAAAATGCAGTTTGGTCTTCCATCTTCAACTTGTTGTAAAATATCCAAAACTCAACCAAATTGCTCAATTTGTATTTAGAATGAAGCTAGAACTGTCTGCTGTCAAATGTCTTAGTAATAACATAGATGTGAATGACTCTAGTACTTCCAAAAATGAACTAGTGCCATCGGTCACAAACGTGCATCATGACTTTTCTGACAACCCAATACATCTAGATAATTATAATTTGTACAAATTATGTGTGTTTGAGCTGTTTTCAGGTATATGTTTTGAATGCATACAATACCTTAGCAATCACATATTAATTCCTACTCTTCCAAGGTCATAGAATTTACCATTTGGATAGTAAGACTAGGTCTTAATTACAATGATGGAATCATTTTCTTTTATATTATACCATACTTTGGATAGGGATGACTTGGTACAAGCTAGTCTATATTAGAACTGTTTTAATTAAGCTACTCATTATTTTTTCCTTTCAAAGCAGAGGATTTTCCCAATGATTTAGGCAAAAGACTAGGATGCCCAGAGGCTTAAAGAGGTAAAGTGTTCTAGAGTCTATAGCTAAGTTGATATATATTGGAGAAAGGGATGATATGACTAAGAGCTATAGCTATGATTATAGTAAGTGAAAAGGCCTGGCTTGAAAACATTTGTTGACTGTTGTTGATTTCTTTTATGTGTGGTTCTAGAATTGTGTCTGTCTTATGGTAACTAAGAAAAATTGAGGTTCTGTCTTTATGGTATTTTATCTGTTCTAACTACACATAATTTCTGGTGGAGGGTAGCATATGAGAACTCATCGCTCACTCTGTTCATTTTTCAGAACAGTAAATTATGAACCATCCTCTGAGAGCTGCTGAAGTCTCTGTTGGCTACTCTAATCAAAATTTCTGGTACAACTATTTTTGTAGTTTGAAGAAAAGTAAAAGATTAAAACGTAAAAAAAAAAATACAGGAAATTACCCAATGAAATTAGTAGTATGAATTTCAATCTACAATCTTAAATTGGGAGTAAAATTGAATTTGTTTTTATTATATCAATTTCAGTATAATTGGTAGTCCTCACATTAACAGATTAAAAATGTGATCTTTAATATTTGTAGACTACTCTTCCCCCATTATTATACACAATACCCTGGTCTTTGTTCCAAAAGATAGGAGAAGCATATTTAAGAATCAAGTCAAAATCATCATTATCTTTCCAAACTAGTCACCATTGGGATGCCAATGATGCTGCCCTTCCAGGTTTGGACATGTTACTGCTCCCAGAGTGGTTCTATGGTACAGAATACTTGGAGGATGGGAAAACCATGTTAGATATCCTACCTTCCTAGTACACCATCCTACCTTCCCCTGTGAAATCTTCCTGTATGTTCAAGGCTCTGATTCTGGTAGTAGCCTTTATATTTAGCTTCTGAAGCTTTCTACCATGCCAAATTCCAGAGGTAAGGTATTATAGGGAGTCAATCTACCTACTGGGAATGCTTTCTTTGGAGTTCTGGAGATAGAAATGAGAAATGCAAAGACTAAACCCTTAAAGAATCGTATTCCCAAGAGATGAAAGAAATCCATTTGCCTTATGTCTCCTGTTAAGTATAGCTAAAAGCCTTGTATAGTATACCTTTAGAAAGCAAATATGAAAAGACTCTTAAAGTGGGAGAGAAGAAAGCAGACATATCAACTAGCATCTACAAGACTCAGGGAATGACACAAGGTGAGTTCCCTGGATTTCCTGTTTGATGCCTGTACATCCTGGACTAGGTACTAAACGAGTCTGAATACAGAAATGTCAATGAATGCAAAAAATAAAAGCCTCAAGAAAAGCCTGCTCTCTCTTGTCAGAGAACCAGGAAAGTGGCCACCTAGTAAGGCAGACACTGTTTTTTATAATGACCATCCTAGTCTGGACAAGCAACACAGGAAAAACAACCCTCCCAAACTTTTCAGCAAAGGTGAAGTGCAGAGCCTTGACGACCAGCCTGGCCTGACACTAATGAAGGATCTTTCTCACCTTCTCTCCACCAGTGTTCTGTCAGAGGAGGCTAAGTGAAGAGGCTTCTGGCCCCCACCAGGTAGTAATGGGGTGCCCCGTCTGCCCTGCCAGTGCAGAGTCAGAGCATGGAACCTGGACTTTCACTACCATCCAGCAGTAATAAAGGTGGTCCTCACAACAACCCTCTCCAGGGTGTCAGTGAAGGCCATGTGAGGACTTCTAGCCCATTTTGAAGTAATGGTGTCCCCTTCCTTTCCTGTGGTGTCAGCACAGGCTAAGTAGGGAGCTTAGATTTCTACCCTCACCTGGTGATAACAAGGCACTGCCTCTCCCTGTGGGATAAAGTCAGCAGAACCAGAGGGCAAGCCTGGATGTCCATCTCTTTCCAGTGATAAGTATTATCCTTCTCATAGTGAGATTAAATAAGAGCGAGTAGAGAGCCTGGGCTTCCACCCACCAACCAGTTATACGGGGCTTTCTCCCCATTGGATGAGTGTCAGTGGAAATCTATGAAAGCAGGCGGATTAAATAAGGTCTAGAGTCCCATAACGTAAACCTCAAAGTGTTAAGAATACAATGAAAAGCAACTCATCATACCAAAAACCAGAAAATTATGTGAATTAGAAAACAGATGTCAACACCCAGATGACACTGATGTTAGGAGTGCCTGACAAGGATTTAAAAGTAGTCATCACAAAAATGCTTCAAAGACCCATTACAAAAATGCTTAAAATAAATGAAAAAATAGAAAGTCTCAGCATGGAAATTGAAGCTATAAAGAAGATTCAAATGAACGTATACAATTGAAAATTATAGTATAAATTTAAAACTCATGGAATCAGGTCAATAGCAGAATGAATATGACAAAGGAACAAAAAATCAATGGAACTGAAAATAGAACAATGGAAATTACCAAATATGACCAACAGAGAGAAAATGGGCTGAAAATAAAATGAACAGAATATCAGAGATCTATGAGATAATAACAAAATATCTAACATTCATGTCGTTGGAGCCCCAGAAGGAATGGAGAAAGATGGAGAGGAGGAGAAAAATATTTTAAGAAATAGTGGATGAGATCTTCCAAAATTTGGGTAAAAGCCTAAGCAGTATATCTGAGTGAATACCAAATATGATGAGCCCAAAAAATTTCATGCCAGATACATCATAATCATACTTCAGAAAACTTAAGACAAAGAAAAACTCTTAAAAGCAGCTGGAGAGAAACAACACATTGCCTGATGGAGAACAATAATTTTAATGTCATCAAATTTTCATCCAAATCTTGGGGTGCCAGGTAAGATAATGATAAAACAAAGACTCTTGGAACATCAGGAATGAAGCAACAAAAAGGCAAAGAGTAAAAATATGGGTAAAGATAATAAACTATTCTCCTCTTACGTTTTCTAAATTATGTTTGACCATTGAAGCAAAAATTACAGCATTATCTGACATGGTTTTTAATGTATGAAGATATTTAAGACATATATTTAAGACAATAATATTATTGGTAAAGTGAATGGTAAAGGGACCCAAATAGAAGTACAGTGGTCACCCTTTATCTGTGGGAGATACATTCCAAGACCCCCAGAGGATGCCTAAAACCACAGATAGTACCGAACCTGATATATTGAAATTGTGGATAGTACAGAACTACAAATGATCACACACACACATTTTCTGCTCATGCCTTTCACCCACAAATTTAATGCCCTTTCCATTTTAACTAAGCACTTATTGCACACTGAGGCCATAACTTCTGCAATTTGAGGTGGGGCAAAAAACCAGCACAAATTTCTAATTCCTTATTCACAATTTCACAGATAAAAGACTCATTTTTATCAACCTCAGCATTCATTTTTTTTCTTTCCATATTAAGAATTTTCATATTTTCACTTAAAGAAAGAATTTTATGATTTCTCTTTGGCATATCCAACTTCCAAGCATCACTACTGTTGCACTTTGGGGCCATTATGAAGTAAAATAAAGGTTACTCAAAAAAAAATACTGTCACTTCAGAATAGACATATATATATAAAGACAGAAAGTAAAATATTGGGTGCCAAAGACTAGGGGGATGGGAGACTGGCGAGTTATAGCTAAAGACACAGTGTGTTCTTTTGGGGATGATAAAATGTTCTAAAATTGATTGTGGTGATGGTTGTACAACTGCAAATATATCAAAAACTATTAAATTGCACATTTTAAATAGTTGAAAAAAAACTGTCACAATCTGATAACCAAGATATTTACTAATTGGCTAATGGGCAGATAGCATATACAGTATAGATATTCTGAACAAAAACATGATTCACGTCTTGGCAGGACACAGCAGGATAACACAAGATTTCATCAAGCTGCTTAGAATGCCGTGCAATTTAAAACATGAATTGTTTATTTCTAGAATTTTCCACTTAATATTTGTGGACCAAGTTTGATTGCAAGTAACTAAAACAGTGAAAAGCAAAATCACAGATAACGGGGGACTACTGAGATATTTCTACACTTCAGACAAACTGGTAAAATGGTGACATCATTGGATTGTGATTAGTTACAAATATTATGTTATACCTACCTATAGCAGACATTAAAATATCTATATAAAAATATATACCTAAAAACACTATGGACAAATTAAAGTGAAATTCTAAATAATGGTCAAGTAACTCACAGAAAGGCAGGACAGTGAAACAGGAATGAAAAAATAGAAAGATTAAATAAAAACCAATAAAATCATAGAGTCATACTCTAACTTATTAAAAAGGACATTAAATATAAATAGTATAAATACAACAATTTAAAATCAGAGATTGGCAGAAGGGATTAAAACAAACTAACAAACAAACATGAACCCACAATATGCTATCACTAAGAAACTCACTTCAAATATAATGATGTAGGTAGTTTGAAAGTAAAAGGATGGAGAAAGATGTGTCATGCAAACATTAATCAAAAGAAAGCAGAAGTAGCTTTATTAATATCAGATGAAATAGATTTCAGAGCAAAGAACACACTGGAGACAGAGAATTGTATTACATAATGATAAACTGATCAATCTGTCACAAAGAAATTGTAATAAAATTTTGGATTCCCCAAACAACACACCTTTAAATTACAAGAAAGAAAGCCAATATAACTTTAAAAAGAAATAGAAAAAGTCCTCAACTACATTTGGAGATTTCAATACTCTTCTCTCAACAATCAGACAGAATCAGTGAGGATAAAGAGAACTTAATATCATTAACCAACTAGGATCTCATTGACATTTATAGAACACTCGATTCAACAACTAGAGACTAAACATTATCAAGTGCCTATGGAACATTAACCAAGATTGACCATATCCTGAACTCAACCAATTAAAGAGAATTGAAATTAAATAGATTATGTTCTCAGAACACAATAATATCAAAACAGTTATCTACAGCAAAAGATAACAAGAAACTTTTTAAGTACTTGAAATTAAACACACTTGTAAATAATACATGAGTCAAAGAAGAAGTCTCGAGGAAAATTTAAATATATATATCATATATAACATATACAATACATTAAATATAATACATATTGCATTATATAATATATATATATGTATATATAGTGCAATATATTAAAAATATATTATAACCTATTCAGTGCAGTAAAAGAAGTGCTGAGAGGGAAATGTGTAGCACTAAGGGGTTATGTTTAAAAAAAAAAAAAAGGAAAGTGCTTAAATAGATAATCTAAATTCTACCTGTAGAAACAGGAGAAAAAGTAAAATACATGCCAAAGGAAAAGAATAATGAGGAAGATAAGAGAACAAATCAATGAAGTTTCAAACAGAAAAAAAGGATATAAAAAAATCAATAAAATAAAAAGCTGATTCTTTGAAAGGATCAATATAAAAACAATGGCACAAATTACCAATATCCAGAATGAATCCAGGATATCATTATAGACCTTGCACATATATATATACTATGAACAATTCTACAGACATTTGTCATCCATAAGCAAAAATACATTGAACTTTGACTTAAACTTTATATCTTATACAAAAATTAACACAAAAACAACCATATATTTAAATGCAAAAATCTAAAACTATAAAACTTTTAAAAGAAAAAGCAGAGAAAGTTCTCAGGACCTACAGCTGGATGAGGCGTCCTAATATGGTGGATTATTTTGATTAGGCATGACTCCAAAACCACAGAAATAAAAGAAGAAGTCAATAACTTGGCTCTCATCAAAATTAAAAACTTATGCACTTTAAAATACCTTGTTAAGAAATGAAAGGACAAGCTACAGGCTAGACAAAATATATATATATATATATATATATATATATATATATATATATATATATATATATATATATATACACACACACACACACACAAACCCTTATCTCAGAAAGAACTCCTGCCTAGAATATATAAAGAACTCTCAAAACTCAACTGTAAAAAAATTCAATTAGAAAATGAAGACTGAACAGACATTTCACCACAAGGATATACAGATGAAAAATAAGTGCATAACTATATGTTCAACATCCTTAGTCACAAGAAAAATGAAATAAAAAATGATAACACTACACATAAATTAGAAAAGCTAAAATAAAAATTAATGCCAATACCAAATACTGGAGAAAATGTGGAGAAACTATATCTGTCATACTTTGCTGGTGGAAACATAAAATGGTACAACCACTCTTGAAAATAGTTTCGCACTTTCATTCTAAAAAATTAAATGTATGTTTCACAAAACACCCAGCAATCCCATTCCTGGGTACTTTTTCTTTTTCCTTTCATCTTGGGAAAAGGAAAACACATTGCAACACAAAAACCTTAGCACACATGTTCATTGCATCTTTATTTGTAATAGCCCAAACTTGTAAACATCCAAATTTCTGTCAATAGGTAAAGGTTAAACAAACTATGGTACATCCATACCATGACATAGCAATAAAGAAGAATAAATTATAGGCACATGAAATGGAATTATGCTGAGGGAACAAAAAGCTAATCTCAAAATAATTAGAGATCCAAGATGACAGAGTAGATAAACACGGTGCCTGTGTCCTTCCATGAATATATTAAAATTACAATTAAATTATAGAACAATCAACCTGGAGAACCATCTGAAGTCTAACCCAACAGAAATCCTATAACTAAAAATATAAAGAAGAACCTACATGGAGACCAGTAGGAGGGGTGCAGATATGGGAGGAGCCCCAAACCGCTGTGCAGCAGTTGAGAATCAGAAGGGATATTTTAGGCACATGGAGGCTCCTCCCAGAGCAGCGAGGGACCCCAACCCCATACCAGGCTCTCCAGCCTGGAATACTGGTACCAGGAAAAGGAGCCCCCACAACATTTGGCTGTGAAAAGCAGTGGGGATTCAGACCATCCAGGTGGGAGGGAAGGCTGTGGGAAACTGAGACGTCCTCTTAACCCTCCATTGGGTGCAACTGATCACACAGATTCACTGCACACACATTTTCAAATATTTAACAGTTAACTTAAGTATCATCACTCATCGCTTCCATATCTTCCCCCTCTACCATGACCCATCGCCAGTCATGTTTGTGACTTAGTACAGTAAAGATGTATTTCATAGCGGCATCTTTAATCTCACAGATTTCTTGCACCTATTTGAGATATTTTTTATATTTTCTCAACAGATTTTTTTGCATAGTACTATCCTTTCAGACATTCCAGAAAGAGACTGTAAGTATAGTTTTATTATTGAAACTTAGAAATTAGCTTTTATTTTCTAATTAATCTGACAGATTCATTGTGCCTGTTTAGGATAATAGTTTTCCTTTGTAAGTTTTACTTTCTAAAATGGCTCAACCTCAAGGATTTTATAATCCAGATGACCCAAAAGATGCTGAGATATTGCTACAGATGTTGATGGAGTCTGATAATGATGAAAATGAATTTGAATTTGTAGACAAAATTGACACAGATGGTGAAGATCAAGTTGAAAAACGAGACCAAAATTCTGACACTGCGCAACCTACCAGATACAGAGTTCAAAACAATGGCTATAAGGATGCTCAAGGAACTTAGTGAGAACTTCAACAAAGAGATACCATGCATAAAAAAAAGGACACAGAATCCATTAAAAAGAACAAGCCAGAAGTGAAGAATACAATAACTGAAATGATGAATGCATTAGAAGGAATCACCAGCAGACTAGATGAAGCAGAGGGTTAAATCAGTGATTTGGAAGACAAAGTAACAGAAAACACTCAATTGGAACAGCAAAAAGAAAAAAGAATCCAAAAAAATGAGGACAGTTTAAGAGATCTCTGGGGCAAAAATCAAGTGTAACAACATTTGCATCACAGGGGTACCAGAAAGAGAACAGAGAAAGCAAGGGACTGAGAACATATTTGAAGAAATAATGATGGAAAATTTTTCTAACCTGGTGACAGAAATAGACATACAAGCCCAGGAAGCACAGAGAGTCCTGAACAAGATGAACAAAACAGGCCCACACCTGGACACATTATAATTAAAATAGCAAAGGTTAAAGACAATGAGAGAATCCTAGAAGCAGCAAGAGGAAGGCAACTAGTAATTTGTAAGGGAGCTCCCATAAAACTTCCAGCTGATTTCTCAACAGAAACTTTGCAGGCTGGAAGGGATTGGCATGAGATATCCAAAAGATGAAAAGCAAGGAGCTACAGCTAAGACTACTCTACCCAGCAAAGCTATCATTTAAAATTAAAGAAGCAATAAAGAGCTTCCCAGACAAGAGAAAGCTAAAGGAGTTCATCACCACCAAATCAGTGTTACAAGGAATGTTTGAGGGAATTCTTTAAGATTAAAAAAATAAATCAAAATTATGAATAATAAAATGGCAATAGCTACATATCTATCAACAATTACTTTTAATGTAAATGGTTTAACTGCTCCAATAAAAAGGAGCATTTGGGAGGGTCACATGGTAATTCTAATCTTAATTTTTTGAGGAACCTCCACACTGCCTTCCATAGCAGCTCCACCAATCTGCATTCTCACCAACAGAGAATGAGGATTCCTTTTTCTCCACAGCCACTCCTACACTTGTTATTATTTGTCTTGATGATGATAGCCATTCTAATTGGTGTGAGGTGATATCTCATTGTGGTTTTTATTTGCATTTCTCTGATAATTAGTTATGAGCAGGTTTTCATATGTCTATTGGCCATTTGTATGTCCTCTTTGGAGAAATGTCTATTCAGGTCCTCTGTCCATTTTTTTAACTGGATTGTTTGGGGGGGTTTTTGTTATTTAGTTGTATGAATTCCTTATATATTTTGGATATTAGCTCCTTATCAGGGGTGTTGTTTTCAAATTTCTTCCATTCGGTTGTGCCTCTTTATTTTGTTGATGGTTTCTTTTGCTGTGCAGAAGCTTTTTAGTTTGATAAGTCCTATATGATCCAGCAATCCCTCTCCTAGGTATCTACCCAAAAAATCTGAAAACATTTATCCATAAGATATACATGCTCTGATGTTCATTGCAGCTTTATTTATGATGGCCAAGACATGGAAACCAAAGTGTCCTTCTATAGACGATTGGTTAAAGAAGATGTGGTATATATACACAATGGAATATTACTCTGCCGTAAGAAAAGATGAAACAGTGCCACTTGTGACAAAATGGATGGATCTTGAGATTATAATGCTAAGCAAAATAAGTCAGACAGGAAACGTAGGGAACCATATGATTTCACTGATATATGGATTATAAAACTGAAAGCAACAAAGGAACAAGGCAAACAAAGAAACAAAAACTCATAGACACAGACAATAGTTTAGTGATTACCAGAGGGTAAGGGGAGAGAATGGTGGTAGATGAGGGTAAATGGGGTCAAATATATGGTGATTGAAGAAAAACTGACTCTGGGTGGTGAACACACAAGGTGATAATATAGATGATGTATTACAGAATTGTACATCTGAAGCCTACATCATTTTACTAGCCATTGTCAACCCAATAAATTTTAATTTAAAAAAAGACATTGGAGGGCTGAATGGATAAGAAAACAAAACCCTTACATATGCTGTTTATAAGAGACTCACTTCAAATTGAAAGACACACACAGGAAGTTAAAAAGATGGAAAAAGATATTTTATGAAAACGGAAATAAGAAAAACAAAAAAAAGCTGACGTAGCAATACTTACACCAGACAAAACAGAGTTTAACACAAAGGCTATAACAAGAGACAAAGAAGGACCCAGTCATCCCACTTCAGGGTATTTATCCAAAGAAACCCAAATGCTACTTGAGGGGATGTGTACATCCATATGTTCATTGCAGCATTGTTTACAATGGCCAAGATGTGAAGGCAGCCTTGGTATCCATAGGTGGAATAATGGATAAAGAGGAGGTGGTGCATATATACAATGGAGTATTGCTCAGCCATGGAAGGGAATGGTTCTTGCCATCTGCAGCAACATGAATGAACCTGGAAGGTATTGTGCTGAGTGGAGTATATCAGACAGAGAAAGACAGATGCAATATGATTTTGCTTATATGTAGAATTTAAAGACAAAATTAAAAAACAAAACAGAGGGCCGGCTGAGTGGCGCATTGGTTAGGAGTTGGCTTGGGACACCAGCTCTAGGCCTCAGGGCCCTGGTTCGGATCCCACATACGAGGGACAGTGACGCTGCACCCTCTACAGCTAAGATGGTGAACAGCAGCTCAACCTGAAGCTGGGCTGCCGTGAGTCGCTGGCGATGGCATAGGCTGCAGTGGGGCTGGCCAGCAGCTGACGTGCGCTTTTGTGAGCTGCCATGAGCCTCCGTGAGTGGCCATCCAAGGAGAGCCTCACCCAGGGAGAGCTCAATAACACTAACATGGGCCAGTGAAGTGATGTCCTCCACAACTAGACTGAAGAACAAAAGGACACCAACTTGTTTGTTTCCCTTCCTCAATTCCCCAATGCTGTTCCCCTCCCCCAATTCCCCAATAAAATCTTAAAACAACAACAACAACAACAAAAAAAAACAGAACAAACTCATAGATACAGAAAATGTTTTGATGCTTGTCAGATCGGAGGGGATTTGGGGGGGTTAAAGGGGAAGAGATTAAGGAGTACAAATTGGTTGTTACAAGTAGTTATGAGGATGTAGGGTATAGCATAAGGAATATTGTCAATATTGTAATAACTATGTATTATGTCAGGAGGATACTACATTTATTGGGGTGATATATGGGAGGGCTTTGGGAGGCAGGGCAGAAAAGGTGAAGAGATTAAGTAGTACAAATTAGTAGTTACAAAATAGTCATGGGGATGTAAAGTAAAGCATAGGGAATATAGTCAATGATATTGTAATAATTATGTAGTGCTAGCTGGGTAATAGAGTAACCCAGAGATCACTTCTTAAATTATATAAATGCCTAACCACTATGCTGTACATCAGAAATTAATATAAAATAATATTGAATGTCAACTGTAATTGAAACATTTTAAAAGGGGAGGAAAGGTAAAGGGAATAAGAGGTCCAAATTTCTAGGTTTAAAATAAATAGGTCATGGGGATATAATATACAACACAGCGAATACAGTCAATAATATTGTGATAGCATAGTACAGCGTCAGATGGTTGCTGGACTTATCATGGTGATCATTTCTTTAGGTATATAAATGTTGAATAACTATAATATACCTCTGAAACTAATATAATATTGTATGTTAGCTATATTTTTAATAAAAATCTTTAAAAATATTTACATACTGTGAAATTCTATTTGTATAACATTCTTGAAATGACAAAACTATAGAGATGGAGAACACATTAATAAGTGTCATGGGTTAGGGATATTGTGGAGGAGTATGACTTTAAAGGGTTAACATGAGGGATAATTGTGGTGATGGAAGAATTCTATATCTTGATCGTGGGGGTGCTCACTTCAATTTACACATGTGATAAAACTATACACACACAAATATATGCAGGTAAACTACTGAAATCTAAGGTCTGTTGATTGTACCAACATCAGTTTCTTGATTTCAATATTGTACTATATAGATGCATAAAACACAAACAATATTCTTTACAACATTCTTTGAATCTTCTGGTCTATGAACGTTATATATCTCTCTATTTAAGTCTTTTAAAATTTGTCTTAGTAATGTTTTGTACTTTTCAATGTAGAGATTATTTTATATCATTCATTTTTTGTATTTATAAATATTTGATATTTTTAATGCTATTTGTTTACAGTTTTGTATATTTTCCTAGATCTAACAACTTTGGTCATTTCACTTATTTCCTATAGTGTAGTCTATACATTCATTTGAATTTTCCATGTACACAATCATGTCATGTGTGAATAACGATAGATTCCAAACATTATACATTTTATATCTTTTGTCTTATATATTTATAATGCACATATTTCATTATATTACCTAACATCCAGTACAATTTTAATTACAAATAATGAGACATCTTATTTCAGTCCCAATCTTGTGTGAAAGCTTTCAGTATTTCACCATTATATACCAAAGCTTGTTGTAAGGTTGTTGGGTTTTTTTGTAGCTACTCTTGATCAAATTAAGGAAATTCTATTCCTAGTGTGCTAGGAGGCTTTTGCCTTTTAATTACAAATGGGTACTCATTCTTTACTTATGATATGTTTTCATGACCTTCTGAATTACTAGACTGTAAACTCTGATTTATTTAAATGGCATTCAAATATATTTGCTAAATGCATCTACTGTACCAGGACATCTGGTAGGTACTAGAAATACAAAGATGAACTATCACAGAAAGGGTCATCGAGTGTTTCTGAAGCAGAACTAAAAAGAAATGACTAACAGCGAACATAATAAATACCAAATAAAAACTACATTTAACTTAAATAAATATAAACAAAATTTAATTGATTACTATCATTAGAATAACTTTAATCCAAACAAATATAGATAACACACTTTAAATTATTTTTATCTTTCAGACTTGGGATGAAGCTTTAGCGAAGACCACTAAAGCATGGGCTAACAGGTGCATATTCAAACACAACACCTGTTTAGCAAAACCACGTAAATGCCACCCAACTTTTGAATATGTTGGAGAAAATATCTGGTTAGGAGGATTAAGCGTATTCACACCAAACTCTGCTGTTGCTGCTTGGTATAATGAAACTCAATATTTTAATTATAATAATCTACATTGTTCCAATGTTTGTGGCCATTATACACAGGTAAATATTTGACATTTTGTTGATTAGTTCTTATAGATGCACATTTCAATTACAAGACAAGCATTTTCTTTTCAGTTTCTTTTGAGTATCCTGAAAACGCACTTTCATTTGGAAGATATTTGTACTGGGCATAGAAGTCTATGGCGTTTTTTTGTTTGTTTGTTTGTTTGTTTCTGATCTTTAAAAATTACTCCACTATCATCTCAATTTAATTCATTGAGATGCTCAATGTTTCCAACAAGCAATCTGTTAACATTTTATTTATTCCTTTGTAGGTAATATATCTTCTTTCTCTGACTGCCTTTAAATTTTTTTTATTAGTCTTGAGCAACTTCATAATGAAGTTTTCTTTATGTTTTTGTGCTACAGTTTACTGAGCTTTTTGGAACTGTAGATCTATAATTTCAATCAAATTTGGCTGTTGGTTATTGTTACTTGAAATATTTCTCTCACTCTCTCCTACTTCTCTCTTCCCAGAGTCCATTTACCAATGTAGAAAACCACTTGAGTATTCTCAAGTTGATTAATGGTCTCTTCTCTTTTTTCTTGAATTGTTTTTCATTTTGTGGGAGTAAATTAATTTCATAGAGTCTTACTGCTGTGTATTTAAGTTCACTAATATTTTCTTCTGTGATGTTCAATCTGTTACTAACGACATTTAGTTTATTTTTCATCTTATATGTTAAAGTTTATATCTCTAAAAGTTTTATTTGTGTCTTTTATAGCATCAGTAACTATATTTAGTACGCTTAATCTTTCATCTTGCTTTTTAACCATATGAATACATTTATACTAATTAATGTTTTCCCTGCTAACACTAGAATTTATGTTACTTCTGAGGTAGTTACAATGGATTGATTTTTCCTCTTCATTATGGGTCAGATTTTTCTGCTTCTTATCACATTGGATATTATATTCCCAACTTTGTAAATTTTACCTTGTTGGATGCTAGATTTATATATCTATAATATTCTTGAGCTCTCCTCTGGGATACAGTTAAGTTACCTAGAATTTGTTTTATCCTCTTGGTTTCTTCTTTAAAAATATGTTAGGTGGAATAAAAGCAGTGTCTGGACTGAAAGCAGCGTCTGGACTGAGCTAATTATCTCTCAGTGAGGCAAAATTCTTCTGCATACTCTGCCCAATGCCCCAGAAATGATAAAACTTGCCAGTCTGGCCAGTGGGCAAAGTCCTATTTCAGGGCTTATGTAAGCACCAGTATTCTTTCCTGAATTTTTTATAGGTAGTTCTTTCTCAGGTGTAGGGTAGCTTCCTCACACACATGCTCTGATTAGTACTCTGTGGACTTGAGAAGGTGGACCCCCTGCAGATCTCCACAGCAGGGTCACTGTTTGATGTGCACCTCTGCAGTACTACACTCTCTAAACTCCTGCCTCCATGGTCTCCCCAGACTCTCAGCTCTGTCTCTCAACTATGTGAATCCATCAAGCTTCTCCTGGCTCCCCACCACCTCTACCCAACCAGTCATGGCCTGGAAGCTCTCTCAAAGCAATAAGCTGGGACGATTGCACAGCTCACATTTCCCCACACCTCCTCACTCACAGAGAGCATTCTTTTGTTATTTTATGTCCAGTATTTCGAAAAACATTATTTCCTATAAATTTTCCAATTCTTTTGGTTGTTTCAGGTGGAGGTTTTTGGCAAAAAATGGGAAGTTCATTTTTTAGCCAAGCTAATCATCCTAGACATGGCACTGAGCTCCTGGGAAGGCCCATTTAAGGAAGAAAAAGAGCTAAATTTCTTTGTCAAACTTACTCATCCTTATAAGTTGAATATTCATATACTGTCTTAAAGCAAGTCATGTTTAACAGAGGTATACTGAATAAAGAAATTACCAGCTTCCATGCTCCCCTTCTATTCACTCTTTATCCAAAAACAGGATGCTATAAATCTGGCAGCCCTTCACAGAACAGATGTTACTTGCAAAGAATATGGTTTGGCTACTGAGGAAAATTGAGAGAATGGGGTCAAATGTCAGGTATTTTGTTAACAAGAAAGCAATCTCCCTAAGGTGGCATCAAGTCTCAGGCTGAGTCTCAGCCTTTATATAATTCTTTGCCTCCTCTTTTGCTGTAAAGAAAAGGGAACTTGTTTTCAAATACCCCTCAGTATTGCTACATCAGAAATGGGAGCTCACCCCCCACCACTGGCTAATTTACACATACATTTAAATATTGGGTCATCGGGAAAGTCATGACTATTTTTCTATGTTTTTCTTTTTACGTTTTTTTTTTCTTAAAGATTTTATTGGGGAGTTGGGGGAGGGGAACAGACAAGTTGCTGTCCTTTTGTTCTTCAGTCTAGTTGTAGAGGACGTCGCTTCCCTGGCCCATGTTGGTATTATCATTGCATGCTGCCCAGGTGAGGCAGATTGGTTGCCAGCCATTGGATGGCCGCTCATGGCAGCTCTTGGTAGCTCATGCTGGCTGCCGGCCACTCATGGTAGCTTTATGGCAGCCCACTGCAGCCTTACTGCAGCTTACATGGCTGCAGCCTACTCACGGCAGCCCAGCTCCAGGTGGAGCTGTTGTTCACCATCTTAGCTGTAGAGAGCACAGCGTCATGACGGCCCTCATGTGGGATCCAAACCGGGGCCCTGCTGCTCAGAGCTGGTGTCTCAACCCAGCTCTTAACCAACGCGCCGCTGGGCCAGCCCTATGTTTTCAATGCAAAAATGCGTCATGACTTTCCCGATGACCCAATAATTAGGAGTAGGTGCATTCATATTGGTTCAACAACTGTATCTTGCTTAATGTTCTAAACAAAATGAACTTAAAATTTCTTACAATTATCATCTTCAGATATTAATACTGAAGTTACAACCAATGTTCATATTCATGTTACATCTAGTCCCTTTAATGAAAGCAATATATTTTAAACCTATACAAAGTCAATATTAATTTTTACCATTCCCAAAGCTAAAATGAATAACAATTTAGTTATATTAAGCAAAGTGAATTTCATGGTATAGTCAGTTATTCATGAACCAAATTTTTAAACACGATTTTTTGAAAATATATACTTGCAGCCATAGTTTATTAACTTTCTAAAATATTCAAAAGGAATGGGGTACTTTAAGGATCTAGCTTAATCTTGTTTTACTTAGTGGGAAGCTAGCTCAGAGTTAATCTGTCTACTCTACATTGCCACACACATGGTTAGAAGCAAAACTCATCTCTTCTCAGTTCACTGCGCTTTTATTGCACTTTGCTACCTCTCAGGGAACCAAAAAAACCATTAAAATATGTTTTTCAAAACTGCTGACTACAGCTACACCCAGGCCATGGGAAACAATGACTAACATATCACTTATAAAATATGTTAATAAATTTTGTTAACTGAATTGTAAAATTCAGAAATTGTGAAAATCTACATCAATTTTCCTTGGATTATTTTGTATTCCAAAAGGAGTAGATAAGTATTTTTTCCCTTTGTTTATTTGGGAAATGGAGGAAAATTCCATTATGTCATTGTCAAAAAGGAATACTAATGTTTTCACCTCTTTATCTATCTCTCCCCTGGCTAGTTTTCCAAAGGAATCTTATTCTTTTGAGTAACTGCTATTTTTTGCAACTAAACAAAAATAATTATTCACTATACTATGGTAGGCATTATTTTATATTGTTGTTGTTGTTGTTGTTGTTGCAATAAACTTAATATGTCTTAAACTCTATCCATATCTGTCTCTTGTGATTTGACAGAGGTAAGAATATGTTTAAGACCACAAATTTAAAATGTGATAATAAACTAAGTAGAATTTTTTTGAGACAAAGAAATAAAAGTTAATAATTTTCATTTATAGTGTGAACTTAATATTGCTTGTATTATATGCCCATAGAAAAACTAAACATATATTTCATAAGTCATCTGGAAGACATTATTACTTTGGCTATTTATTATATTCTTTAGATTTATGAGAATCATTGGCAAGTAAAAACTAGTTAGGTAGCCCTCATAAATTGTTTTAAATTAAATATTAGAAATTAAGGGAAAAGAGCCAGTAAGCATTTATGTATATTCATTTCTTTGTAGCATGACAAAGATGATACCTATTCATATAATGCATTGTGGTATAGAGTTGTTTTGCATGTTTTATTTAAAAATTCCTTTCCTTATAGGTAGTTTGGGCCAACTCACATAAAGTTGGTTGTGCAATTACAATTTGTCCTAATCTTGGGGAAGCTCAAACTGCAATATTTATATGTAACTACGCACCTACGTAAGTTAATTGCTATTAAAATTATTTTGTATTGAAATAAATGTTAAGAATTGTTTCTAAAATTAGGACCTTATACTAAAAAGACAGGTATTTTTTAATAAGTGAAGTTTCCCTTTAAAATGCTAATCAAAAGAAACAGATGTGTCCCCCAATGACTTCTTTCTTTACCTAAAGATAAAGGAAATATTGAAAGGAAGACATTTTGATGACTTTCAGGACATCAAGGGTAATATGACAACAGCTCTGCTGGCCATTCCAGAACCAGAGTTCCAAAATTGCTTTGAAGGGTGCGCTAGGCACTGGCGTCAGTTCATATTTTCCCAAGGGGAGTTCTTCGAAGGTGACCATAGTGATATTCAGCAAATACTTTATCGAGGATGAGTTCGCGAACTTAATTTTCTGACCTCATAACATAACTGGAATGAGCAAATGATTCAGAATGATAGTGAAAAGCACATTCCTCTAAGAAAAGAATACCATAATTTTTAATTGCCTTGCTGAGAATTGCACATCTAAATGGAAAAACAACATAACAATATACGCCTAATGGAAGGCTCTAAAATTATGAAATTTAGATTCTGATCACAATGAATCTGTACAAGGAAGAAGATAAAATCAATTAATAATTCAACTCTTTAACAAACAAAAATTTTAAAATAAAATGTACAAAAGATTAAAAAAACAGGCAAAGAATAAATGCACAGAATTGGTAAAAAGAAACTGAACTATGCTAAAATTGCTATGGAGAGGCACAAATGTGTATATCTCTTTCTGTGTTTTCTTCCACTCCCTCTCAGTTAGAGCAAAAACAAGAATGACAAATGCATAACTTAAAGAGAAGGGAAACAAGGGACAGATGAAACAACTGGAAAAAATAAGAAGATGATAGCCTCAGCCTTAACTATGTCAATAATCACATTCAATGTAAATGGTACAAAAACCCATGAAAAGGCAGGGTTTGGAAGACTGGATAAGAAATCAAGAACAAATTATATGCAGCCTACAAGAAGCATACTTTAAATATAAAGACACAAATAGAAGAAAAGAAAAAGGATGAGAAAAAAGTTACTATGCTAACATTAGTCAAAATAAAGCTGCCGTGTCTATATTAATATCAGATAATATAGATGTCAGAGAAAAAAATATTACCAGGGATAAAGAAGGCCATTACAAAATAATAGGGTTAATTAATCAAGAGGCAACTTGGAAAAAGTGGAAAATTCCTTAAATTCACAAATTACAAAGGAGGATAAAATGAAAAGATAACTACAGAGCAGCATCTCTTACAAACATAGGTACAAAAATTCTAAACAAAATTTAGCAATTGAATCCAACAATATAGTAAAAACATAATATATCTTGTCCAAATGAAGTTTATTCCAGGGATGTAAGGCTGGTTTAAAATTCTAAAATCAATCCATATAATTCGCCATATTATTCAACCTAAAAAATAAAGATCATAGGATCATCTCAATAGATTAAGAAAAAGACAAACATTCATTTTTAATAAAAGTTCTCTGCCAACTAGAAATAGAAAGAAACTGCTTAAACCTAATAAAGGGCATCTATGAAAAACCTGTATATAATGTTATACCTAATAGCAAAAATTTTTCTGTAAAATACCAGGCAGTACTTTCTCTGCACTTTTTTTGTAAAGTACAAATAGTAAATATGTTAGGCTTTGCATACACATGCATTCTGTTACGTATTCATCTTTGTGTTTTTGTATTGCTTTAAATAGCCTAACCCCTTAAAAATATTTTTTAAAAAAACAACAAAAAAAAAACAATTCTTAGCTCACAAACTGCACAAAAACAGACGACAGGCTAGACAAATAGATCAGTGGAATAGTATAAGGAGAAATAAACCCACACATGGTTGACCACATATGTTCAGCTTATTTTTCACAAATGCACAAAGGCAATGCAGTCAAAAAAAAACTTTTTTCAACAAATGGCGCTAGAACAATTTGTCATCATACATAAAAAACAAAAGTAAACTTGAATCTACACAAAATACACCCTACAAAAATTTACTCAAAATGGATCTGAGAACTAAATGTAAAATCTATAAACTATAAAAATTTTATTTAAAAAAATAGATGAAAACTTTGTGACCTAAGATAGTCAAAAAATTTTAGCTACCACACCAAAAGCATGATCCATAAAAGAACAAATTGATAAGTTGAGTTTTATTAAAATTAAAAATTACTGCTATTCAAAGGTACTGGTAAGAGAATGAAAAGATAAACTACAGACTGGAAGAACATCTTTGCAAAACATATCAGATGAAGGACTTAGAATATAGGAAGAGCTGTCACAATTCGATATGAGGAAACTTAAAATAATTTTTAAAATCAATAAAAGATTAGCAAAGGGGATATGCAGATGGGAAATGAGCATTGAAAACAACCTCAACATCATTAATGATTAGGGAAATTCAAAGTTAAACCACAATGAATACCAGTACACACAATTTGAATAGCTAAAGTTTGGTAATTCCAAATCCACAGGAAGATGTAAAGGAACTAGAATTCTCACCCACAGTTTGTGGGACTATAAAGTATCATAACTATTTTGTAAAAACAGTGTGGCAGTTTATTAAAGTTAAATATTTACTTACCACATGATCTATTTATTCCACTCCTAGATATGTATCCAAGGAAATGTATGTCCATAAAAAGACATATATGAATGTTCAAAATGTGCATAGTAACTTTATATGTAAGAGCCAAAAACTGGAACAACTCAAATGTCCTTCAGTGGATGAATGGATAAATAAATTGTGGCTTATTCTTTAATGGAATACTACTAATGTTATTGTTTTTCTTTGTGTACTCTAGGTAAGCAACACTTTTTTAAGTCTTTCACATAGAGATGGGGGGGAAAGGTGTTTGTTAAAATGTATCAGCTTATATTGTTGAAAAGCAGGCATAATAGCTGCCAAATGGTTGACCAAATGGTACCATTTTTTGGGTGCATCATCCAACAGAACTAGATAAGGACTAAGGACTATGGTATTGAACTTTTAAATTAAACCATAAAGTATATGTTCCCATTTGCAATTTAAATTTTGCTTATTCCATTTACAAAATCAATAGATAATCCTAGTGTTTTACAACAAAAAAATATGTGGCTGTCACATATACAATTACACTGAGTTCCATCTAATTTGTGTTGCATAAAATATTCAAGACTATAAATGCCACATGTATTAGAAATATCCTGTAAAGAACAGTTTTTACAGTTTCTTTTTATAAAACCTACCAGCACAAAATTGAGACAAAAGTTATTTTTCCTTTTCAACATTCATGACTTAGTAATCAAAACAACTTGCAAAAATGAATGCACAAAGTTAGAACTAAATAGCCATTTTGCTAATCAATGTTTCTCTTTCTTACAGAGGAAATTTTCCAAACATGCCCCCTTACATTAAAGGAACATCCTGCTCTATGTGTGGAAAAGAAGACTCTTGCAAAAACAACCTCTGTGGTAAGCAAAGAGGGGGAAAAAATAATCACAATAGTCTATTTGGAGAGCAAAGTTTCCTTAAACTTATTGAATTTTAAATTTGGCTCTCCTCACATTTATAGAGAATTATGACTGATTATTTGAGTGCTGCTATTTGATGATATAAATCATTTGTCATAAATTATCATATTTAAACTCAGGTGTTCTCTCCCTTCTTCACCGATGATTTTCCCTCTCAGGCTAAAGGGCAGAAAGGAGTGAAGTATAACTGGGATCAGTGTGCTGTTATGCAATATATAATTGCTGCTATACAAATGACTCTCAGCAGAAATATTTCTTATTTGTATTTGCTTTCATTGGTTATTATTAAAATAATGACTCACTCAGAAGTAATACATTAATAAACGTCCAAATTAATTGTGATTTAAAGATAATGTTTCTCTTCCATCATCAAGCCTCTTGGTTCTCAGAACAAAGATACTTTTTAAGGATAAGTGTATACATTTCTGGTTGAGGACAGAGTGAAATGGGTGAAAGGAGGAGAAGATTTAGAAATCGTGAAAAAGAAAAAACGATGTGATGCCACAAAACAAGACAGAAACAAAAATGCATATTAAATGATTCTATTTATATAAAGTTCAAAATCAGGAAAAATTAATTTACATTTGGAGTCAGAATAGTGGTTACCTTGAGAGGAAAGAGGAGTTAGTAGTAATTAGAAGAGGATACCAAAAAGTTGCCTAGGTAATAATTCATCCAACTTTCCATTTATGAAGTATGTGTGTTCCTATATTCATATTATACTTCAATTAAGGAGTAAATTAGAGGTATGTCCCCTCTAATTTCAAATTTCATTTCAAGCAATTTAAAAGATAAACTTATTGGCATTATCTCCCACTTGGAAACTAATGTCTTCTAGTCAAAGAGATATAGAGATAACGATGATAAGCCTTTTTTTTTCACTTCCCTTCCTGCCAAGTATCCAAACCACTGTCATTTCTCTCCTGAATTAGCCATCTCCCACTTCTCTTCCTACTCAATTTCAAACTGTTTTATGCAGAGAGAATCAGATCATATCACTTCTTTTCTTAAAATTTCTCAATTGCTTCATATTGCAATTAAAGAAAAGTCTGACTCTACACCGTGTGGCCACAATCCCAAGATGATCTGGCACTTGCCTCTCTCTCCTACAGTATTGTTTTTGTTGTTATCCATCCTTTGACATATTAACTCCCATTATCACCACCTTCAAATACTCCAAACTCTTTCTAAATCCTCCAGCATCTGAATCACCTGTGGCTCTGTTTATAGTTTCAAGATACTTTTGTTTTCTCTGGTTTTGGTAATAGGCTCTTTCTTGGTGTAGTACATTCTCTTTAAAGATGGCCACCAACAATTCCTCCCCTCCTTACGTGCATATGCCACTCGGCTCATCAAGAACTGGAGCTTGTTTCTCCTCCGCTTGAATGAGGACCTGACATTGTGTCAGTTCTGGGCCTAGCCTTTAAGAGACCTGGCAGCTTGGCACTGGCTCTCTTGGAAGCACCACAGCATATGGAGAAATCCATGCTCTCCTGCAGGAGAATTTCCACTGAGAAAGGCCATGGAAGAGGAGAGGTCATCTTTTTGTTTCAACCCCAACTGAGCTCCAGTGAAATGCAGCCATATCATTGAACCCTGAGGACTCTACGTAACAGCAGAGAAATTGCCTAGTAGACCCAGACAAACCAGTAACTGTGAGAAATAATAATCAGTTGTTATTGTTTTAAGCAATTAACTTTTGGAAGTTTGTTTCACAGAAGTAATTTGCAGAAACTCTTGATATGACTATTAAGTTCTTATTAAACACCTAACAACATGTGTATTATAAAACAATGTAGAGAATTCTACCTTTTCCTCTGCTGACCAGATGGACACAGGGTTGCTCACCTTAATGCAAACACAACTCTGTCAAGGCTGGGTTACAGTTTATGTAAAGCTTGGCTGCCCCTCTTTCAAGGGTTAGACTTCTAGGGCTTTCCACTGAGACCCTCGTGGGTTCACTGCTGCCTTTCCCTGGCGGGTTCTGAACTCCAATCCCTTATTACTTTAGCACGCTGAAATTAATTTTTTTTTTTAAATCATCTGCTTTGACCTCAAGAGGGTTTCTGCCTCCTGCCTCTCACAGGTTCAAAATTAAACTAATAGCTCGAGTACAAAATGGGCGTCCATTGGGCTCATGCCTCCACCTCTACCTCTCACCTGAATCTTGAGATACTCAGCTCTCCAATTTTATCTCTCGAGCCTCACAAGGCCAACAAAAACTCTGCTGGTTTCTCTGTTTCCCAAAATGCGGCCTCTGCCAGGGCCAAGCCCAGATTTTCAGCCTTACACCTGGGCCCAGAAGCAAAACATGGCCCCAGAGAAAGAGTTACTTGCTTAACAACAGCCCACCTCTCTGTGGATTTCCTGCTTTGAAATCTTCACCCTCCAGTCTTTGTTGCTTTAGCAAATCCATGATGCTATGAAAGATTGTTTTGTTGTATTTTATTTGAATTTTCTAGCTGTGCTTGATGACAGCTTTTGTCTGTCACAAACTACTCCTTCAGCAGGTACTGACAATGGTCACCATCACAACACCATACAAGCTGTAAAGGCTACAATAATCTTTGATACCTGGGAGGAGGTGTTCTCCCGACTCGTTCCTTTCCCAAATTATTCAGAATATTTGGGCTATTCTTGATCCTTTCCTCAAACAAATTAATGTTAGGACAAGCTTATCAATTCCACAGAAATACCTTGAAATTTTGGTTAGAATTACACTGAATTTATAGATAAATTTAAGAAGAATTAACATTTTTACAGCATTGGATATTTATATTAATAAAGATAGTTTAGTTGGGTCTTTTTAAACATCTCAGTTAAGATTGGAAACTTTCTCAGTAAAGTTCTTGCACCATCAAATTAGCTTCCTTAGTAACATATATTTGTTGCTGTAATAAGTGGTATTTTAAAATTATATTTCCTAATTGGTTTCTGCTGATTTATAGAAATATAAATTATTTTTATATTAGTCTACTATCCAGGAATCTTACATAACTCTCTTAATTTTTCTAATATTTTGTTGATTTTCTTGGATTTTCTGTAACAGTCATGTTATCCATAAAAAAATGCAAGTTTTGTTATGTCTTTTAATCTTTATATCAGTTATTTATTTTACCAATACGAATACTCAGTGAATACCCCTAGTGCAACATTGAACATGAGTTGTAATAGGAGATACACATATTCTTCTTCCTGACTTTACGGACAATGTTTCACCATTACACATACAGTAAAACCTTGGATTGTGAGTAACGTGGTTTGCGAGTGTTCTGCAAAACAAGCAAACATTTCTAATACATTTTAACGTGGTAAACAAGCGATGTCTTGCAATACAAGTAGTTTGTTTCCAGAACGAATTATGCATGCAAACCAAGGTATTACTGTATTTGCTTTAGATTGTCTTTAATTAGTCCTCATTGCTAAGTTATGGAAGTTTTCTCTTTTCCTTATTTTGCTATAAGCTTTTATCTTGAATGAATGTTTAATTTTACCAGATTTTTTTTCTGCACCTCTTGAAAGTATCCCAACTTTTTTTCCTTTAATGTCTTAATGTTATAAACTACATCAAAGAATTTCTTTTTTTTATCTTTGTTGAACCTGTTTTGGAATACTTGGTAACTTTAATTTTTTAAAATTTACTTCTGCTTTCAATTCCTCTGTAAGTAAATACAATTTTCTTAAAAATTGGCCATTTCACTAATATTTTTTAATTATCTTAAAGAGATAGGTATAGTGGTTTCTTAATTTTTAAAATCTCTTATCCTATTTCCTGTTTCCATTTTGCTTACTTAATGTTTCCCTTGTTCCCATGTCCTTATTTTTTAAATTACTTTATTGAGGTATCACTGAATACAAAAAGCTGTACATATATTAAATATGTACAACATAATGGGTGAGATTTATACTTTAATGTAAGTACTGGGAGTTAAGCGGTGGCATGGTAGTTCAATTTTAAACTATTATTTCATTCCTGTGATGAATCTATCTTGGTCATGAGGCTTCTTTTACAGACAGCTAGATTTTTGTTACTTATAGTGTTAGCATTTAATTTTAGAATTATCATTGAGCTGTCCTCCATTTCACATATGATTTTGACATCAAGGTTTTAGTAGCCTCATAGAAGAGGTTGAAAGTTAGGCACATTATCTCTTTAATATTTTGATTAGTTTGTGTAAGAGTCTGATTATTTTATGAATATTTGGGAGTTTTCTGTAAAACGATATTGTTCTGGGTTGTGCATGTGTTGTTTGCACATTTCAAACTACTGATTTAATTTCTTTAAATGTTATGTGATATTAATGTTTTGGGGTAAAATTAGTAAGTTGTTTTATACAATGAAATTCTTTTATGTTTTTATCTCTGCTGTATCTGTTACATTCCAATTATACAAGTCCTATCTATGATTTTTTTTTTTAAGATTTTTAATTGGGGAATTGGGGGGATGGGAACAGCGCTGGGCAATTGGGGGAAGGGGAACAGACAAGTTGCTGTCGTTTTGTTCTTCAGTCTAGTTGTGGAGGAGATAGCTTCACTGGACCAAGTTGGCACCATCATTGTGCTCTTCCCGGGCGAGGCAGATCAGTCGCCGGCTTCTG
>NW_017731549.1:26301-33695 GCF_001890085.2 Hipposideros armiger
AAAAAAGAACTTCCTTATTTCCTGATAACCATTACATCCAAAGTCTAGAATCATGCTCAATACACAACAGGCAGAACAAATTGCAGAATCCTGTTAGAATGGTAAATAGGGGAGAAAAATTTGATGGGGGAAAGACAGAGAGGAAAATTTGGAGCGAGGGCCACAATAGAGATGAATGAGATATTTCATGGAAGGCTCTTCGTACCCAAAACTCAACATGAAGCAATCCCTTTTTCAGAGGCTTTAAATGGGCATGGAAGAGTGCCAAAAATAGTTAACTACTATATATAGTTTTGTCTATGCTTGGCTTCTGTGTCTTCAATACGAGAGGCATTCCAAAAATATTTGTGGACATGACTGTGGCAGAGGACTCCATACAGATTTTTAAGCACTGTGGAATTTGGGGAGGAAGCTTTCATTTACTAAAGTTAAAAAGCCAAATTTTATTTCCTAAATTAATGATCTTATTCTAAAAGCCAGAAAAGCAAGTGAATGCTTTTAATTTGACAAATTTTTTTTTCTATTTTAGAAAATAAAGAACTTGATAAACTTCAAAGTACGTATCAAAATATTTCAGCTTTGATTCAATTATTTTGTTCCCTTGAAACTAAACTGAGCTCTTAACTACTGTGTTTTATTTACAGGTTATCCAAATTGGAATCCACCAGGGAAAGCACCTCAGCAGAGAGCATGTAATCTCCTGTGCCTCATTTATGTTCTGCTGAGAATGTTTTAATTTTCATTATTGTGCAAGAGAAATTCTTAGCCATGACAATACAGGAGTCATTTATAGATAAATGTAACTCTCATAGTTTAATTATTAAAAGTTTACACTCTTATCTGTTATCTAAATTTAATGTCTGTTTTTAATTCAAAAGATGTATTGCAGCACAGAAAGGTTGCAGTAAAAAAAAATCTTAAGGTTATTTTTTAAAATTACAATTTTACATGTATCAAAAAAGTTCCATTCTCTAACATTCTAAATTGTCATTTTAGTTACAATAGACCTAAAGAATTAAACATTTCAGATATTAGATATTTTCCTTATATACCATATACTCCACCTCCTGTGACTATATACATAATATATATATATATATTTAATATAATATAAATAAGGAAATGTCAACTATAAATAAATATGTTTATTTATTTATAGTTGACATTTCCTTTAAGAATACCACCAACAATACTCAGAAACAAAATATGGGGGCCAGCCCAGTGGCTCGTTGGTTAGAGTTGGCTTGGGAGCACGAGCTCTGAGCAGCAGGGCTGCCGGTTCGGATCCCACATGGGCCAGTGACGCTGCACCCTTTACAGCTAAGATGGTGAACAACAGCTTGACCTGGAGCTGGGCTGCCGTGAGTCGACAGCAACGGCGTAGGCTGCAGTGGGGCTGCAATGGGCTGCCATAAGCTACCGTAAGTGGCTGGCACCCGGCGTGAGCTGCCATGAGCAGCTGTCCAAGGGCTGGTGAGCGACTGCCTCAGCCAGGAAGAGTACAATGATCACAATACCAACATGGGCCAGTGAAGTGATGTCCTCCACAACTAGACTGAAGAACAAAAGGACAGCAACTTGTCTGTTCCCCTTCCCCGATTCCCCAATGCTGTTACCTCCCCCAATTCCCCAATAAAATCTTTAAAACAAAAAAAGAAACAAAATGTTATTAAGGTAAGCTTCAGAGAGCATGTAATGCTATATTATTGACATAATATTTGGGGAAATGGATAAGAACAGATTAAACTGAAAAGGGAAAATCAACTAAATTAAAATTTTTTGAAAGATAAATGCATGCTCTGAAAATTAAAATCACACTCTTTCAAGAAATTTTATTTTTAAATGTGCCCTGTATTAAAACAATAGAATTCAGATAGCATATCTTTTAAAACCCTATAAAAAATTATCTGTAGTATAGTTAACATCTCTACACACCAAAGACTTGCTCAATTCTGGCATTTGAGCAATTCTGGCACTTGTTTGAAGACCAAAAAAGAAAAAAAAAATCCCAGGTTATTCAATTAACTCCATTTTTAAAATCCTTTATGTTCAATTATTGACTCCTCTGGACTAAATTACACCTTTTCCTTCTCAACTAAAGCAACCACCAATTTCCCTCAGCTATAAACATTAAAAATCATTTTTAAATATATTTTTAACATGACTAAGAATGAATATATATATATATATATACATATATATATATATTGCCAAATACTTGGGAATTTCCACATTGCTGAGTGATTGAAGCTACTCTTACAAATGAAACCAACGATTTTGTATTTCAAATCTGCTAGTATTTTGTATTTCAAATCTGCCAGATTCTTCAGAGAAACAGAACCCACAGGGGAGAGATTGACAGAGAGTGATAAAAAGAAAAAGAGAGAAAGGGGGGTGAGATTTTAAGAAATTGGTTTACATGATGTGGTGAGTAGCAAGTCTGAAATCTGTAGGGCAAGCTGGCAGGATGAAGATTCAAGTAAGAGTTGCTGCTGCAGCATTGAATCTGAAGATGGAAAATAAGACAATTTATTTTGCAATCTAAAGGCAATAATTCTGCAGGAAATCTCTGTCTTTGCTCTTAAAACGTTCAATTGATTGGATGTGACCCACCCATATTATGGAGGATAACCTGCTTTACTTAAAATCAACTGATTACAAATGTTAATCATAACATTACAGCAATATCTAGACTAATGTTTGAGCAAACACTAGCCACGTTAATACATAAAATTAACCATCACATTCCTATTTGGTATCATATATATGGAGTCATTATCTTCTTAGTAAACTACTTCTACTTGTTTATTGCATTGTTAAAATTTGAATTTACATTACTCCTTAACTTGCAATTTGAAATAGGCTAAAGGTAAAATGACATATATAGAGTATACTTTTATATCAGTTGTATTGTCTTCATGGGTTTTTAAACATTTTCATTAAGAATTTAAATATCCTCTGATTTTTAATATAACCACTTCCTTACTTCTTCAGATTCCTTATTCATCCAAGCACATATAAGCTCCTTAAATCAGATCAATTAAAATTCTACAGAACACATAAGAAATTAATTTTTACAGAATTATATTCTCTGATTTTGAAAAAATATTTGTCAGAGAATATTCAGTTGACACTGCTACAAGAACTTACAAGTAGTGGGGAGTTTATTTGCAGTGTCTATCTATACTTAAGGTTTGATCGAAGGTGGGCAGGTGGAAGGCCTCTCTGCCTTAGTAGTGGAGTTTCCCTTCACTGGCAAGAAGATAAAATTCTGAACCAAGAAGATATATTTTCTATTTCTTGTGATCATAACCACAGGCTCCTGACAGGTATCTTGCAATTCTTTTACTACAAAGGGATCTTATTCTTAACAGTAACTGTAAGTAACACTCCTATTTCACTCACAATGGGTTTACTAGACTAACTGCTCTGGGCTTGGCCTTTTCAAATTATGGAAGACAGTTAAGCCAGGGGTTGAACAGTGCACTTTTTGTCCTACTAAGCTACATCTGAAATTCCCATAAATTGCCTAATTACTTGGAGGTAAAGTGATCAGACTTGTCAGTCAGCTGGACCAGGTTTATCCCATTCTTACCACTTTGGAACGATATTGAGGAGGTGGTTTAAAGTAGTTCCTGTAATTTTTTTATTATGCATCCCTATCATTAAAAAACTATTCTGGCGTGACCAACAGTTTCAGGTATACAAAACAAAGTAACAGACATCTACATCCCTCACAAAGTGATAAGCCCCCCAATCTACTGCCCATCTGACATCGAATATAGCTGATATAGCTGTTAAAATTCCATTGACTCTATTCCCTATGTTGTACTCCACCTCATATATATATATATATATATATATATATATATATTTTATATATATATATATTTATATATATATATATTTTTTACATTCAATATTATTCAACTTCAGCTTCAGTCATATAAGCACAGTGGTCAGGCATCTACACAGTCACGCTGAATATTCATAAGGTTAATATTTAGTTAGCATACATTAATGAGTGAGGTGTCTAGCAATGGCTGCCTGAGAGATGGTGACTTCCCTGCTGGTGTAATTATTTAAGCAGAGTATATTATGATCACTTATGAGTGATGTGTCAGAGAATAAGCCTAATACATGGGACTAGTAAAAGTGCCTACAAATTCTTTGTAATCTAAGATAGCAAACATTATTCTGTTTATCTCATGCTTTACTACATCAGTTTTCATAATCTAACAACAGTACCAACATAATAAAGGAATTCCATCTTTCAGCGCTTGCCACCTTCACCCCTTAAATAGGCTCTGGTGGTACTAAAACACTAGGCCTTTTCAGCTCTCTGGGTATATCACACGCTTTTTCCTTTATTTTGAATGCACTCTTTCACCTGTGTGCTTCACTTTCTTGACAACACATTCTCCAGAAAGGCTTCCCTGGTACTCAGAAATGTTAGTTGTCCCCTATATGCTGCAATAGCATTTTGGCTTTTCATTTTTTCACATGGTATAAAAGTTGCCAATTTGCTTGCTCTCTAAACTGTAAGCTACTTAAAAACAGGGTCTGTGTTTGTCTACTGGTCTTTCTCAACTCCCTAACACGTTGCCTGGTAATTAATATTTACTAAAAGACTAAAAGGAATGAATAAAACCATCTTGTGAAGTCTATTGCTTTCAATTGTCTACACCAGAGGTCGGCAAACTGCGGCTCGCGAGCCACATGCGGCTCTTGGGGTACGTTCCATCTCAAAAGTTTGCCGACCCCTGGAAGAGCCAATCCTGTCCCTCACAACAATTTAAAAATTATTCGAGTTAAGAGCTCGCTCAAGAGTTTGAGCTCTGAGCAACAGCGGTTCGAGTCCCGCCCGAGCTGAGCAGCCGCTGAGCTGCCAACAGGTGGCAGGATGGCTCAGCTAAAAAAAATAAAAATAAAATAAAATAAAAATTATTCGAGAGCCATACATATATTTTTACATAATCACCATTATGTGAATAATATCCTTTAAAATTTTTATAAAACTGTGATAGTTTTATTTTCATTTTCAATTTTACTTCAGAGCCTGTGGCTCACGAGGCGCAGTTTGCTGACCCCTGGCAGCTCTTCCATCTCAAAAGTTTGCCGACCCCTGGTCTACACCATAGATAATTTTTTAAGCACATTTCTTTTTAGATATTTTGGCCAACCAGTCTCATTGCTTTCCTTGTGGCAAAATTCTTCCCAAGTGTCACTGATTTTGAATATCTCCTTAATGCTATCAAGCACAATATGTTATATGCAACTGTGTACCCCCAAACAAACATATAAACATATGCTTTTATTTTGTGCCTACAACTTACATGCTTCATAGCAAGTTCTCTTAAGCAAGATGTTTGGAGGTAAAAGCCCAGGCCAAAATCTGCTAGAACCCTAGCCATTTTTGTCTGAAAGAAGAAATGAAATTGAGTTCTTACTTACTGTGAACTGGGCAATTTCTCACAGAAGATTAATATTAATATTCCAGGCTGCCTATAAAATGCTGGTGAGAGAACAGATGGAAATATTTTAACCTTATGAGAATTTGATGATCTCTAGTTTAACCCCTAAATGCTGGGCTTTCCAAATTTCCATTTATTTTGTGGTTTCCCACAAAGTATTAGAACAGAGAGAAGATCTCAGTGAGGAAGTCTGCCTTAAAGGGGATATTTTTCTGTCAATGAGGAAACTAAAAGGGCGCATCCTGCATTAAATTCCCAATTCAACAGGTAAGAAAAGAAATAACTGAATTTTCATCAATATCACAGAAGAATGATCATTTACCCTTGCATTGTTAGGCGATTCCTCAGACATGTGAATTGCTCAGCCACTGGCATTTACTGTCCAGATGGCTCATTAATAAACGATGACATCATTTGGTGTCACAAATCAACTATGGATAATATCTAGCTACCTTAATTAGTTTAGTGACAAGCCTGCACTCATTTAAACAGGCGTCTCTTTGCTGGGCTCAGCCGACAGTTAGGCTGAGCTTTTGCCACCGGGCAGTCCTGGCTTCCCTCGGGCTTTCCCCTCCGCTCTGAGAGGCGGAGCCGGGCTTCCCTGCGCTGCCCCGTAGATTGGCAGGTCACCGGGGCGGGGCTGGGCGGCGCGTGCGCACTGGTCTGCCCGCGGCCGGTGGACAATGGAGGCCCCAAGGCCCTTCGCCCTCGAGTGGTACGTCCAATCGCTCTGGCTGACGCGAGGGGGCGTTTTGAAGCTGTGGTTCTGTGAGCTTTGGCTACTCCTGCTGGCTTCTGGTTTGAGCGCGAAGCTTTTGCCACACGAAGAGGACGTGAGATTTATCAATGAGTATGTGACCCTCCACAATGAGCTCCGAGGCAACGTCACGCCCACGGGAGCTAACTTGCGCTTCATGGTGAGACCCAGGGGCGGTTGCCCGAACCTCCGACGGCCCTGGGCACGACGCACTCCCTCTGCCTGACAAAGTCGGGGCCACTGCTCTGAGGCTGAAGGTTCGCGGGTTTAAAACTACGTCCACGTAAAGTTGATACAGTCAAGAAATTAAAACCACTGCCCCTCGCACACGCCCTTATTACCAAGATTGTGCACAGGGCTGGGACTAGGGTGTGTAGAGGCTCGCCTCTGAGGTGCAAAATTGAAGGGGCTTCACTTCGAGCACAGGATAGTTTAATGCAATGTATATATATATATTTTTTTAATTTCAAATC
Organism: Hipposideros armiger; assembly: GCF_001890085.2. Lineage (NCBI taxonomy): Eukaryota > Metazoa > Chordata > Mammalia > Chiroptera > Hipposideridae > Hipposideros > Hipposideros armiger. The sequence goes on from NW_017731549.1 coordinate 33,006, forward strand.
AAAACAAAAATATCATTGATGAAGACAATATCAACTTAAAAGACAGGATCCTTGGGCTTGACAGGAGAGGCAAGTGAGGCCCTCTCAGAATGATGCGAGTGAAGTCAGGTCCTGTTTTTCTTTAAAATTTTCATTTTCTTTTATCATAGATGTTTTTATGTTAATTTTGCCTTTTAAAAATATGACTTGCCTTCATCATTGAGTTTTTTGGTATCCATCCTAAATTTTGCTCCCGAGGGAATGTCGCAGTCACCTCACCCTAGTCCGGCCCTGGTTTTGCATTCCCTTACGCGTTGTTTGTGCTTCTGTCCCATCCCCCTCCCCCATTTCTATTTAACACCTCATCAACAGCTCCCTTGTTGCTCCAGTCTTCGCGGTTGTCATAAAAAATAACTGCAAAATGTATTGAGTAAATAGCTATTCTCTTATCAGGCAATTAGGAGCTTCCAATTTATATTACAAATGATAACGCAAGGACTAGCTCCCTAGACACAAGTCGCTTCTTCCTTCTGATTAGTTCCTTAGTACATATTCCAAAAACGGGATAAATAAATTAAGGATGTGATATTTTTAATTTATATGATGCATGGTAATTGCTGTTCTAAAGGGTTGTGCCACACTAAGCAAATACCAGCAGAGTATAAATGTTCTGTTTTCACCACATCCCCACTGGCTTGGGCATTTTTCACC
>NW_017731549.1:34335-35131 GCF_001890085.2 Hipposideros armiger
CTTCTTTCTAAAAGTTGGTGTGTATTTTACCATGGACTTTGCTAGAATGTAAATAGTAACTATAAATAGATAGACTATCATAATAGTATGGCCTACTTAGAACTTTTCCTTGACAGGTTTGAAAATCATACATTTTATTTTTATTTTTTTACTGGTTATTCTTAACATTTTAATATACGTATAACTTTACAAAGTCCAAAGTTAATCAACATGTGTAGCCTCCTTCCAAGTATGAAAAAGATCTTAACAACACAAATTCTGAATGTCCCCTGCCCATGTCCATGCTGTTTTTGTCATCTATAATAGTATTTTCATTCTACCTTGTTATTAAACTAAAAAAATTATTGTTTTCTTTATTGTAAAATATGCATAACATAAAATTCACCATTTTAACCATCTTTAAGGGTACAGTTCTATGGCATGAAGTACATTCACACTGTTGCACAACAATCACCACCATTCATCTCCAGAACATATCCAGTTGAAACTCTGTACCCATTAAACACTAACTCCCCATACCCTTCTTCTCCCAGTTTCTGGCAACCATCATTCTGCTTTCTTTCTCTATGAATTTGGCTACTGGAAGCACTTCATATAGCAATCATTCAGTATTTCTCTTTATGACTGGCTTAATTCACTGAGCATAATGTTTTCAAGGTTCATCCATGTTGCAACACGTGTCAGGATGTCCATCCTTTTTAAGGATGAATAATATTACATTTTGTGTATATACCACGTTTTGTTTATCCATTCATCTGTTGATGGACACTTAGGTTGCTTCCACTTTTGGCTACTA
>NW_017731549.1:37176-42643 GCF_001890085.2 Hipposideros armiger
TTAAAACAGGATATCAAAGAAATATCTGCACTCCCATATTCATTGCAGCATTATTTACAATAGCCAAGATATGGAAACAACCTCAGTGTCCACCAATGAATGAAGATAAAGAAGTGATACACATATACAATGGAATATTATTCAGCCATGAGAAAGAAGGAAATCCTGCCACTTGAAACAACTTGGATTGACCTTGAGGTCATTGTACTAAGTGAAATAAGCCAGAGAGAAAGAAAAAAGCTGTGTGGTATCATTTATATGTGTAATCTAAAAAAAAAGTCATAGAAACCAAGAATAGAAAACTAGTTTCCAGGGGCTGTAGGTGGGGGAAATAGGAAGAAGTTGATAAAAATATAGTGACTATAGTTGAAAACACTGTATTATATAATTTAAAAAAAAGAAAATTTAGCCTCTTTTCAACTGCAATTTTCTTCATGGTTGAGCAAAGGAATTTGTAAGTATCATAACTTATTTATCATCATGGGAAGCAATGAAATAAAATACGAACTTGGAGTTGAGATTTAGACTTCCTGGGTTTAAATTTAGGCTTCACAAATTACTGCCTATAAGTAGGTATAAGTAAACTACTTAACTTGTTTGCATTTTTGTTACTTCCTTCGTGGAACAGAAAAAAAAATAATGTACACCTCATAAAGGTTATTTTGAACATTAAGTGAAATAATACATAAAAAAACAGAATAGTGACTGGTACATAGTAAGCACCTGGTGTATAAACAATATGCAAAATAAGGCATATTGTAGAAGGATGGTCCAAGAAACATTGTTTGCAAATGAGAAACAATCTTAAGGGCCACTAATAGTGGAGTGGTAACATTTATTATGTGCTATCTATACTATAGAATGCCATGTAGAGATTGCAAAAATTAGGCAGATCTAGTTGTGCTAATATGGAACAATCTAAGTTAAAACTGCAAATTGCAGGCTAATAATACTGTGTATGGTATGATTACGAGAGTGCAAGGGGAAAAAAATCACAAAATACCCATTTAAAACATCTATTTGTATCTTATATATGATGCTTGTATATAGAAATAGAGAAATATATACATAGCAATTTTTTAAAACAATGATTACCTTTGGGGAGGGAAATAGTTACGGGGGGAGATATTCTAAAGGCTTGGTTTATTTTCTATATTGTATATATGTATAATCTATGATATTAACTCAAAAAACTCTAAGGAAATCTTAGCATTAGTTTTCAGAAATGTTTAATTTCAGATATGCCATAAAATATGTACTTAGCATTTTGGTTTTATAGCTATTTTGTTGATTTTCTATGTGTATTGTTTTTGTTCTTGTCCTTAACTAAATAATGAACTTAATGAGCCTCTAAATAATGATAAAAGTATACATTTCTGGATACTTCCTGATAGCTAACCAGGGAGCAGCATCTTGTGAAATTTTCTTACATTTCTGGGAATATCCATAAAACTTTAAATGTGCCTCTTTTATAACATTTACTAACTTACCATTGTGTATTAAAACTTTATATATATGTATAATACCCCAACTTGTTATCCTAACAGTAAGCAACTGGAGGAAAAAATTTATGCCTGAATTCATATTTTATTCTTCACAATACAATAATTTGCATAAATTCAGTGCTCAATAAATAGTTCTTAGATGAATATTTTAAATTATTGTATTACTATGTAGAATTGCTTTCCTTAAATCTAACTATGAGAACTGAAGGAAAATAATTTAGAGTACAGAAAATCCTCATTATTACTATTTTGTTTTCTTTGTTTTTTCCATTTTTTTTCCAGACTTGGGATGTAGCTTTGTCACGGACTGCTAGAGCATGGGGGAAAAAATGTGTGTTTAAGCGTAATACTCATTTAGAAGAACTAAATATGGCCCATCCTAAATTTAATGGTGTTGGTGAAAATATGTGGGTCGGCCCTGAAAATGAATTTACTGCAAGTATTGCTATCAGAAGTTGGTATGCAGAGAGGAAAAAATACCATTTTGAAAATGACAGTTGCTCTGGTGACTGTTCAAATTATATGCAGGTATCTAATTTTTATATTATTAATTCAATAGACTAATTGCTTTGCTATTAAGTTTTTATTGATTATGTTTCAATTTTATAAATAAACTCAAATGGTAAAATTATTACTTCTAATAGAATCAAAATTCTTATCAGTCCTAGATCTTCAAAATGTCTATAATTCCATCTCTTACGTGAGCCATACAATTAAAACATTCCTTTAAATAAAGGAACTCTAATCTCCAGATCCAAAGATGAAAAGTGCTTCTCTAAAAACAATGCACACTGGAAAAGGAAGTAAGAAACCAGCACATAAAATTTTTTTTTAATTACTCACTATGAACATAAGTATAGAGTTGATATTTTTGCACAGATCAGTACATGTATTACTGTATAACTGATTGATTAAAACATTTAAAGTGCAAATTGGTAGGTATCATTACCCTTCCTTATGTCTCACAATCCACAATTACACTTTATAGTCCAAGAATACTGAACCACTTGTTATTTCCTGTACATGCATATATTATTTCACACATCACATTGTTTTGTTTTTTTGTTTTGTTTTTGTTTTTGTTTTTTTTTGTAGAGGGCAGTGTCACTGGCCCTCATATGTAGGATCCGAACCGGGGCCCTCTGGCGTCCCAAGCCAGTTCTTAACCATCGCGCCACTCGGCTGGCCCCCATCACATTGTTTTATACTCATGTTCACATGATACTACACTAAGGGCAGGAGTTTGTCTCCTCATCTGTATATTCTCAAAACAGCATGATGTTATTTAGGTATTCAATAAATATTTGTATCAGGAATCAAGAAATTATTGAATGAGCTTTCCAGCTGATTTAAAGTATGATTGTTTTTCAATCAGTAGACTCTGATGTCATGGTTCATGTAGAAATTAAAATCTTGGAATTTTTTCATGCTGAACTTACATCTTTCTGTTTCATCAAATGAATCGTGTTTCAAAAAATATTCAATCTTTCTTATTCTAGAAAGTTTTAGTCGTTCTCCATGGTCTTACTCATATGAAAGCTAGACTCTTTAATACAACTTCAGTACTCTCAATAAAACTAACCAAGTCTACTCCCGGACCTACTCCTCTGAATTTCTTACTCCTTAATTCTAGTATCTTAGACATTTTTGTTCCCTGCATTTGACCTGATTAACTCTAACTATTGCAGACATTCTATTCTCTAGTCTGTTAATGCATCAATCTATTTCTTTAAAAAAATCACATTTTTAAACCACTAAGGCTTGAGATAAAGAGAAAAAGAAAATAGAAATGGTTCCTCTCACACACACAGGTTAACAAAACAAAGCAAGTACTTTTGTGTAACTTGAAAGTGTTAGGAATATTAGTCATACAGAGAATTTCTAGAATGTCTTTAATTACTCTCCTATTTTCATTCCAATTTAAGATGTGTTTTTCCTTTTATAAGAACCAGCTATTTTATTCATTTTTTAAATGAAAGCCCAGACTCCATTTTATAATGGAATTTCTTCCACAAAAGAAAAGAGAAATGTTAATACAATAGCATTCAATTGCTCTCTACTCTTGTATTGCTTTTCCTTCCCTTCTATAATCTTAGTGTCTCTCTTTTTCTCCTTTCTATTTACAACTTCCATTCTTTCAAAACCTTTTCTCATTTCTTTTCGTCTTCCTCTATGCCAGCTTAGAACTCTCGGATTCAACAAGAGGTTGAAAATTGATTCAGCAGGTATGCCCTCCTTTGGCTCTGAAGCAGCGGTTCTCAACCTTCCTAATGCCGCGACCCCTTAATACAGTTCCTCCTGTTGTGGTGACTCCCAACCATAAAATTATTTTCATTGCTACTCTATAACTGTAATTTTGCCACTGTTATGAATCATAGTGTAAATATCTTTTTGTTTTCCGATGGTCTTAGGCAACCCCTGTGAAAGGGTCATTTGACCCCCAAAGAGGTCGCGACCCACAGGTGGAGAACCGCTGCTCTAAAGCATTAATCTGATTCAGTGTTTCTCAAAATCTTTATCTACAGTATTAGTAGAAACTATTAAAGTGTCTCTCTAAATACAGTGTTGGAAATGCTTCCCTAAACCCATGATAATTCTCTACCTGCATCCAAATGAAGAATAGTTCATATTTCTTAAGTTGTTTAGTTAAAAGTTCTATATGAATTGAATATAGTATTATTTATTATATGACAGAATAAATGTTTAGAATTAAATTTCATGTTTTCCTTGAAAATTTTAGCTTGTTTGGGACAAGTCTTACAAAGTTGGTTGTGCTGTTACTCCATGTTCAAAAATTGGAGATATTAAACATGCAGTAATTTTCATATGCAACTATGCACCAGGGTAAGTTACTTCAAATTTTAAAAAGAATATAAAAATAAGTTGGGAATTTTTTTAAGGTTAAGTTTTCCTAATTTTCAATATATTCCTATAAATGCCTTTGTTAAGTATAAAATAATTAAATATAAACTTAAAAATTTTATATTAAAATATTTTCAATTTCATAATGAAATAAATAATAATTTGGGCATATTGATATTATGTGTACACTAGCCAAGTATTACTTGCTAAAATGGAATGTTTACCTTTGGTATTATTTCATAATATCTATCCTAATTAGCATAGACTTTAAATGATTTTCCAAAATAGTTTATTCGTATATTAACAATAAAAGTCAAAGGAAAATAAGGTTAAATGTGTTTAAATGTATGTTGTACAAATTATTTCAGCAGTACATCAGTTTTGTTACACGAATAACATTTTTAATTAACTATTCTTTGGAGATTGCATTATTAATTGGGGCTAATCTCATATGAGTACATATGATATCATAATATCTCAGAGATAAAAGAGTACTTTAAAAATCTTCTAGTCGAGAATAAATTCAAAATGGATTAAAGGCTTAAATGTAAAACCTGAAACCATAAAACTCCTAGAAGAAAATATAGGAAGTAAATTTGCAGACATTACCCTTAGTAATATTTTTACTGATAATATCCCCTCAGGGAAGGAAAGTAAGAGAAAAAATAAACATATGGAATTACATCAACCTAAAAAGTTTTTTCAGGGGGCAACCGGTTAGCTCAGTTGGTTGGAGCACAGTGCTCATAACAGCAACGTTGCCGGTTCAGTCCCCACATGGGCCACTGAATTGCGCCCTCCACAACTAGATTGAAACAACTACTTGACTTGAAGTTGATGGTCCTGGAAAAATACACTGTTCCCCAATAAAAACATAAATAATACATCTTTTCTTTTTGTTTTAAAGATTGCCACAGGAATACAAAAGATAGTTTGGGGAATAAAATCAATAATGTTGTAAAGATTTTGTAGGATATCAGATGGGCGCTTGTCTTATTAGCGAGACCACTTCATGGATGGTGTAGATGCCTGACCACTGCACTGTACACCTGAAGCTGAAGCTGAATAATACTGAATGTCAATTATAATTATATATATAT
>NW_017731549.1:42685-115233 GCF_001890085.2 Hipposideros armiger
ACACACACACACACACACACACACACACACACACACATATGGTCACAGGATGTGAAGTACAGCACAGGGAATAAAGTCAATGGAATTGTATATTCCATATATACGATGTCAGAGGGGTAGTAGATTGGGGGAGGGGTGTTACCACTTTGTGAGGGGTGTAAATGTCTATTACATTGTTTTGTACACCTGAAATAATTTTTAAAAAAAGTCTTCTAGTCAAGCTATCCATATGAAATTTGAATTTTTTCTTACTTACCATGAGATTTTTTACCCTATACCTAAATACCTTCCTACCACAGGAAGTAACTGTCTTCCAAAATGATGATACCATTAACTCAGGGAAGATCAGGAGATGTGTTTTATGTTTGGATTCATTAAGTAGAAATATAAATGTGGGAAATGTAAATTAATCATGAAAAGAAACTAGCTCTATGGAGGTCTAGGATAAGTTTCTAAGTAGAGAGAACTGATAGTATAAATGCCCTGAGGTAGAAATGAGTCACAGTCCTGAATGAGATGACTTTCTGACAGTGTGAGTATGGAAACTTAATTTAGGAACTAAGTCTTAGCTATTACAATATTTCAACTCAGGCAAATGAGCTGAAAAGAAGAGAGGCTAAAAGATAAGAGGGAAACCAAAACAATGCTGGTAAGAATACTTGGAAGCCAAGTAAACAGCTTGAGTCAAAATGCCCAAAGTGGTTAACTTCTTGAAATACTCCTGAAAGAATGAAAAAAAAAATGAGGAAGAAGAGATGACAATTCTATTTGATAAGGTGCAGGTATTAGGCTACCTTAATAACAGTAGTAAATGCAGGGGTATCCTGTGGCTATAGTGATAAGATGAAGCTACTGGTTGCTATGGTTACTCTTCTTTCACCACCTGTCTCATAGGCTCCTTTGTCTTGAAATTTCTATCAACAACATGTCCTTTGATACAAATATTGGCAAGTCTACTTGAGAAGGATTTAGTTTGGAACATATATTAATCAACTTAATCCAAGTTGTATTTGATATGTACTCAAAATAGGCCGTCATAGCTATTTTTCTTAAGAATAGTTGGTAGAAAAATAAATCCATCACAGTATTATGAAATATTGAGTAGAAATGAAAATAAGAGAGCCAAATTAAAAATTAAAATGTATAGTGGGTGAATAGTGGCCCCTCAAAAGATATATCCAGGTCCTAATTCACAGAGCCTGTGAATATTAACTTATATGGCAAGAGTGAATATTGCCTTAAGTGGCAAAAGACTTGATTAAGATGAGGACCTTGAGAGGAGCTTATCCTGGATTATTTGGCTGGGCCCTAAATGCAATCACATATATCCTCATAAGAGAGAGGGAAAGGGAGATTCATTACTAGACACACAGAAGAGGAGGACACAAGCAGAGAAAGAGTTTGAAGTGATATATCTACAAGCCAAGGAACTCCTGAAGCCACCAGAAGCTGCAAGAGGCAAAAAATTCTCTGAGCCATTGGAGGAAGCATAAGCCAATACCTTGATTTTGGACTTCAGGCCTCCAAAACTAAGAGAATAAATTTATGTTGTTTTTAAACCACCCAATTTGTGGTAATTTGTTAAAGCAGCCACAGGAAACTAATATAGAATAGAAAAATAAGACAGATTTGGCCATAGAGAAAATGTGAGTCAATGATCACCTTGAAAATGTCTCTCAGAACACAAAGATGGAGACTAGAAATAAAAATATATATGAAAAAAGGAAGGAAATATGTACGACAGATACATCTACAAATTGGTATTCCTAAAGAACAGAGAAGAATAAATGGAACAGAAATAATAAAGAAAATACTTCTATAAAGATATCCTTATAAAGGTTAAGGTAGCTTATAATGTATCAGAAAAGGGGAACTGAAAGAATATTTACATATATCATTTTCTAATGGTTATTTTTCCATTTCAAAGATACAAAAGGTTACACACATAAGGCAGCTTGATTGCTCTTTATGTGGAATCAACCTCAAAGGTGAAGACTTATACATTTCTAAGCAAAATAAGAATATTGATTAGATTAGCCTTGAACGTCTTAACATGACTTAAGATGTGTATTTGAGGGAAAAGAGGCTAATGGGGAAAGAAAGAGATCTAGGATTGAGGAAAATTATTTAAATCTAAGGCAGGACCTTTAAAAGAAGTGGAACATGATGTCCAAAATTACTTAGTAAAGAAAATTTTCTTTATTTAATAGTTAAGAAAATACAGTATGGCAGGTGGTGCCATTCTCTTAACTTCATGAAAAGCAGCTAGAATATATTTCCCAGCCTTCCAAGAAGTTTGACTGAGCTTTGGCCATTGGAATATGGGCCATTTCAGGCCCAGCCTTTAAAAACTTCCTACATGATCCATCCCATTCTTGGTCTTTCTTCATCTGCTCCCTGGATACAGAGGACCTGATGGACGATTCAGAGGGTGGCAGAACCACAAGGTGACATGAGCCAGTGCCCCTGAGTGACTCCATGGAGAAAAGCTCTCCGATGGGCTATGACATGAATTCTACCTACCATAGGATGGAAATGGCAGGGAAAGGGAAGATTCAGGATATAGTTTGAAGGTGGAGCCAATAATACCTACCAACAGATTTTGCTTTATGAGTGAATGGAATAGAATAATCCAGGGTGATGCCTGTCTCTAGTCTGGGCAACTGGATGAATGGTGATTCCATTAAATCATAGAAGGATGAGTTCCAGAGGAGCAGAGCTTGAGGGAAGATCAACTGTCCTGATTGCGACACATTAGGTGGAGAAATTAATGTGGGAAGTGTAAATGAATCAGGAGCAGGGACTCGTCAGTGAAGTTCTGGGGCAGGTCTCTCACTAGCAGTGGGAAATGCAGGTTGAAAGGCCCTGGAGCTGAATGGAGCCCTGAATGAAATTACCTTGTGAGAATGTGTAAGTATGGAAAACAGAACAGAAGATTCTTAAGCACTAAGCCCTACATCACTAAAATATTTCAACTTCAGGCAAAGGAGCCAGCAAAGAAGTATGGTAAAACCTTGGTTTGCGAGCATAATTCGTTCCGGAAACAAACTACTCGTATTGCAAGACATCGCTTGTTTACCATGTTAAAATGTATTACAAATGTTTGCCCATTTTGAGGAGCACTCACAAACCAAGTTACTCGCAATCCAAGGTTTTACTGTATAAAGAGAGGCTAGTCAGGAAAGGGGGAAACTAGAACTGTGCTGGCAGATTTTAAAAATAATATTGAAACTTACTTTCTCATCAGTCTCCTTTTATTATATATTGAGGTTGCTGTCTTTCCATGCTTTCCTGTATGCGTTATAATTTATAATTCAATGATATATTATAATCATTTAGACATTTTGAATAGCAGTTTAAATACATAAAATGCAAACAATGCATGTAATTCATTTGAAGTGTTGGCAATATGAAGAGCTATGACAAGTTCACAAATGCACAGTGACACCCCTATGACATTCACTGCCTGGCCAACTGTGATTTGAAGACACCATCAATATTAACATGTATCTTGATTTCGGAGATATTGGAATATGAAAAGGTGGATATCTTAAAATTATGAAATGTATATAACTGAAAGAAAAGCCTTACGATATATGATAAAATAAAAACATGTTATATTAAATAATATTTTATTCCAAGTCAAATACAACATTCTAATCTAGCTCATATTTTAAAAGGTTGGCTGTGATGCACTAAATCTGATTTCATAACCTATTAATGGCTCATGACTTGCAGTTTGAAAAATAATTCCAATTTAGAATGCTCTATATAAATGTTTGGCAATGAAGAGAAGAAATGGGGTAGGTATGCAGAGTTGAGTGAAAGCGATTATTTATAACTTTGGTTACTAATGCATTTTTATAAGCTAAAGAAAGTCATCAATAAATAAAGAGTGATAGAATATATTAGAACATATAAGTGATGGGGTAAGAATTGAAAGAGCAACTTCTATCTGGAAAAAAGCAGAAAGAGAATTATAAAAAGGGAAAATGTAGAGAAATTACTAATAGTGAATATTTTTCTGCCTTTCTTGTTTAATGGGGCTCATGAGGGTTTAATCTATTTTATTGATTTTTCAAAAGAAAAGATTTGTAGATTTATTTATCTTTTCTCATTCCTTTGTTTTCTATTTCATTATTTTGAGTCATTCAATGTTCCAAGTATTTTATTAGGGGAAGGAGCTGTTATATGTGGCTGTTTTGTTAAGATATACAACATCCCTTTATCTTTAATCCTAATTAATATTGAAGAAATTCGGTTATATATTTTCCTCAGATTACAATCTTTTCTGGGCCTTAGAGATCATATGATACAGCCTGTTTATCGTTTTCTATGGGTTACAATTTTAGTTCATTTTTCAAAATATGTTTAATACTTGATACATATTCATGAAACAAAATTCAAAGGTACCAAGGAAAAAGTGATGTTTCCACCTCTATCTTCTGGTTACCATCCCCAATATTTTATCCTGAAAGTTATATCCTGTGCATATATAAAACTATTTCCATCTGTGTATGTGTTCATAATTCAAATAGGAGCACACTATATTTCCTGTGGTATTCCTTAATTGTTTTTACTTACTGATATGACTGGAAGTCTTTCCATTTCCATACACAAAGAGTTTCCAGATCCTTGTTAAGCTTTTACCAGTGTTTTCTTTCTTTCTTTTTTTTTTAATGGATGTGCAAACGTTTATTTAAACAATGCTTTGCTTTTGATGGACATTTAGGGCTATTTTATGATTTTTGTTGCTAGCCTTAATTATCCATGTATACATGTAATTCTCACCTGAGTTACTATAATATGATTTCATAGTCATGAAATTGCTAGGTAAAAGAGCATGTTTACCTTTAATTTAAATAGATACTACTAAATATCTATTCATCGTGGCCACAACATTTTTCTATTACAAAATTATTTTTACATCAACATATGAGAAAGACTATTTTTTCAACTCCCTTGCTAACGTAACATATTTTTAAACATTTTGCTGTTTACTGCTAAAAGTTCAGTATATTTTTAACTTCGTTTCCTAATTTACATGAGTTTAGGTATCTTTTTGTATGTTTCAGAAAATTTGGATTTTATTTTCTGGGACCTGGCTTTTCCTATACATGCAATATTTTTCTCTTAAGTCATTGAAACTTACTTTTTCAATTGTAGGAGTGTTTTATATGGCAAGAAAGTTAGTTCTTTCACGTAATATAAGTTACAAATATTTTCCCAGTTTGATGTTTCACTTTTGACTTTATATATGACATAATTTATTTTTGCCAAATAGAATATTTTTATTGAGAAAAAATATCAATACTGTTTTCATGGGTTTTGAGATTTGTGTCATGCTTAAACGAGCCTTCCCAAAATATTATTATCCCACATTTTCTTCTAGCAATTTTTTTTTTTACTTTTTAAAAGTTAAATTTATTGGGTTGACAATGGTTAATAAAATTACATTGGTTTCAAATGTACAATTATATAACACATTATCTATATATTACATTATGTGTTCACTGCCCAGAGTCAGTTCTCCTTCCATCACCATATATTTCACCCCCTTTACCCTCATCTACCACTCTACTCCCCACTTACCCTCTGGTGATCCCTGAACTATTGTCTGTGTCTATGAGTTTTGTTTCTTCATTTGTTTTTTCTTCATTTGTTTTTTCTTGTTCTTTTGTTGTTTTCAGTTTTATAGCCCACATATCAGTGAAATAATAAGTCAGACTTTTTCTGTCTGACTTATTTCGTTTAGCATAATAATCTCAAAATTGATCCATGTTGTTGCAAGTGGCAGTATTTCATCTTTTCTTTTGGCAAAGTAATATTCTATTGTGTATGTATACCACATCATGTCTTGGCCACCATAAATAAAGCTACAATGAACATCGGAGTCCATATATCTTTACAGATAAATGTTTGGGGGTAGATACCCAGGAGAGGGATTGCTGGGTCTATGGTAGTTCTATTCTTAATTTTTTGAGGAGCCTCCACACTGACTTCCATAGCAGCTGCACCAACCTGCATTCCCACCAACAGTGTATGAGGGTTCCTTTTTCTCCACAGCCTCTCCAACACTTGTTATTTGTCTTGTTGATGATAGCCATTTAAAGAAACAGAACAAAAAAATCATCAGATTTGTATGAAATCACAAAAGACCCCAAATAGTCAAAGCACTCGTAAGAAAAAAGCATAAGGCTGGAGGTATCATACTTCCCAGCTTCAGCTTTCACTACAGAGCAGCAATAATCAAATCAGCATGGCACTGGCAGAAAAATAGACACACAGACCAATGGAATAGAATTGAAAGCCCAGAAATAAACCCATATAAATATGGACAGATAATTTTCAACAAAGGAGCCAAAAACATACAATGGAGAAAAGACAACCTCTTCAATAAATGGTGCTGGGAGAATTGGAAAGTCACATGCAAAAGTATGAAACTAGACTCCTATCTGTCACCATGCACAAAAATTAACTCAAAATGGATCAAAGACCTAAACATAAGACCTGAAACAATAAACTACATAGAAGGAAACATAGGTCCTAAACCTATGGATCTTGGATTCAAAGAGGATTTCATGAATTTTACCTCAAAGGCAAGGGAAATAAAAGCTAAAATAAATGAATGGGACTATATCAAACTAAAAGGCTTCTGCACAGCAAAAGAAACCATTGACAAAATAAAGAGGCAACCAGCCAAATAAGAGAAGATTTTTGCAAATAACACCTGTGATAAAGGGCTAATATTGAAAATATATAAGGAACTCATACAACTCAACAACAAAAAGATAAACAATCCAATTTAAAAATGGGCAGAGGACATGAACAGAAACTTCTGCCAAGAAGATACAAATGGCCAACAGATATATGAAAAAAATCTCAACTTCACTAGCTATTAGGGAAATGCAAATCAAAGCCACAATGAGATATCACCACACACTTTGAATGGCTATTTTTTTAACTTAAATATCTGATACACTTGGCTTCTGGACATTATGTAAGGTGGTATAAGAATTAGTCTCCTGCTTAAAATAACCATAAAGACAGGACAAATATATATATATATATATATATATATATATATATATATATATATATATATATATATATATAATACAGTTCTATAAATATATAAAAATATATAAAACTGTTTTCAGGCATTGGAAAGCAACCAATGCAGGGCTATGATCTTTGCAAATAGAAAAGAACTCAATAGGAACCCTATATTTGCCTTGGTTTTTCTCTCCGAGAGAATTGTCCAAACCATAGGCAGAGAAACAGAATCCAAGCAAAGAATGTGTATTTTCTGGAAAAATAACATATCACTATTTATTGATCAAAGACCCAGGTTGCTCCCATCTTGTTTCTTCACCATCCCCAGTTCGCAGATATGAGCTAGCTCAAGCTCATAGTAAGGGAAAAGAAAAATGTTGGCAGCATGACCACATGGTGCACATCACTGCTACTTCCATTCCATTGAATATAAAATTTGTCATGTGGTCACATCTAAGTTGCAGGGGACATTGGGAAATATAATGTGGCTAGCCATTAATGTGCCAAGGAAAAATACTGTTATTTCAGTATTTCAAGAGATATTTAGATTGACAGCTAATGGTCTCTATCACGAGTATATACTGAGAATTTTTGTGAAAAACTTTTTTCTGGAGGAATCATAGAGGTTGTTAACAGAAATTATCTTTGGGGAGACAGATGGAAAGTGGAAGATGGAGACATTTTTCGTCTTTAAGGTTGCTCTTTTCTGCTTCCTTCTTTCTACCATATGCTTACAATATTATACATGTATTACTCTTATTTATTTGTTTACTTTTATATCAACAAAAGATATCTGGATTGAGATTGGAAAAGTATTTAATACATTTTTATAAGGTATAAATAACAGGATTTGTAGGTCATTTAATTAACAGGAGACAGGAAATAGTCAAGGAAAGTTCTAAGATTTATGACTCCAATGTGAATGGCATAGCTATTAAGCGCCATGGTGAACACTGAAACTTGGAGCAGAGAAGGTGATGAGTTCCATTTTGGACATAATGAATTTGAGTTGGCTGTGAACTATTCACTTTGAGATGTTTAGTGAGCAGGTGGTTATATAGATCAGGAGCTCCTGAGTGAGGCATGGCATAGAACAAATATTTGGAGTGCCAGAATACATATAGTAATTGAAATAATGGGAGTAGATGGGATTGTCTGTGAAAAACTAGAGAGTGAGAAGAGAAGAGGATGTCTGGAATATCATGCCAACACTAAAGGGCATTTCAAGGAAAATAAAATAGGAGGGAGAAACCTAAGAAATGTGGCCAGATGGGTAGGAGAAAGAAAACAAGAGTATGGTATCACAGGAGGCATGGGGGAATGAATGTTTTCAAAAGAAAGACGTAATCCAAAGTTTCAATTCTAAGAGGTCAAGCAATGTAAGGACTTAAAAATACCAGCTATAAAGAAAAGTTCATTGATAAACATAGGAAGAGTCGTTTCTGTGGAGTAAAAGAAACTCATGCCAGGTTGGGAGGAATCGAAGACGGTTAATGTTGTTTTTATTTTGTTTTGTTTTAAAATGGGAATGATGTGAGTATATTTAAATATTGACAAGAAGGATCTAATATAGAATAAAAATAACTCTTTATAAAGAATAAAGGTAGAGTATATGTAAAGAAACACATCCCTGAGAAGACCAAAAGGCACAGAAGAAATTAGCCTTAGAAAGAAGGAGGAGCCGTTCTTCAGTTGTATCAGAAAGGAAGGAAAGAGGGGGTAGGTATATTTTTCATATTTAGTTACAGAAATGTTTTCAAGTTCAAATATAAAAGCTATGATGTTTCTCTGTGAAGTAAGGCAGATCATGTCCTGAGAATAAATGGGAAGACAGAGAAGCTGAAATTTTAAGGATTGGGAAAGTTTGAAATAGGTATTAAGGAACATGAGGGAAGAAGCTGACGAGGAAACTATGGAAAGATTCTCTGCCTAGTTTAACGATTTTTCTCCAGCAGCACCCAACAACCTTGAAGCAGACATGGAGCATGTAGACAGTAAGCTGCCTTCATTTTTTCCAATGCTGGGGTTTAATCAAGTGGATGTAAAGGAAAATAGTGCAAGAGAGTTACAGGGCTTTAGCTGAATATGCAAATACGAGAGTATGCAAAGATCTTCGCTAGACAGAGAAGAGACAACAGGATGTATAGGGAGAAAGGAGGAGGAAAAATAGACTTGCAATAACAGTGAAATGAATGAACAAGTAAATGAGTAAGCAACCTTGAGAGACAGGAGATTGCAGTCAGTGACTAGAATGTATGATTTTGTGAGTTCAGAGGTGGAGCAGCTATAAGGAATAACAAGATCCAGAGGCAACAAAAATGACAATTATGGAATATTGGGATGTTCTGTTATGGTGAAGACATCCAGTAAGAGAGAGACCAAGTTATTGGACAAGTCATCCATAAGCATATTGTAATCAGCTAGGTCCCAAATTCTAGGACAATGGCACAGTTTTGACTTAAGGGAGATTGTGAGCCAGGTGTCAAAATGAATAAGGAGGCATGGTCAGAAGGAAGACAATATCTTGGGGAGGATTAGAGGATGGTACAGCAAAATAATGATCAGTCTCGAAGGAGCTTTATCAGTGTTTAATTGTGGCCCCTAGTCCTTTCAGTCCAAGATGTGCAAGTGAAGGGAGATGTGACCAACTGAATTTTATAGAAAGTGATATAAAGTAATGTAGCTTTGAACTTATAGGGTAATGTGAGGCAGAAAACAATAGGATTCATGCTTTTCTTGACCTTGACTAAGTCTAGGAAGTAGTCCTAAGAGTTTTGGCAAAGACAAGTGTGTTAGATGTATCAGAAGGACAGCCAGGTAGGATCTCTAAAAGAAACTTCCTTGCTGCTTACTGCATTGTATTTTTCTCTAGCTTATTGGGGTAGATTCTTTAAATCTCCTTGGGAAACCTACAGATATCTAGATGTGAACCAAAAGTCCGTATGTGGTATTTCTCAATATATGGAAGTAATAAAAGTGAGAGGAGTTACTGTAGCTGGTGTAGTTATTCTGGTTAGATGAGATGGAAAGATCAACATCTGTTTGATGTGCTCTCACCATTGTTCTATGGACAATGTACAGACTATGTGAGTCTGCACATGGAAAACTTCGAAGAGAAGAATCTGCCTACAAATTATAATTGCAAGATGGTCAATCCATGGAGCTGGAGTACCTCTTTCATGAATATATTGGTGGCATATATGGGTCTAGTGCAGGCAATGGAAGTTTCCATCACCATGAGAATTCAGTATAGATCTATTATAAAATTTGAATAATGGTCTTCTAATGGACTTTGGGTTGGACATGGGTATAGTAGCCCATTAGGCCCTCCAGGCAACATGTCCTTATCTAGGGTCTGGACACATGTCCCATAGGTGGCAATATACTGCAGGTATGGCCAGATATGAGTCTTAAGTATTAAGTTCCAGGGATTTATATGCCTAATTTTTGTTTTTATACCTTCCAATGCACAGTGAGTACATAAGCAATCCTGTTTAAATGACTAAGATTAATAACCCACCCCTCACACAAAAATATCTTTTTTCTACCTGCCTCCCTATCTTTCCTATCCTAGGTCTTTTATATAAGCTTCCCAATTCATATCTACTTTGGGGGCCTCTTTTCCTTACTTAGCTTTAGACAATTGATGTAATAATTTCTCACTTCTCTTCTATGTTCTGTTGAATAGATTAAACCAACTTCATAAAATTCCATTAAATATATTTACTTGTTTATATATTATGTATTTTTCATGTAGACCTCAAAGTAATCCATGCAGCTGGGTCTTTGGGACAATAGGCACTTCAGGATTTTGCATGCTCGTCAGAAAATTAATTATATCAATTCTACCGAACTCTTTATACATTTGTGCCAGTCAGAAAGCAATTAATTATAAAACATTCTGTAACATCCATTTTTAAAGGAAAATTTTGCTACAAACATAGATGAAAGAAGCTTTAAAACTTATTCATATTTAAATTATAATACTTTGTTTCAAGGAAATGGGAATTAGTTTCAGAAGAGACTTTTCTGGGGTAAAAAAAGAGGGGGAAGATAGCATCTCCTGTTTAAGTACTTCCTTGAGTCCTTTTTCTTAATTAAATCACCTTTATAAACTAAAAGTTGGCAGCTATATTATTTAAATAACGTATAAAATTTGAGACATTTTCTAACTACATGTTTTCTGTTTTTTTGTAGAGGAACTGGGACGAGAAGGCCTTATAAAGCAGGAGTAATTTGTAGTCAATGCAGCCAACATGACAGATGCACAGATTTTCTATGCAGTAAGATAGAAAATAACTTTAACATGAAAAAAACGCATAATGCATAGGACCACAAGAAAAATGAAGTGCTCAACACTAGTTTTTCATTGTCATGTTAATATTGTTCCTTTGATCAGAATGGTTATTATATTATCAAAGGAGGGTTGAAACAGTATCATCTTTAGATTTTTCTAAACTGCACAGCCTTTTCTATATCCTCTTACTTCTATTCCTCCCGCTAAGGACATACTAGAATATCTGAAAAAAAAGGAATGAGAACAGTTATATCCTGAAAAAGCTTCACAGTTAATTCCTGAAATAGCAGCTTATTTGAGAATGACAGTTCTGAAAGACAGAATATTCTGAAGTATTTACAAATAGAAAAATAAAGTAGCAAATGTTTAATAGTGTTTTCTTTTACTTTCCCTCTACCCATATATTCAAAAGATAAAAGTAGAATACATGTTTGATTAAACTTTTCTTTTAGTTTTTCCAAACATAAGAGCATATAATCCAAAAGTATAACTATACCTGGAATATATGATGCTTAGAGATGTGGTAAGGGATAAATTCAGACAGTAAGGGGCATGTTATGCTTTTGTGTTAAATAAACTAGTGGATGGTTTCATCATAATGCCACTGCTGGAGTGAACCCACCCTAACACTTCTGCCCTTGGTTCACTTGAATCAAAGTGCAGCCTTACTCTTTCCCTTCCCCTTTTCTTTTTTTTCTTTTTTTTTTTTTTTTAGCTGAGCCATCCTGCCACCTGTTGGCAGCTCAGCGGCAGCTCAGCTCAGGCCGGGACTCAAACCACTGTTGCTCAGAACCCGCACTCTTGAGCAAGCTCTTAACCAACTGAGCCACTCGGCCGGCCCCCCTGCCTCTTTTCTTTCTCTTCCTGAAAAATTCAGTCCTAAGGCCATTAGGTAGTTCAGAACAAGGTAGGCATCCACAGAGAGGGCAGCCAGGTGTGATGTGTTAGAGCCTAAGCAGGATAATAAGGAATCTACACACAGTGCAGTGGACATGGGGAGACACCCAAAACAAGTTGGGGGTGTTTGTGTCCTTTTGGGGATATGGTCTTGTAGGAGAGGTTAGCGCCCTTGTGGGGCGAATTGGTGTCCATACATCATGGGATCAGGCTTGGGATATCAGAGACAGGTCAGGATGAAGGAATGTCCATGCAGGGGTGACTGAACCCAAGCAAGGTGAGGAGAGCATCAGCATGGGGTGGGAAGGAGAGGTCTGGCATGGCGCATCAGCGTCTGAGCAGGTGAGGAAGGCCTGGAGGGACGGTATGGTACTGGTTGGTGGAGCCCAAGCAGAATAAGGAGATTCACATAGGGATGACTTAGCAAGAGGTATTAAAACCTAAGCAGGTAAAAGAGCATCCATGTTTAGGGCACCACCGCATGAGGTGCCAGAGTCCAAACTGGTGAGGACAGCTTTAATACGGGGGAGGTGGCCTGGTATGGAAGAGGTCAGAGCCCTAGTGCGGGAAAGACAAATCAAACACTGGAGAAGTCCAAGCTGGGCTTCAGAGTCGGAACAAGGTGGGAGGGTGTCCAAGTGAAGGATCAGCTTATAGGCTGCCAGGTTAAATACAGGACTCCAGGTTAGATAAGCGTTTCAAAAAAATGAAAAATATTTTAGTATATTACATCCCTAAAAAATTATCTGTTGTTTTCTGAAATGTATACTTAACTAAGCTTTCTATATTTTTATTTGCTAAATCTGGCAACTCCAACAGCCTGGTGTGGAGTGTCAAAGTATAAGCAGGATGAGGAGGGCACTCAGGTAGGAGAGAGAGAAGAGGCAGTGATGGGAGATTGGAAGCATCCTGGGGGATTGCTCAAAAAAGT
The DNA here is from genome assembly GCF_001890085.2 of Hipposideros armiger. Taxonomy (NCBI): domain Eukaryota; kingdom Metazoa; phylum Chordata; class Mammalia; order Chiroptera; family Hipposideridae; genus Hipposideros; species Hipposideros armiger. Next base: position 55,867 of record NW_017731549.1, read on the forward strand.
AGATTAAGGACAATGGTAGCGAGTTTTCTCACTGTCAGAAAATGGAGTGCAAATATGTAAAGGAAAAAAACACTCATGAATCTTATGATTGGAACTTAAGGATTTCAATAAATATAAACATAGATGTATATATATATAGATAGATATAGATATATATGTATATGTATATGTATTTCCTAGCTCTGAGATAGCCTTGGAGCAGTGACCCCTCCCTCCAAAGCAATGAGCAGAGCTAGCACACAGATCTTGGTTTCTAAATTGTAGTCTGCACTCAAAGGAACCAGGGCTCATTGGAGAAAGGTTGGATTCCAGGGCTGGAGCACAGAAAATATAAGATAAACCCACAATATCTTTTTATACCTGAAAACAAGGAAGTGCTCAAAGAATGATGAAGATATGTAACAAAAAGGATGCACAAGGACACAGAAGCCATCTTAAAGGGTTCTCACTGGTCAAATCTGGGACAGTTTGAGCACAGAAATAATGATATTGGGTTGTCAGAAAAGTCATGATGCATGTTTGTGACAGATGGCACTAGTTCATTTTTGGAAGTACTGGAGTCATTCACATCTGTTATTACTATGTCATTTGACAGCTGCCAGTTCTACCTTCAGTCTAAAAAAAATTGAACAATTTGGTTGAGTTTTGGAGATTTTACAACAAGTTGAAGATGAAAGACCAAACTGTGCATTTTTGCCATATTTTACTGTTTTACTTCCATAAAGCGAAGAACACATGTCAAGCTTGTGAAAAGTTGCATAAAGTTTATGGTGACAATGCTGTACAAGAACGTCAGTGCCAACGATGGTTCACGAAATTCCATGCTGGTGATTTTGATCTCAATGACGCTCCTCAGTCAGGGAGGTCCACCGAGGCTGATGACGACAAAATAAAGGAATTGATCGAGTCAAACCCACATTATATGACACAAGAGATTGAAGAAACATTGAACATCCATCATTCAAGCATTCACGACCACCTGAAAAAGCTGGGATACATAAGCAAACGATATTTGGGTTCTTCATGAACTCAAAAGGAGTTCATTTGACGACGCGTATAAACATCTGCAATATGCTCATTCAACGTGAGGAAAACAATCCTTTTTTGAAGTGACTAATAACTGGTGATGAGAAGTGGACTGTTTGCAACAATGTGGTGTGCAAACAGTCTTGGTCCCGACGTGATGATTCGCCTCAAATGACACTGAAAGCAGACATTCATCAGAGGAAGGTTATGCTTTCAGTGTAGTGGGATTTTAAAGGTGTCGTGTTTTTCAAGCTCCTACGAAGGCACCAAACAATCAATTCAAATGTGTACTGTAGGTAATTGGACAGTTTGCATGAGTCCATCATCCAGAAATGTCCAGAGCTTGTTAATCGTGAAGGAATTGTGTTCCATTGCGACAACGTGAGACCAACACAAGTTTGATCACACATCAAAAATTATTGGAGCTTAGATGGGGTGCTGTTGCCACACCCACCATACTCACCTGACCTTGCACTGTTAGACTTCCACTTGTTTTGCTCTCTTCAAAACTCCTTGCGTGGTATAAGGTTCAATTCAGATGAGGCTGTAAATCAGCACCTTGTTCAGTTTTTCGCAAATAAAGACAGGTCCTTCTATGAATGAGGAATTATGAAGCTCACTGAAAGACGGCAAAAGGTTATCGAACAAAACAGGCACTATATCATTGACTGATCTTTGTTCTTTTTATAAATAAATAGCCTCTGAAAACCATAGACAAAATACATCATGACTTTTCTGACAACCCAATAATAGTAATCAATTATAACTCATTGGGTAAAATAGGAAACTATGATTCATACTGATATAAATTAATCAATAAAGTTTGGTGAGGAACAGTTACCTATTACCTAGTAACCTTGTTTCAAAGTAGCTCCCAATAAAATTACTTAATTACTAAGGGGATAAGAGTAACTTCACAATGGAGATGCTTGGCAGAAACCACCCTAATAAAGTGATCAAAGTCAACATTGTCGGCAATGGGAGAAATCATGACCAAAACCCTGCACCAACTGAGATGTGCAATGAGAAGAGCATAGCATCACTTCTGTGGTATTCCTACCAAGGATGCAAAACCTAATCCAATCACAAGGTCTCAAACTTCTCTACAGTAATAGTCAAAGCTAAGAGACATGGGGTGATACCTATACTGTCCTTAACGCAGAAAGTGTCAACCAAGAATTTATGTACAGCCAAACATATTATTCAAGTGTAAGAAAATAGACAAGAACCTGTGGCAACCTGTGTTCTCACCCTCATTTCTTCAATAAACTCCTAGAGATGACTTTCAACAGAAAGAAGGCATGAATGGAAAAGCAAAAAACTGCATTGAAAGAACAATTCATAAGAATTGAATCTTAATTGATAGGCAAAAACTAAAATAAATCTGAAGGTTATAATTACAAAACAAAATGTAAATTTTGGCAATATACAAATGATGCAATTAATACAATTTGGGGGGCTGGCCGAGTGGCTCAATTGGTTAAGAGCTCACTCAAGAGTGCGAGCTCTGAGCAACAGGGTCACTGGTTTGATTCCCACATGGGCCCCATCTGAGCTGCCAACAGGTGGCAGGATGACTCAGCTAAAAAAAAAAAAAAGGCCCAGTAAATGGTAACATTAAAAAATAAAATAAAATACAACTTGGGAGGAGAAGAGAGAGGTAGAAAAGTGTGTTTAATTTCCTCTTCTGTTAGAGCCAGAGGCCAAAAGAAGTTAGTAAAGTTGATAAATCAAATAAGAGAGATGTAAGTTTAAATGTGTTTAAATATTTAATCAAATGCAAATCAATAAAAATTAGTGATGAGAAATGAAGGAAGATGCAAAGAAGAAAGCGTACTAATTACATCATTGCTCATACTAAGTGATCAATAGATACATAGACAGAATGAAGTAGAGAAAATATATAGACTATATGGTAAAACATTTTTTTAAAGGACTTCTAAAATAAAAAATAATTATTAAAAAAAATGAAGTGATAAATATGACCAAGCACAAAAGGCTAAAATAACTGCAAAGACCCAACACAAGATCAGTTCATCTCCAAGGTGCCTGAATGGTGATTTCTAAATGTTCCTCTAAGGGTATTAACGTTGCAAGACAAAGCCCCCGGTTGCTAAGGGCTGTCTAATGTGTGAGAACTCATTTTACCCTCCCACTCTCCTTCCCAGTGGAACCCAGGAGTGGTTGTCTGAGCTTCTCTGCCCAGGTGAGCAGAGGAAAGAAAATGTATGTCCTGAAAAGTATTTTGATAGCACTGGGCTAGATAGCAGAAACAATGACTACCAAGCTATGAAGTTAACTTTGCCAGCTAGAAAATAAAGAGCAAGTGAAAGCTTCTGAAAATAAGAATTCAATGAAGAGAGTGAGTAGATTCAGAAGATTAATTTGGAATGATCGGGGGGTGGGGGAAAGTTGAAAATAAGAGATGTTATAGAATCCCAGAATGTTGAAACTGGAACAAACTTTAGAAGGCAGACGTGAAGTGACTTATATAAGGTGGCACACAGTGATTTAGACAGAATTAATTCTACAGTTCCCATCTTCTCACTGCTATACTTTCATGCTCTCTCTAGCAGAGCAGGCTAATTTTTATTAAAAGAGAATATATATTGTACTTTATGACTGGCTATTGGCTGCAGGAGAGACATCAAAGATGATAGCATGATGCCTGACAACTAGGGAATGATGTCATTGTTGGGAAAATTATCTTATATTCTAGAGAAAGAAGAAATTGTATGTAACTCTCTAAAGGTTTTCTTTTCCTTTCTAGGTAATGCAGAGCGTGACCAAGCCATATGTATGTATTGTTGTCCTCTATTTCTTGAATGATTTAACTACTTTATATGAAATCCAGCTTTCAGCTGCTTCTTTATTTACAGATTATCGATTTTGGTATCCAAAATGGGAAGTGCCCCGGCCACTTGTGTGTGATCTACTCTGCATATTTATTTTCTTTTTGAGAACACTGTGTTTTTCACTATGCGCCACAACTGTTTTGATAATACAGTCTCAGTTTCCAAATATATTATTGGAAGAAAAGATGATATTTACCCCTGAGGTAATGGGAGTAACACAAGAACATTTGGAGGAAAAGGTAGAGGAAGAGGATGAAGAGGACATGGAACAGGAGGAGTGGGAAGAGGAAGTGGAGGAAGAAAAAGAAGAAAAGGAGGAGAAGAAGAAGGAGGAGGAGGAGAAGGAAAAGGAGGAGGAGGAAGAGGAGGAGGAGGAGGAAGACAAGGGATAAGATATACCACCAACATAGTACAAAAATATAATACAAAAAAAGGCAAAAATATTTATAAAAAGAACATTGAGATTTAAGAAAGAATATGTACAAACCACTCTTGCAATACCTTGTATTCCCTTCTCTTTTCCATACTTGTTCAACAAATTTAAATTTGAAAAACAAGGAAACAAACAAACAAAAAAAACATGTACTTTATAGTAACTATCATAAGGCAAGCTCTTGGGCACTAAGAACAGAAAAAGATGTGATGATAGAAATACTAAAAAGGATTTGATAGTCTATAGTTTTTAGATTTCACTGTTATCCTGATAAAGGAAGAAATTTCCATTTTCTAAATATGTTTTTATCTTTGTGGTTTAAGTGTTTTTTAAATAGGTTAATAAATTCCTTAAGTATTGAGATCACACATGTAAGGTGCAAAGGACCACCCCAATTCAGGACAACCATTTAATAACGTTTTTGGTTTTGTTGTTTTTATCATTACTACCATAGTTGTTATTGGTAGTGGTGATCGTGGTGGTGATGATATTTTCCATGTGATATCAAAGCATCAAATAGCATTATTTATCTTTGTAGTATATATGTTTGGAATGGTTTAAGTGGTACTTGTACATATTGTTAGGAGGCAAATTTATTATTTCTACTTTATGTTCAATATTTTATTCAAGCCTTGCTAAGCTATATAATTTGTTTCTATCAAGGGCTAACAAATGTCAAAAGTTTACTTAGTTATGATTGAGCAATCTGACTGCTTTTGAATTTATGTGATAAAATAAAATTTTTTTAAAAATTACTTGTTGTTATTTAAAAAGTATAGTAAAGGTTTGTAAATTAGTAATATAAATTAACTACTTACCCCTTGTAATACTAATAAATGAACTGAATAAAAATACCTAACACAGCAAAACACATCAAATGGTATAAACTCTATGTTTATTAACTCTAATATATTAAAAGCCTGTTCTTAAATGGGACAAGATGAGAAATATACAAAAAAGCCCTGAACTATCTTCTCAGATTTTATAGTTTTTGTTTTTTTGTGTTTATTTTCAAGAGCTCTGCTGTGTGTGTATGTATGTGTATATGTGTGTGTGTGTGTGTGTGTGTGTGTGTGTGTGTGTGTGTGTATATATATATATATATATATATTATTTCTATGAAGTCAGTCTGTTTTCTACCCAGCCTTCTGAGAAAAATCCATAGGTAGAGAAAAGGCTTGGTTCTTTACAGTGATTTCATTTATTATTATTATTTTACATTGTATACTATTTCATAGCTTCCAGAGTGCTTTCACATAATTCTATAATACTCAAAACTACTCTGTGGAGTTGGTGTTGCTTCCATTTTTAAAATGAGAAAATTGACTTTGAATTTGTGAGTGGTTCAACTTATGGCTGAAAACTAATTTCTGAACATTCTGACGCATGAGCAGAAATTCTTCATGATACCATGTTCGATTCTCAGTGTGACTAACTTGTTATGTATATCTATGTATATTCTAACTTCTACTCTTCTACATCGCTTCTTCAATGTATCCTCTGAATTGCATGGATTATGATTGTTATAGGCCGGTGGTTCTTAACTGGGAGCAAGTTTGCTCCTTCCACTCCAAGGGACATTTGACAACATCTGGAAACATTTTTGATCATCACAACCAGGAAGGTGCTGCTGGTATTTTGTGGGTAGAGATCAGGAATGCTGCTAAATATCCTGCAATGCACAGGACAGCCCCTGCAGCACAGAATCATCTGGTCCAACATGTCACCAGTGCTGAGGTTGAGAAATTCTACTGTAGGCTTATTTCTACCCTAGCGATGTGTAAATTATGGATGTATTATATGTTATTATATTTTCTTAAACTCTCATTTTCCTGAAAATTGTTCTCCTATTCTCTTTCCTCATCTTTCCATATCCACAGATTACCATAGGAGCTGTCATTTTGTTACTGTGATTCTTTCTCCCTAGTTTTGTTTGGGATGGTCCACTGACGACAGCTGGCCCCAATCATGGTCTTGGGTTTGGGAATCCAGACGGACATTCAAGACAGGTTATACTTGGTGGCTAAAGCTTTAATTGTAAGCTCTGAGGCTATTTATCAAACTGCATAGAAGGAAAGAATGAAATACAAACAGAGAAGAAGTAAAAGACTGTTGGTGTCTTTGATGCCTAGTTTTATTCCCATCTTTCACATGAACTATTTTTTGTCCAAGACATATCCTGTTACCATCCAGTAAGTTAACTTTTTTCCTTAGATTATTTTAAGTTTCTATAACTGATTCAATTGACAGGACATTCTGACTATAAAGTTATTTTCATTCTGAAACAGCATGAGTAATAATGACACGAAAACTCAATCTACGGATATCCTTCACAGCATCATGTGGTCACAGGAACAGAATGTCTTCTCAAGTTTTATTTCCAAATTCTTTGTTCTCAATATCATCTCCAGCTCTCCTAGAGCTACACACCTTATGTGCTTAGAATTCTTATTTTTATCTTTATTACACAAGTTACAGGTTGACTCCTTCGGCTAGCGTAAGAGCTTATTAGCATGAATGCTGGAGAGGTCAGGGGAAATTACTCTTATTCTGTTTCCGTGGCTCTGAGTTCAGGAATGTACTCTGACCAGAATGTTCTGGCCTCAAGAGTCTGGAGTGATAGATGAGCATTTGCTTCATCTCTTAAAGTGTTGTGCATTCTATTCTGCATTGTAAAGCTCTGAGACTATTGAGATGCTCTTAACCCTGGTAAGGTCATCTCCAGCAAGTGTCTATACTACCTTATGTGCAGGAATGCTCCAGCATATGACTGGCCCAGAGGAAGACAGACATGCTTCATTCTAGTCCTTCATTCATTTATACTGTAACCTCTGCAACCATACATCTCCTAGTGTGGTTAGGTACTAGGAAATTTGCACCCTCTTGATCCTGGAGAATGTTGCTGATCTCTCTGCCATATATTTTGACATTCTTTTATGTCCTTTACACAAGTAAAACCTGTTTGATGGTCTCAAGCATTTGTGACTTGTCTACCCATCAATCCACTTACATTGTCAATATAGCAGTTGTGTGGAGCAGCAGCCAATGGAAATGACACAAAGACTCTATATCCAACATGGATAAATCTCTGTGGGAAAACTTCCAAAACAATAAAGGGGACAGAGATGATATTGTGATGCCATGTTGGTTTTATACTTGTTCTTGATTTAGCTAAGATCTTGAGAAAATGTGAAAGAACCAATGCACTTAATAAACGTTGATAAAATGTTAGTGATCCAGTGCTATCTTGAATCTTCCATTTAAGATGGTCAAAGATCAAGCATGTTATTCCCTGAAACCGGATAAATGTGAAGATGGTTGAGTTTGCTATGAGCTCTTCAATTTCTCTTAGCAATGAACTACAGTGCTGTGTGATAATAGATGCTACACAAAAAGAGGCTGGGGAAAAGAAGGAATGAGCAGAGAATGTTCATGAGGAACAGCACAAACCAATGCAGGAGGAACTAGAGTCATAAGGACTTGGTGACTCTGGAGTTGGTGGGAACTGCAATTATCTAGCAAAGCCACAAACCTCTTCTACACCATGCAACATAATGTTGCTGGGAAACCAGGTTGGTCAGCAGTGGTGGGCTGAGGCAGGGTGGGGAGCATTGGACAGTATCTTTTCCCTCCCTTCCTTAGCAGAAATTCAACAGTTTTGTCCTGAAAGTGGAAATTGCTGGAAGCATATGCCCACTCAAATTCAAAGTACCACCTGAGTGAGGGAAATGCAATTATGGGCAGTGTCTGACAAGAGCTTTAAAAATATTTAAAATCTGAGAAGTATTAATGATATTCCCTCTATTAAACAGATTTGATAGACCTCGTCATTAGAGAAAACCATAATCACTAACCTTCTGACTTACTCCAGTTAGGGCAGTGCAGCATTGGTGACTAGCCTGTCCCACTTAGCACTAAACAATACAGAAAATAAAACTATACAGCTATAACTTACAAGTTAAAGGAACCCTTGCTATTACTCCTGGCAAGAAGGTGCCAGTTTTGGGGGAAGAGGACCACAAAGCTTACAGAGCATAAAGTCACCAAATGGGTCATTGAGAGTGATGGTATTTAAGCCTCTCTAGCTGCCACCCCTTGGTTCCTGGTCCCATGTAGTCTCCCTATTGGCAACATATCCTTACAAAGTATTGCCCCTAACTTGACATGTTATCTGTTCCTTCAAAGGCCATCCCAATGCTTTATCAAGCCAGAAATTTCTACACTGTATAATGTGTATAATACAACCAGTGGATTCCATAGTCAGGGCTCCCTTTCTGAAAATCCTTCATAGTTGAAGTGAGACCTCTGATGGGATGCTCGCTTGTGTGGTGATCTATTTCTGTGGATAGGCACTCAGGAAACCCACACATGGTGGTGCTGGCTAAGACTGTGAGGGCAGAAAAGTCAAATCTGTGCTCAGAAAAGATGCTATAATAGGTGCCTATTCCAAAGAGAACAAACCATTGGCTTTTCCAGGACAGAGGAGCCCAGCATTGTCAACTTGTCACCAAGTGCCAGTTTGTCTCCTCAAACAATAATGCCATGTCAGGGACTCAGCCTTCATCTCCATTGTTGGTAGATTGTACATACAGAGGTACCTAGATCAGTACTGATAAGTGAAAGTCCACACAAATGGACCTATGTGTGACATTCATGAATTCCGTTTACCCATCATGCTAATTCTGGGTGGACAAAGGACAAAGGATGGGTAGTGTCAACTGATTAAGTCATTTGGTCCAGTTGGTTGTTCAGTGCTGGGGGGCATTTAACCTGTAAAAATTTTTTGCACATCACTCCAGTCACATGCCTCTGCCCCAGATCCTCATATTTCTGGTCTTCAATTTTTTTCCTTCTAAACTCTTAACCTTCGGCCAAGCATTGGCTACTGTCCATGTGTCCATGTTGATTCTCATCTCAGGCTACTTGTGCTTCTATACAAAATGGATAACCAAGCACACCACTCAAAGCTCCACCTTGAAGATTTTCCCTCACTGCTGTCCTTTAAGACATGTCCTTGAGTATGTCTATAATGCAGCCATTGTCCATTTCAGCTTAGACCCACATGTAAAGTCAACCATTTGCTAAACTCTGATTTGGCTTTTTTCCATTACCTTTATCTAGAGGTACAGGACCCCCCTTCAATATAGTCGTAGTTGTGAGCTGTGAGACAGGTGCTGGTATAACTGTGGTGGGTAGATGGAGGTCTAGGTTGTCTGTTTGTGTAGCTTATGCATGCCCTCTGGTCCTGCTTAAATGTGATCCTATGATGAAGCTTTGGCTCAACGTCAACTCAGATCTTGTAAATGTGATCCTATGATGAAGCTTTGGCTCAACGTCAACTCAGATCTTGTGTCCAATAGTTCCCCAGTTGTGTGGCTATTCCTATTTTCAAGTATATATGCATTCAAGTAAATGTCCATGAGTTCCGTTTTGTGAAGTACTCAGGCAGGGGTTGGCAAACTGTGGCTCGCGAGCCACATGTGGCTCTTTGAGTACATTCCATCTCAAAAGTTTGCCAACTGCTGTACTAGGGGAATCTTTAAAGCACATAGTAGGAGGCTTCTCCTGTGAACACAGCCACCTGCTCAGTCAGTGCTTTCCAGGTGTGAAAACTGGCTCAGTTCAAGTAACTAAGCAAGGGATGATGGCTTCTTACCGTTTGCTTCCTTAGATAGCTACTGAAACCAACTATGCCAATTCAGATCCTCCTGGTGGTAATGTCAAGACAGAATTATAAGTACAAGAGATTTATTAATTGGTACCTGTAAAAAGTATCAAAGCATACAGTATGGGAAGGGGGGGAAGAGTAATTTTCCAGTGGAGAAACCTGACAAACACCTCAGCCAGGTGACCAAAGTCAATATCATGTTAATATTATCAAGTCATGTTAATAGCATGTATCCTCGATATGATATAATGAAAATGGCATTTTACCTCTGTGGTCTTCTTCCCAAGAACATATAATCCCAGTCTAATCATGACAGAAACATCAGACAAATCTCAATTAAGGGACATTTTATAAAATACTGACCAATACTCCTTAAAAACTGGCAAGGTCATCAAAAACAAGGAAAACCTGAGAAACCATCACAACTGAGAAGAATCTAAGCTTAGAAGCATAACTACTAAATGTAATGTGATATTCTGAATGGAATCCTGGAACATAAAAAGGGCATTAGGTGAAAACCAAGAAAATCTGAATGAAGTATGGACTTTAGTTAATGAAAATGTATCAATATTTGTTCGTTAATTATGACAAATGTACTGTAAGACGTTACTATTAGGTGAAAGTGGGTGTGGGTACATGGGAACTCTCTGTAATGTCTTCACAATTTCTCTGCAAATCTAAAATTGTTCTAAAATAAAACATGTTTTATGAAAGTAAAAATATTTTTGTGGCACATAAAAATTATATAAAATTCAAATTCTAGTATCTATACATAAAGTTTTATAGGAATACAAACACATACACAAAAGGCTGGGAGACCAGGAGTGGGTAGGGAAAACCTTCAGATGATAACATATGTCTGACATCCATACAGTTCAGTCAGAAGAGGCTAAGACTGCAATGCAACTCAGAAAATATTAGTCCACACAAGGGGGAGCTGTGGAGCAAAAATCCCCCATGGAGATCTTTCAAGTTGAGAGAAGTATGTATTGGGCAGACACGTCTTGGGCAGCTATTACACTCAGTCATTGACTGGGGGTGCACAGGGAAAGTGTAGCCTTAGCTAAGATGCTGTAGCAGATTCTAAAGGTGCTGCACAGCTGGAGGCGGCCAGCTAACTGCACTCCTTGTGGCAGATTCTATCTTGAAGGGATGTGCCTCTTTGTTTGCCACACAGTGGGTAAAGAGGATCCACCTGCAGTAACTGGCACTTCGCATAGGTCAAAGCATATATGCAGCATATATTACAGCTTTTAAGATTCCAGGGAGGAGATGAGGATGTGAATAAAAAGGGAGCCACATATTAAATCTGACAAGCTCAGCGGAGGCTTGCATTGTGGGCCTTACAAACTCAGGAACTAAAAGTAACCACACAGGCTGGTCTGAACATAAAAATTCCTAACTAAAAGTGGGTCATGGTGGGTAGTCAGGTCCTAGGCCTGTAGCTTTCTTGACAAAGGTCCAATTTTACCGTAAGTGGTCCTGTATATTGTCTTTTTGCATCTAAGCTAACATAACTTTGAAATATCAGAGCACTCTTTTTTTCAGACCCCCTCAGGACACAGCCGCAGGCGTGAGAAGCACCAGACCGTAAAACCTCTTGTTACCTTATTCTCTGCATACCGTATCTATGTACTGTAAATGTTTACTATCCTGTAACCCTGCAATGTAAAAGAAGTATGTGTTTCTGTGTCTCTCCGTTTTGCTTTTTATCCAATCCCAGAGATTTCCCTATTTTGGTTTCTCCCACCTCCATAATCTACCACTAATGGATTTCATGTAACCCTCCTAATGTCTCCTCCTTTTATTCTAATGCATAAAATATGCTGCAAAACTGCCATTCCCCAGAACATTTTCTCAATACATTGAGATTTTGCTTCCCAGCAATAGTCAAAACAAGAGAAAAAGAAGGGTCCAGCAATCTTACTTCTGGGCATTTATCTGAGGAATTCCAAAATGCTACTTCAAGGGGACATGTGCATCCATATATTCATTGCAGCATTGTTTACAATGGCCAAGATGTGGAAGCAGCCTGGGTGTCCATTGATGGAAGAATGAATAAAGAGTAAGTGGACTATATATACAAGGGAATATTTCTCGGCCATGGAGAAATGGGTTTTTGCCATCTACAGTGGCACAGATAGACCTGGAGGGTATTGTGCTGAGTGCAGTATGTCAGACAGAGAAAGACAGATGCAATGTGATTTTGTTTATATGTAGAATCTAAAGAACAATATAAACAGACACCAAAATAGAAACAAATTCATAGATACAGAGAACACTTTGATGGTTGCCAGATGGGAGGGAGGTTGGGGGATAGGTGAAAAAGAGAGGAAAAAATTAAGAATTACAAATTGGTTGTTACAAAGTAGTCATAGTGATATAGGGTATAGCATAAGGAATGCAGTTAATAATGTTGTAATAACTATGTATGGTGTCACATGTGTACTAGATTTATTGGAATGATCAATAGAAGGAGGATTGAGGGGCTGGATGAAAAAGTGAAGGGATTAAGAAATACAAATTGGTAGTTACAAAATAGTCATGAGGATGTAAAGTGCAGCACAGGGAATATAGTCAATAATATGGTAATAACTATGTATAGTGCCAGGTGAGTACTCTAGTCAAGGGGATCACTTAAATTATATAAATATCTAACCACTACACTGAACATTTGAAATCTCTATAAAATAATATTGATTTTTGTCAATTGTAAATGAAAATTTAAAAAGGGAGTAAAAAGTTGAAGGGAAATAAGAGGTCAAATTTCCAGGTGTAAAACAAATAAGTCATGGATACATAATGTACAGCATAGGGAATATAGTCAATAATATTGTGATAGTGTGGTATGGTGTCAGATGGTTACTGGACTTCTCATAGTGATCACTTCTTTAAATATAGAAATGCTGAATAACTATGTGTACACCTTAAACTAATATAATATTATATGTTAACTACAGCTTTAATAAAAACCTTAAAAAAATATATATTGAGGGCAGAGAAAGATGCAGTGGTGAAAGAGTAAAAGGTGATAGACTAGCCCAGGGGTCAGCAAACTTTTGAGATGGAAGAGCCACCAGGGATCAGCAAACTGCAGCTCACAAACCACAGGCTCTGAAGTAAAATTGAAAATAAAAATAAAACTATCATGGTTTCATTTACAAAATTTTTAAAGGATATTATTCACATAATGGTGATTATGTAAAAAATATATTATGGCTATCGAGTAATTTTTAAATTGTTGTGAGGGACAGGATTGGCTCTTCCAGGGGTCGGCAAACTTTTGAGACGGAACATACCCAAAGAGCTGCATATGGCTCGCGAGCCGCAGTTTAACAACCCCTGGACTAGCCAATCAGTAACAAATTCTGTTATGAGGAATATCAGAGCAATATCAGTAACAAATTCTGTTATGAGGAATATGGGTGGTATGAGTGAGTAGGAAACCGTGCTGCTGCCACTGAGAGAGTAAGGCAAGTTTCATTAAGGAGGAATCTGGAGTAATCAAAGCAGAAAGACAGGAAAGTTTTAACAAAATACCAACCTCCCATCCCCCTGCGGGGTGACAATAGGAAATTGTACTTCTGGCAGATGGTTGGGAAGAGCTACAGAGAAGAACATTGGGCTTCTAGGCTTAATGATCCTTGATCCAGCTACTCGCCACTTTCCCTCTGAAATCATAGGCATTCTATCGGGTATTAGATGAGACTATGCCTACTAATGAGAGACTCCAATGATTTTTAGATCAAAGAGTCCAGTAAAAACCTGAGTATTGTCAGGAAACCATTTAAATAAAAAAACAAACAAACAAAAAAACAGTAAGATCATCGAAGTAACCTGATTAAACAGAAATTATATATTCAGAAACCTATCGGTAAACAAAAGGAAGCCACCTCCCCAGGGCCAAGACTTAAAGAAAGAACCCAAGATGAGTGTGCATGGAGCTGTAAGCTCGATTTCAATAGACACATTTCCAGAAATTGCTCTTGTTTCTTGGAGTTGTCCATTTTGTAATCAGCAAAAGATATAGTCAGTAAACAGATCCCAAGGTTACCTGGCTCAGCACCCATGGGAGCAATACGTTATAACTAGGTCTTCTCTGGTATTGACAATTTTTTGGTTTTAACACTGTGTTTGAGGCCTTGAATGTCACGTCCTGCGTGGCAAGGGCAAATGGGACATGAGAGGGGCGACGCAGATTGAATAAGAACAAGAGACAGAAGATTTAAGAGCGAGACCAAGGGACTCAGCCTTCAGAGTTAGACTGAGTCCCGAATCGGGTCGACGCATGGTTTTTATTGATAATTTTCAAGGAAGTAAACTGCTATGCTGTGAGTCATTAACCGTGTATTCTTGTGCGCCTTAAGGCCTTTTCCATTGACCTTTTCCCAGTGTACTCCAGCAAATGCTATGCCTTCATACTCCACCACATTGCCCCAAGACATAATAATTACATGTCCTCCCAGGGGAGACAGCTGATATCATTCCATCAGGTCCCAGTCAGACGGAGAAGAGACGCCCCCCCCCCTCGACTAATGGGTCAGAGGCTAATGCAAAGGGGGTGGTCTAAGAATCAACTGTAAGGCGACACTTGAAAAAGACCAAAAAAATAAAAAGGCTAAAAGACAAAACTATTCACAAATATAGACCCAAACTTAGATGTCAACAGATCAGGGAATAGCATTTTATAGCACAGACAGGACAAGATAAGGAGGACAAGGGAATATATTGTAAATATGAAGTGATCCTTTTGTCAATGTAAGAATGTCCAAGCCTGTAAATAATTCCTGTAAGAGTTTATTTGAACCAAAACTGATGACAGTGCCAGGAAGCAAGATCTCAAATGTCCTGGAGAATGACAGTTTTGCTGTTTCTTTTTTTTGCATTGGAAATTAAGGTGGAAAAGAAAGGAAGATTACATGGAGATGGGAGAAAGCAAGGTGGGGATTGGGTTATAGGATAATTAACAAGATTATGTGCTTTATTGAGGGTGGATGGGTTTATTTCAAAGGTGTGTTAACCTGGATACACAAAAACAATGGGCAGGTCTTGCTTAAGGCAAAGATAAACCTTTTACTAAAAAAGTTCTATGTCTGGGACATGGCTCTCCACCATGTCCTGCCCAGTTAGGAATTTGTGATCAGATCACCCTATGAGGTTACTTCTGTAAAATCCCTTTTTCGTCCACACTTTCAACAATTTTTGTCAACCACAAAGCACAGGAATAAATGAAAATTAAAACAGGCACTTTAAGCAATTACTAGACGAAATAGGGAGGTAACAGAGCAACATTCTGTTTAAGGAGTAATGTTCCAGTTTCAAAGAATGAAGTCCAATAAAGATAGACCGCCAGTTGAATTGTTTCTAAATAATGAAGTTGACAGTGAGCAGGTAGAGATGAAAGATGCAACTCATATGATAATTACTCAAGTAATTATTTTAGACAATTTTTATTCCAGTCATTGTTTTAAGAACAGAGATTCAGTTATATGTCTTCAAAACAGGAACATTAAAATTCCAGGAATCTGTGATGTGTTATACAAATGTGGTTGCTAGAATTTCACCAATAAGATTGATGAGCTGGATCAACCCTGTTTCTCACGACTAAGGCAGAACCTGATGCTTACAGAGTCTTCCTACCCAGGGGAAGGGGAACGCCATAGAATATAGGTTGGATGTAGGTTGGGATGAATAGAAGGGGAGAGTTTGGTCATAGCCCATTTGCTGCTCACTATTTGGAATATCCCTCAAAGCTGTCTCCTCTGGTAGGGCAAAGGAAAGATGCAGAGGGAGAAAAAGGGAGGTGGTAACAGAATCAGGCAACCCTACATTGGCACTTTAAAGAGGAGTAGAGAACAGGAGAATGTGCTTTTAGCATTCTTATTCTGTAATCCTGCACTCTTTAAGGAAGAATCCTGAGTAGACTCCAGAACTAATCCAGTCATTCTAAGTCTATTGCTGCGGACTTGGACAAAAGGCTACCCTGAACAGGCAATAATGAATGAACATTGTGGATGTGGCCAATTCATAATGGGATAGTTTTAATTTGGAAATAGAAGTGGAAATAATAGGTTATTTAATGTTTTAAATTTTCCCCCAAGAACCCAGGGAAAAATTTACCTGACAAAACAGCCAGCCAGACCATGAACAAAAATGCAAAATGGACACCATGTTTTGGAACCTATTAAGATAGTAAAATTGACACCAAGTTCCTAACTACAATGAAAAAGATCTGAAAGTGGCTTACTTTACATAAATGACTGCATTTTGTGCATGACCAAAATGACATTGCTTCTATAGATGGTTTCTAAATCTTATGCAAAAAGTATAATCTTAACAGATTACACTTTTTGGATGGTTGGATGTAGGTTCATATGCACAGAATGTGGTACAGCAATAATTTGTTTAGGAGCCATGAGCCAGAATACAAAAGAAAACTGATTTTGATGGATCAGCGGTATCATAAAGATAAAGCAGGAAATGGGAACCCATGAAAACTTTCTGTCTCTGCATCCCAGCCAAGAGTGAGATGCAGAAGCTTTGTGACCATCAACAATCTAAACTTAGAACGTTTTGAGACAGTGGGTTTCTACACCACTAACCCCTGTAGGTAGCCAGAAGAAGTGTTGATAATACTAGGAATTAGTGCATGAAATGTCCAGTTAGATGATTCCTGGGAATATGGGATTACAATTTAAAGGAGACCAAATCCTGATTCACTTTGAGACAACGGTGTGACATAACAGGCCATTAGTGGACCTTGTGTAGTGAGATATTCCCCCAGGTAAATGGTTCTAAGCCCTGTCCGATTTTTCTACTGGTGGGACAAGGCTTACTGATGGATAATGCCCCTGCTGGGAACAAAGTCTCATTGTATCATGTGTTCTTGTCTCGTAATAATAAAATATAATCTACATCCTTTTTAATGGCTACAAAAATTTCTACTGCGTGAAAGCTCTCTACATCACCTGCCTGCTTTTATTGGATGTTTGTATCCTTTCTAACACAATATATGAACAACAGTGGCTATTGATCCTCCAGCTCAAAAGGAGGTTCCCCACTACTTGAGTTCAGTTCTACCTGGATGGGGACATGGGACAGAGTTCTTTCTTTATGCCCCAGAAGTCCCATAAAGAGAAGATAATAAAGTCCAGGGCTTTCTAAGTTTTTTAAGTTTCTGGTGACAAGTGATAGAAGTACACAGGGACAGCTGATCCTGAGTCCCTTCCACTTTGCTTGCTGGTCTCCTCCAGACCTTCCTCCATCTCCTTTTTGTTTTGAGTTTTTACTCTGGCTGCTCTCTCCTCTGGCCCAGGGCCTGTAACTAGGGCTGATTTATCCAGTAGGTGTAGTAATCAAGGACCTAGGGCATATAACACTTTTAAGGGCTCATAAAAATGTTTTACTTGTCTTCTAAAATCAAAAGAAAAATGAACATGATAATAACGGTAAACAAATGATGCATCCAGCATGGATTATATTCATCTTTATATCAATATAGTTTATACAATATAATTTTTAATATTTATATGGCAAAGAAGCCTATGAAAGTAAAGGGCCAAGACCAATCGTGCTTAGATCTAGCACCTAGATTGGTAATTTCCTCAGTCTTTGCTGTGAGTTAGAGACACTAATTTGAAATTAGTAAAAATTGACACTTTTCAATGCAATCTTCCAATTCAGGAAATTAGCTCCACAGTTATTCAATTTATTTGTGTACTGTCACATATTTCTCAGTTGTTTTCCTTGGTGGGGCACTGTTTTTGCTCTGCCTCTCAGCTTCTCTTCTTCCACTATTTTTTCTATATCTTCTCTGATGCTTTCTCCCCACATTCCTTCCTCTGTCATAATACATTTCTGTATAACAACCAGGTGATGTAAACATTCATTTATATTTGACCCCAGCTTAACAGTTTTATAATTTACATAATTGTTGGGACTTAAATAAATTTTAATGATATCAATTAACAGGTTATTTAATGTCAAAGGGACTTTTGTATAGAAGGAAATCTGTACCTATTTTAATGCTAAATTTATTAGTTATATTCTAATAAACAAAACTATAAATATCAATTGTATTAAACATTTCTTAAATAATTGCCTCTCATTAAAGAATAGATTATAATTGCAGGTTCAATATGATGCAGTCCATTGAACTGTTTATATAACTAAAAAGCAAGAAAAAATAGTATTTTTATAAATACAATAATTCAAAAACTTCATCTATTCTAAAAACTCAGGACTTTGGGCTTAGTTTATTTACTAGTTCTACTTCTGATTCTTTTATAGAGCTATAGTAATGCTTATTTTGTGATCCCCCCACCCCCTCGGGATTACCTTCCCAAGAAAACTTTCCTCCAAGCAGCTCTATTTGATTGTTGTCCTCTCTAGTTCTGAAACCTCTAGGAAATGATGCTTCCTTGCCTCTTCCAGCTTCTAACAGCCCAAGGCTTTCCTTGGCTTGTGGCAGCATAACTCCAACATCTGCTTCCATCTTCACACTGTCTTCTCTCTGTATCTCTGTGTCTTCACATGACTTTCCCTTCTCTGTATCTCTTCTTCACTCCTTTTAAGGGCACTGGTCATATTGGATTGGGATCCATCCTAATAACCTCATCTTAACTTGATCGCATCCGCAAGGACACCATTTCCAAATGTCATCCTGAAGTACAAGGTAGGGTTAGGACATCCACATATCTTTTGGAGGGGTTCCACGAGCAGGGATGCTGATATCTCTCTGAATAATTTCTCCTGAGGTAACTTTTATTACTGCTTCCTACACAAAGGAGAAGCTAGCTATCTCCATTGTAGCCCCAGTGTGCCTTCCCCTCCTCCTTCATATCTGGAGTGTGGCTGTGAGGCCATAGATGGAGCAGCTGTCTTGTGAGCATGAGATAAGAAGCATGAGTGGAAAAGCCACATGCTTAGGATGATGGAGCAGGAAAACAGAAATAGCTGGAAATACTGACATCATGTTGCTATTGCACAGGCCCTGGACTCCTCACCTTTGAACTTATTATGATTTTAGAAAAATTACACCCCATTGTAGTTAACTGACTGTAGATGAGATTTTGTGCAACTAATACATTTTCCCTGCCTTCAAAACCAACCTCAAAACAATGAAGCTCAAAATGAAACCGCTGTGTTAATGGCATTGCTTCCTGGGCCTACCTGCTCTTGCAAACCTCTGAAAGTCAATCATGTTTATTAGTGATTTAGTACTGACATATCTCAGTAGCTCAAAACAAGCTGATAGTATCCTTTAAAAAATAATAACAAATAATGCATATTTTAGTTCTATTTTTCTTGTTCTTTTTAAGTTGAAGTGTGACCTTTTACATTTCCACACCTATTAGTGAAATTATCAGTTACAGTCTCACTGGTGACAGGTACCCATCTTACAAAAAGACTATCAGTCCCTGCACTGAGTTAATAAAAATAGTAACCCCAAGCAAGGCTGATCAAGAAAAAAAAGAGAGAGAAAATTAAAACTGAAAATATCAGGAATAAAACAAGAGATACTAATAGAGGTCCTAGAGAAATTAAAAAATAATCGATGAATATAATGAATAACTTATTGTCAATAGATTCAACAATTTAGATGGAATGAGCAAATTCTTAAATGAACCCACTTCCAAATCCATGTCTTTATTCTTTATAAGAATAAAGAAAAAAATCTGAGTAGACTCACATCAAAGATTGTGAAAGGTCTGATTGCAAGCTGACAAATTAGTTAACCACAGTTTCAAGGATACTGAAAAAAAAAAGAGACTTCTGGGTGAGAGACACAGCAATGGTAATGAATTAAAGCTTTTAAAAACATTTTTGTTTCTTAAATTTTATTTATATTAAAAAAAAATATATATATATATATATATATATATGCATAATTTAACAAATCAAATAATCCTATAAGGCCTGTAATAAAAACAAAGTTGCCCTTGGAACCACAGCTGACAGGACATGTTTTTAGATGATGTTTTATTTAACAAAGAAACTGAAAAAAAAAAAAAGTTGAGAACTAAAATGTTCAGAGGAAACAGTAAAATTGCTTTCGAAACCAGTGAAATTGCCTTTAGAGTTGTGCAATTTCCAAACAATCTCTCTCTCAGAAGTGAGAAGTTAACTATGCAAAAAATGTGTAGCTAGTTGAATTGTGTAAATATTGAGTGCATAAGTCTCAATGCTATAAGATCATACTGGTTATATTATCTCTTTGACCATTTATATATTGTGCTTCTACCTGTAAACACTTGAGTTACATTGAGATGCCTCACGAGTTTAATTCATGAATACCAAAAATAGCAGCATTAATCAGTGTGATGTAAACATTTCATAAGCACAAGCACTAATCTATTAATATTTATTTATTTCTGCGTTTTTGATTTAGAAAGTACATTTATCCTGTTTGAATTTATAATAATTTTTAAAATTTCGCCATTACAATTATCTTAGGATAATTGGCATCAGAAAGGACCATAAAGCAAAGATACTTTAAATGAGGACCAAAAATTCAAAATAAAATGTGGAAAAAATTATTTAAATGGGATTTTCTTTTGAAAAATGAAGTGAAAATTTGGAAATTCATGTAGATTAGATGATAGATGGATAGATAGACATGGATAGACAGATAGATACATAGATAAGAGCTCTTCATCAATTTTCCCAAGAATTTTTGTAATACTTTGACATTTAAATCATTCTTTTTTTAAGGACTAATGAGTCATATTTTGCTTATTTGTTCTTCTTCAAATATTAACTGATTTAATTCTAGCCAGCACACTATTTGTCAACAGCTTTTTAATACACTTCTGAAATACTGAGTCCTTTGCAAGAATTGCAATCTCACATTGCAATTGATTTAGTCTATTGCATTTGCCTTGTATTGTAAGATGTTGATAGCATTATGCAATTAGCCAGAGAACTACAAAGATGTTGACTCTTCCAGCAAGGATTAGGTGTTAATGATAAGGAATGTTTGAATTGGAAGTCATTCTACATAAATTTATTAACAATTTTTTTGCATGTGTTATGACTGCTTTAGCTGCCCTATGCCATCTTGTAATGCAGCAACTTGAATATAAATACTTGGATAATGAGGATACCTATATTTTTACTGTTATACAAGAATATGTTATTACAGAAATTACAGAATCTTCTGATAATGCGGCAGGATAGCACTGTCAACAAGTTGTTTCTGGTTCTAATCTCTAAATCTCTTTAGAGATTTATAAAGAACAAAATATTCTTTTAAGTATATGTTTACACACAAAGTTCCTCATTGAAAATATTCCTAAACTCTGTCAGTCCATACTTCTGTTAGTCACTACATCATACTAAACATCACAAATTATTTATTTAAAATACCATTGTCTAACAGAAATATAATAAAAGCCACACATGTTATTCTAAATTCTGTTGTACTACATTAGAAAAGTAAAGGGCTGGCCGAGTGGCACATTGGTTAAGAGTTGCCTTGGGACGCCAGCTCTGAGCAGCAGGGCCGCTGGTTGGGATCCCACATGCGGGTCAGTGATGCTGTGCCCTCTACAGCTAAGATGGTGAACAACAGCTCGACCTGGACCTGGGCTGCCATGAGTCGCTGGCAACGGTGTAGGCTGCAGTGGGGCTGGCCAGCAGTGGACATGAGCTTTCATGAGCTGCCATGACCCGCAATGAGCAGCTGTCCAATGGCCAGTGACTGATCTGCCTCACCCAGGAAGAGTGCAATGATAACACCAACATGGGCCAGTGAAGCCACGTCCTCCGCAAGTACGTAGACTGAAGAACAAAAGGACAGAAACTTGTCTGTTCCCCTTCCCCGATTCCCCAATAAAATCTTTTAAAAAAAGTAAAAAGAAGCAGGTGGAATTAATTTTTTGTTTAAAGTTTGTAGCAGAGGATAGTTTTATTAAAGCAGAAATTTACAGCTCTCGAAAAGAGAGGGGGTCCCGACTGGGATGCCCCTGAAATTAATTTTTATAATAGATCTTATTTAATTCAACATACCCAAAATATTATCATTTCAACATGTAATTGAGGAGATAGTTTGCATCCTTTGTTTCATACCAAGTCTAAAATCTGGTGTGTGTTTTACACTTAGAACACACCCCAATTTAGACTAGCCACATTTCAAGTGCTCAGTAGCCCCATGTGGCTAGTGACTATGATACCAGACAGAACAAATTTAAAGACTAAGCTCTTGCAAATGCCTCAGCTCTAGAGCCTTTATCATCCAATATCCAAGTGGGCTTAAGTTCACTTAATATGATTCAATGTGGGGATTCTGAATTAGATGGCATAGTAATTGAATGTTTGTGTCCCTTTCAAATTCATACGTTAAAGCTCTAGCTCCTGGTGAGATGGTGTTAGGAGGTAGGGCCTTTGGGGAGTAATTAGATTTAGATAAATTCCTGAAGGTAGAGCCCCCATGATTGGATTAGTGTCATTTTAAGAAGAGGAAGAGACCAGAGCTCTCTCTTGATCATGTGATGACAAGGCGAGATGGTGGCCCTCTACAAGCCACGAGGAGCGGCTCACCAGGAACCGCATCATCCGGCACCCAGAAGGTGGGAAGTCCCGATTGATCGCCAGAAACTGAGAAATGAAAATCTGTTGTTTAAACCACCCTGTCTGTGATATGTTGTTATAGCACCCTGAGCTGACTAAGACAGAGGGAAGGACAGTAAGAGCTAATATAATGAAAACAGGCTGCTTCTGCCTCATAGTTTAGTAAAAAAGAAAGACGTGTGCATAAAGAAAATAAGGGAGCACAGAGGAAGGGGGATGCTTACAGGAGTCAGAAAATGCAACATAGAAAAGGCAACATTTGAGTGGGAACTTATGTGATGAGCAGGAGTTTGACAGAGAAAGAAGTGAGAAAATGAGTGAAAGGAACAAAAACAATAAGTTGCGGAAAAACCCGGCATTTGGTGCCTGCTAAGAAGCTTACAGGAAACTAGATTTCAGTGTGGGTAGGTGGTTTGAGAACTTAAAGCAACAGGTTTGGACAAACCACTTCTCAAAATAAAAAGTCGATCTGATTTAAAATGTTGCTCAGCAACAACCCACTGTGATGCTGCCCATCAGCATAGCTTTTCTATTTTCTGTAGTTCTGCTTAGTAGAAACCAGAACAACAAACCTTTTTTGATCAAGGATTAGCTGAGGTAGCTTGCAGGGAAATCCCAAGAGTGAGAGTATTAAAGATACAGGTTATAAACATGCTTGTGATTTTTTTTATTATTGGTGCCCAAGCAAGATAAAGAAATAAAAACAGGGCCGGCTGAGTGGCGCATTGGTGAAGAGCTGGCTTGGGATGCCAGAGGACCCCGGTTCAGATCCCACATATGAGGGCCAGTGACACTGCCCTCTACAGCTAAGATGCTGAACAACAGTTAGACCTGGATCTGGGCTGCCTTGAGTCGCCGGCAACGTAGGCTGCAGCCCCTGCTGCAGTGGGTTGCCATGGGCTACCGTGTGTAGTCAGCAGCCAGCGTGAGCAGCCAGCAGCTGCAGTGAGCGGCTGTCCAGAAGCCAGCGACTGATCTGACTCGCCCGGGAAGAGCGCAATGCTGGTGCCAACTTGGGCCAGTGAAGCAACGTCCTCCACAACTAGACTGAAGAATAAAACAACAGCAACTGGTCTGTTCCCCTTCCCCCAGTTCCCCAATAAAAATCTTTAAAGAAATAAAAACAGGTTGAAGTCAGCAGTGATGGACTGAGAGAATAAGCAGATGAGAGGCTTGTGAGCCACCATAAACATGGGAGCACATTTAGTAGCAGGGGCAGTGCCAGTGCTTGAGAGGTGGGAGGGAGAAAATTGTAGCCCAAGAATAAGAATTTGGAGGTAGAGCAATTCCAGTAGGAGTTTAGAAGTAGACAAACTCAGTTGGTAAGGCCCAGGATATGCCTCTGAATGATTTGTTCAAATCAATGAAGTAGAGTTAAGGAAGTCTCTGGGCAGGGTGTTAGACAATTCAAATGGAGACAAAGATTATGGCCCAAGGCCCACGTCCTCAAGGGTTGCAGGGGAGATCTGAGGATGATGAAGGCCAAGAGTCGAATTCCGTGTAAATGAATGTCGTACACCTCAAAGAAGCCTGCTGAGGAAAGGCTGTGTAGCGATGGCCTGGGAGCAGCAGCAGGAAGCTGAGAAGATATGGGTCCCTCCATCCCGAGATACAGTGAATGAGAGTGAATGCGTACCTTCAGCCTAAGCACTTTGCCAGGGATCAGGTGCCATCGGGGTCAAGAGAAGCAGCATGGTGTAAAAGAGTAGTTCTCAAACTCTGGCCAAACCCCAGAGCTGGGGAGAGCTGATTAAAAGCACTGATGGGCAGATGTGGGGAGGATATTGTAATTCACAACAAGATGTCTGAGTCACTGGTATAAAAGAAGAGAGAAAGGGGGGGGGAGTAGGGCAGCAGATTGGGGGAGGGGGGTTTGTCACTTTGAGGGGTAAAAGGTATAACTGTTGCACTGTGTTGTACACCTGGAGCTAATTGAAATAATAAATAAAAAAATAAAAAAATAAATAAATAAATAAGGAGAGTGATAACGCTCAGTTTAATTCACTTCTTCCATTTACTAACTGCGCGAACCTGAGCAAATTACTTCATGCTGGCCCTCAATTTCCTTATCAAAAATGCAGGTACATAACACATACCCTCCAGGACCATAATGAAGTAAACATGACCTGAGAACATGCTGGGCCTTGCTGTACCACGCCACAAAAAGGATAAGGCCATGGGTCGCTGTCAGGTTAAAGGACCATCGTGAACTGGCAGAAGATAGCTGACCTCTGAGTAAGTGGAACAGTCCCACATACGACCAGCAGGCTCCCCCAGTCTTGGGCAGGGTAGAAGGCTCAAGGGCGAAGGTAAGGGTGTGTTGCTATTAGTAACTGCACACCAGCTCTCTCAGTCTCTCCAAACAAGAGCTGATTTTCCTACACACAATTCACAAATTGTACAAAGATCTTTGCTCTGCTACTGACTGGCTGCTAGTGCAGCAGCTGAAGCATATGACTCATTTTTTGAGGTTGCCCCAGCAGAGAGGCCCTGAAGGAACTTGATGGTATGCACTGTTAAGAATTTCTCTCTTGCCTTACTCAAATCAGAATGGCATTACTCCATAGAGAACAGAAAAGGCAGCGCCGGGCAGATTGTTACGCTGAACTTGAGTTTACTCATATTTGGACCCTTATTGCAATAGCTTCCTAAGTAATTTCTTTACTTCCTTCCCTGCCCCCTACACTATATTGTCCTCCCGGCAGTTGGAATGATCCTTTTACAACGTGAGTTAGTTATATTATTCCTCTGCTCAAAACCCTCCAAGATTTTGATCTGGAGATGAGTAAGGAGGGAATAGCCTCTGCACTAAGTTTTCATTTGTCATATGTGGCAACAAGGGATGAATGTTTAAAAGATTTCAAATATATTGTCTGGTTACCCTCTTGGTGCTTAGTACTAATTTTTGGTACTAATTTTTACTTCACGTGTCATCATCATATGGGCATTGAGACCATATATTATTTTAAACATCAGAAATATATATCTGATACATATGTATCCGATTCCACATTGTCAGAGAATCAGAGCCAGACACTAGTTAAGGCAGTAACAATAAATTGTATTCAGAAACTATTGCAATAGAGGAAGAGAGACCACAGTATAGAACTGGGATCAATTTCGAATGTGATATAGATAGATGGGCTTTTATAGCCAAAGGAGCAGGGTAGGGGAGGAGAGAAGGGGTTGGTACTTGGAAAATTACTAAGAGCAGGTCAGAGTGATCAGATATGAAGGGTGGGGACTGGGGAATTTGATTAGATATTGAGAGTGATCAGATATCAAGAGTGGGCAAGATTCTCTCTAAACTGACTTGGCAGGATTCTTGCTGAAACTGGTCTATGCAGGTCTAGCAAGGATGGGGGAGGGGCAAGGTTGCTGCCTAGTCCAGAACAGGGCTTACAGAAATCTGATAATTTATAGAACTTGTGCTCTTAACAACTAGAAACAGGGTTTGCAATCAGACAGACCCTATGTTAACATCTTACTTGTGTCATGCTATTGGTCCAATTATATAACCTTCTTATGCCTCAATATTGTCATCTGTAGAGATAATGATATATATCTCACACAGTTATTGTGAGAGCATAGTGAGATAAAAAATATGAAAAAGTCTAGCTTCGTGTTTGTCATCACTGCTGCCAATTGATCTAAACTAACATGGCCTCAAATATCAGGTTCTTTTCATAAAATGGGTAACCTCATCAGTGGGAGCTGGTTAGACAAATCCTGCTAAATGTCTAAACATTCATTAGTAAACAGCTCTGCTCTGTCCTTAGACACTCCAACCATAAAATTGTGTGAGAGGCTCACTTGAAAGACATTCTGTAGTTAGGACTGGCCAGGTCTCAAATCAGGGTGGAGTCAAGGCAGGGGACAGGGGCCTCCATGACAGCTCTCCAGAGAGCTATGATTGGCTGCTTCTTTACAGCTCATTTATGCAATGGCAGGAGGGCATGTCCAACCTTCCTACAAACCATCCATCTTGAATACTACTCATTTCACCAGTGGAAATTATTCTTGAACATTTTCAATTCTAAATAACTAATTCTCTGGCGTCAACTTCCATAACCATCTCTGATGTGTTAAAATCACCTTTGGAGTGCAGATTTCTGACTAGAGTACTTCAGAGCTAACTATTCATAGGATATGGATTAGAGTGCACTTGTATGCGGGGGTCAGACAATTAAGTTTTTGAGCTTTTCACCGTATAAGTGCACAGTGGAAAGTTCTCAAATTTAATTGTCGGGCCAATATCATACACTGGCATACATAAAATTGTCTTATACCAAGTTATTATTATTGTGTGCAGTATCACACAGACAATATAACAGTGACGTGTTTGTGTTTGGTTGATAAATAGTACAGTCTTCCTCTTTTTCTGGATCCTTTATCTTTGTCCATCCCCACCTATCCATCATCATCCATAGGTGAGTAGAGCCTTTTGGAACCTAAATATTTCTACAATCTAATCAGAGAAGGATATATAGGGGAATAAAGAATTCTACATCATTTCTCTCCAAGAAATAAGAAAGCTCATCATGCATGTAAAAGGATATATCTAGGTCAAGTTAAGATATAAACTAGATAGTCCCAACTACTGTGTGCTAATATGTGTCTCAAAAAAAAAGTTTTTAAAAAGCATTTTGCAAGACATTTATGGAGTAAGAGATGTGTTTTTACTTAACCACCAGAACCTCTACAAAAATTGAGACTGTTATTTCTGGAGATTCCACAATTTCTTTTGGAAGCATCCCCCAACTCAAACAAAAATCTGACTCGCCTCGTAAAAATCTACATTGTAATAGGTGCAGTGTCAACTGAGAACCACTGAAAAGGCAGTTAAGAGCACAAAAGGAGCTGCAAACCATATATGGAGAAACCCATTTCTTTAAACTTGTGATGAACTCATGTTCTACTTTCTGTTCTCTCAAAGCTGCAGTAGGCTGTGCTCTGCAAAACTGACAGAGACAAGCACAGCCTCAGAAAGGGCAGTGGCTCTGGATTCCAGCCTCCTGGGGCTCCACACCAGGGTGAGCATGAGAGTCACACTCGCTGTGACAGCCTGGACAGTTTCTGTACTCTCCAGTTATTCCCATCCAGCAGATGGCTTGCCAGATATCAACAACGAAACCTTCATCAAAGACTGTGTTCAAATTCATAACAAGTTCCGATCAGAGGTGAAGCCAAGAGCCAGTGACATGCTGTACATGGTAAGGAAATTATCAGTGTGTGTGGTATAAAGTTCGTCCAAAACAACTGACGTGTACTAATTTTGGAAGTAAATCCTTAATAACCTTGAATGATTTTTTTTTTCATTGTGGTTAATGTGGTCGGTAAATTCACCATCTGTGATCAAAACAAACCCAGTGTTGCTCTGTCAACGAGCTCAGCAGTGCATTTTGCTTCTCTTTTGGACACTCCCTGTTCTCTGGTTATAGATTGTACTTCTCTTTTTTTGTCATTTTCTTCTCTTCTAAGTTTTCTGAGTTTTTTGTTTGTTTGTTGGTTGGTTTGTTTGTTTTGTCTCTAAGTTTACTCTTTGTGGTGCCAGTAGGGTATTGACTCTCTCAGAAAGCCAGCATGGAGTATGGGGAAAAGATGGAATTTTCATTCAGTCAGGCTTGGGTTTGCATCCTAGTTCTGTGGCTTTGAATTGGTTAGTAACCTTTCTGAGACTCTTAGGCTACCAAGTATTGTGGTTATTAACTTATATAAAATATGTAAAACACAGCACAGTGTGTTTCACATACCGGTATCCCCTGCTTTTCGAAAGTTCACTTTATGTCACTTCGTTTTTACGAAAGACCTACGTTAGTACCTGTTTTTGTTTAACTGAAAGAAACCTGAAGAGAATTTTGCTTCTATGGGAAAAAAAAAAAAAGGTGAAGAGCAAAAATAGCGTTCAGTGTATGTTTTACAGCCCTCACAGAGGCAGTGTGCACCCTGAGCAGAGAGACTGACTCGCCACACTCCTTCCCAGGGACCACACTCAGCATCTCAGCATCAAGCGGCCATTGCTTTGACCTATGTCTGTGAGCATCTGTGCTTTATCTCAATTTATTTTGTGCATCCATTAGCAAGATGTGGCCTAAGGTAATTGCTTCTTTGCTTTACACCATTTTGGCTTACCAAAGGTTTCATACATCTGCTGTACTTTCAAATAGTAGGGTAAACCTGTAACAGACCTCCAGTGAAATGTTGGTCTGTGTCCCTCACTTAGATTCTAAATCCCACAACATGTGTCCTACTAGCCTTAGTAAATACTCAGGGACCACACTTATACAGAGGACCCCTGTGCAGTGGTTCCTTCTCTATTCTTGTCATCACACCTCATTCTCCATTCAAATTCCCACTTTACTCACTGCAGTTACATTGTTGGATAACAGGTTCCATTTTTGACCCTCCTTTAATGTTTTTTTTTGTAGACTTGGGACCCAGTACTAGCCCAGGTTGCAAAAGCATGGGCAAGAAATTGTAAATTTCAACATAATATACAACTGCAGCAACCCCACAAGCTGCACCCAAATTTCACCTCATTGGGAGAAAACATCTGGACTGGGTCTCTCTCCATCTTTTCTGCGTCATCCGCCATCGAAAGCTGGTACAGTGAAATTCAATACTATGACTTCAAAACTCGGAAATGCAACAAGGTCTGTGGCCATTACACTCAGGTAAGAATCTGCCCTATGTTCTCTTGAAACCGTCTTTTTAGGGGTGAGGAGAAAACTAGAACCTGGTGTTAAGAAAATATACAAGAAGCTAGAAGATCAGTAAATATGAGAGAGTAGGGGTTATTTTTACTTTTGAAAATTAACAAATGAAACAGACTCTAAAACCAGAGGAGATAATGGTTGAAGAGTTTAGTTATGAGGACACAGGTAAAATGTAAGGCCCACCAAGGCTTTGAATAATTTTGATAACAGATGTCTTTCCGTGGGGCTTTATTCCATTTGTGTCCAATCAAAGGACCTTATGAGTGAATGGATTTTCAGATCTGAGTGCCATATAAAATTTGAGGCAGTTGTTTTGGGATTATAAAATTGGGAGAAATAGGCCTCTCAGATAAAAGCAGCAATAAGAATTGATGCTTTCATATCTTCTTATTCTTTCAAACATGGATTGAGAACCTATCAAGTGCCACAAAAAGAGGAAAAAAGCAAGGCCCACCCCATATGAAGAGGCCAACGTGTAAACTTGTAAAAACCATCCTGCGACTTTTCTGCCCCCAAAATTAACAGTGTTAGTCCCAAAGCCACACTCAGAGCCTCCCACTGAGATTTTTTTTTTTTTCACTCAAGCTGGTTTTAGCAACAGGATGAAAAGAAATCCCTTTGGAGCTTCTTCTGAAGTCATCTTACTATGCTGCCTTCCTATCCTGGACACATTTTGTTTATTTACTTTTATTTCCTGGCATTCCTTGTTAAGCCAAGAACTAAAGGTACTTAATCTATGTTTAACTGGTTTGAATGTACAAAAATTTGTTGAAATGAGGCATGATGGCAAAAACATTTCTAACAAGGCAGTTAACTTGGAATGTTTGGTGTTTTTAAAGAGCAAATGTTGTTAGAAAAACTCAAATATAGCTCAGCCTTATAAAGCCTTTGAGCTCACTGGCATTGTTATGGGTAAAACAAGTTTGGCACAGTTACAGAAGGTTATTATGATAAGAAAGAAAGGACTGATTTCAGTGAAATTGTCATCTCAAGATGATTGTAAGAAAGGAGGGGCTATGAAATCATCAGCAGCATTAGTCTGTTTCTTGGAAATATAAATAAGGTTTCCCTAGACTTATCCCATAAATCATCAATTTTGGTTTATGTTTACAAATAAATTTTCCCAAATAATAAATTTTGTTGGATTGTCACAAGTCCTAGAGGGCAAGAAAGCTAAATCCAGATTGCCTTCAAGTGGTATGGGTACCATTAAGCATTATGGTGTTTAAATATCCAGAAATATTGCCAGTTTCAGGGTGGCAACTCTTCATTCAGGCAGTGTTTAAGCTTCTACCCTACACCACACATTTTGTAAGGCACTGGTCATATGTTTTGGTCCAGGTTCCAAAAGAAGAGAACCTGAGACCATAGGTTATATGCTAACACTTTATTGGGGAGTCCAGTCTCAGAGAAGTAGGTGTGAGGAGGACTGAGGAATGGGCCCGGGAATACGAATTGACCGTCTTTTGGGAGAGACATATGTGTAAATTGACATATCGTGGTGCATGGCTACCACAGTTTAGAGAAACTAACGAAGTGCCATGTGAGCTAGGAGGACAGAGCAACTTATCTGGCCAAAGGGAGATATGGGGACATAGGAGTTGTTCACAGAGCAGGAGACATGAGCCTGTTCTTGAAAACGAAGTGAGTGTTTGTCAATGAAAAGGTAAGGGAAGAGAATTCCAGGCAACATTAACAAGATGTAGAAGGTATACAATGTGTACACGTGAGCTTGGTACTTCAGAAGAATGGCCAGGAGCGCAGCACACCAAATATTATACAGAGATTAGGAGGCTGTGAAACTCACAACAGACTTGTAAACTACGCAAGTTAGGACACTCTATGTCCATCATTCCAGAGAGCCCAAACTTGATTTTATGTCAGATGGGCCTGAGATTTTAGAGATGGCTGTCCCCCAAAGTCACTAAGCTTACATGTAAAATTTCCCCTTACATCTAGGGGCAAAAAGGGGGTCTCATATTTTGGACATGAGAAAACTCATTTCCTAAAACCCATTTCCTTGCACACAGGTATCAGAGCCCAAGCTGAGTGATTTTAACCTGTTCCCTTTAAGGGACCATCACATTCCACGCCCACTTCAGAAGAGGGACCTTCCTCATGGTGGCCATGTCCAGGGACCCCCCTGGGTCTGGGAAGATGCACTAGCAGCAATCACTTTTTAAGTGAGTGTAGTACTCAGCTCTCTACGTTTAAGATCTCATTCAATGCTCACCACAATCCTCTAAGAAAGGCACTATTCTCCATAGATGAATCAACAGCCGCAGAGAGGTTAAGGAGTTGTTTTCCCAATGTCATTTAGCCGGTTAGAGGAAGAGTTGGGATTCAGGTATCAGGTTATGTTGTAGGGATTAAATAATATAATGTATGCAAGCTATCTAGTGAAGTATAGTACCTAGTAAGCATTGAACAAAAGTAAGATCTCTTCCACAAGCTGGTTTTCCTACAATTAGATTTGAAAAAGGCTCTGACAGCTTAGACTCCCCGTTTTCTTCCTTGGATGAAACTTTTCTGGGACATTCAAGACTACTCGGCTGTCATTTTAAATTCATGCTGGGAACTACCTCCCAGTTATTTTCATCTTCTATTAACACAAAGCAAGCTATTTTCAGATTTTGACATGTGAGGAGTAGTTGTACAATGTAAAAGCAATACATTCAGATCCATTATTACCTCATAAAGGCATTAACATTATGTTCTTGACATTAACCCAACACTTTACCTTTGTCTTCACCAGAAATAGATTTGCATTGCGGGAGAATTCTGGCACATCAGTATGGAAGATTATTCAAATTAGATATTTTGTTGCCCACAGTTCAGCTTTGTAAAGTTTGGGAATAGTTTCACTTAAATATCTGGGCCGGGCAGCAGTTTAGGTTTGGTGGTATTGAGAATGCCCACTAGATGGCACTATTGGCCTCATTTTTGTTTTTATCCCCAACACCCCCCCTCCCCATCCCCCCTACCCCAGCCCTCTTGACATTTTTGTTATTTTTTACACTCTCGGAAACACTGCAAGTGTGACGTGTTTCACAGTTTCTCTAGCTGGCTTTTTATATGTTGCAAGGTTACCATACCTGATAAAGAACTAGAGAGGGACAGGGGAAGTGGTGGGTGGGAAAGGGTTGTTAGCCAGAAGGGAGAGACATGCCTACCTCCACTGACTTCCCCAAATGAAATGTTTCTGTTAGAAAGGTATAGAGAGTCATTCCTGGTTCTGCTAAAAGGGAAAGCACTCCGAAGACATCTTGCTTAGGGCATGGACTGTCCTCACAGTACTTCCTGGTCAAGGAGAATGAGGTTCCAACTTTCATCTGTAACACTCAGGGTGATACCTACTTATTGATTTGTTATGAGGTTGGACGTGATGCTGCATGTCAAGTGCTTCACACTACCCCGGCACTGGGTAAATTCTCAATAAAGAGTAGCTCTTATTTTTTTATAATTATGGGATTTTTGTTTTCCATAGTAAAAGAAAAAGTAATAATAAACAGGAATCTGCCTGATAAAATAGAGAGTCAAAAATTTTTTTAAGTGGAAAAAAATTAGCTATAAGAGAATTAAACATGCACATTTGCTGAGTGTTTCTATGTTCCAGAAGCTTTCTTATTAACGCATTTAAAATGTCAAAATAAGCCTGTTGACCATGGTGTTGTCCTTATTTAATAGACAAGGAAGCTAAGGCCAAGGTCAAAACAGTGAGTGACTGAGCTGGAATATGAACTTCGGCTTTGTAGCTCCAGAGACCACAATCTAACCTAATATTTGAATGCCCACGAAGCTTTTAAAAAGAGACCAGTTTGGGGCCGGCGAGCGACCTGTTGGTTAAGAGCTGGCTTGGGAAGCCAGCTCTGAGCAGCAAGACCCCGATTCAGATCCCACATGGGGGCCAGTGATACTGCCCTCTACAGCTAAGATGGTGAACAACAGCTCGACCTGGAGCTGGGCTGCTGGGAGTCAATGGCAACGGCATAGGCTGCAGGGGGCTACTGTAAGTGGCTGGCACCCAGTGTGAGCTGCCATGAGCAGCCGTCCAAGGGCTGGCGAGCAACTGCCTCAGCCGGGAAGAGCGCAATGATAATACCAACATGGGCCAGTGTAGCCATGTCTTCCACTAGACTGAAGAACAAAAGGACAGCAACTTCTCCCCTCCCAATTCCCCAATAAAACTAAAAAAAAAAAAAAGAGAGAGACCAGTTTGAATGGACAAATAAACTGTGGTACATTCAGGAGCAATAAATACTACTCAGCAATGAAAAGGAGTGATAACAGATTCGACAACATGACTGAATCTCAAATGCTCATGTTAAGTAAAAGAAGCCAGATGCAAAAACTATATGTAAACTGATCCCATTTGTATAATATTCTGGAAAAGGTGAAACTACAGAGACAAAAAAACAGATTAATGATTGCAAGGGGCTGGGGGTGGGGTAGTGCCTGACTACAAAGGAACACAAGGGAACTTTTGGGGGTGATGGAAATGTTCTAGATCTTGAATATGAATAAAGCTACACAACTATATGCTTTTGACAAAATTCATAGAATGGTACACCTAAAAAGGATGGGTTTTTACTGTATGTTAATTACAATCTGACTTTTAAAAACAGATACCAGCTATAATGAACCGCAAAATGAATACTAACTAGCATTTGCACACTCTTGGAAAAAAAGAGACCAGAAATAGAAAAGAAAATAGAATACGGAAGAATAGCGTAAAACATTAAAGACTGAGGGGTAGACCCAAAGATTAAGAATACTTCAGATATGACAACACAGGAAGAAAATGCTCAAAGACCAAAGGATAAAAACATATAAAATGAGCTAAAGTGATAATAAAAGGAATACAGACAACAGTGAACCCAGTTAGCATGCATATGAATCACCAGAGGAACTTGTTGAAATACAGATTTCAAGGACAATTCCAGTGACTGATTCAGTCAGTCCGTCTGGGATGGGTCCAGAAATGTGCATTTTAAACAAAGCACCCCAGGTGAAATCACTTTGAGATGCAGTGAATGGAAATTAAGAATTTTTTTAAAAAATAAATAGAAAACTGATTGGAAAGTAAAAGTACAAGGACCAAACCTGAGAATTAATGGCCATAAAGCTAGGATCTCTTAAAGAGATAGAGAGGCCTAAGCCACTTGGTTCCCAGGAGTTCCCTGAGGGGGATTCCTGGGTTTGAGAGGAAAGGAGAAACACGGCCACTTGGATCAGGGAGCAGGGCGGAGCCGTCCCTGCCCAAGGCAAGCACTGCTCCTCTGTGGGAGACCGGTAGCTGCCTTCCCAGATTCTCCCCAGCTGCCAAACCAAGGACGACAGAAGGCGGAGCAGCTGCACTCTCTGACGCTCTGGCAACAACTTCCCTAGCCCCTTCTCCGCCTCTACCCCATACCTTTAAGACTTGGAGAAGCGCATACTTCATCCTCGGCTGCCCGCTTCCCTAAGTTTATACTCTCTCCCCAGGGAAAGACTTTTACTGATGTTTTAAAAAGTAACTTTGATCTTTTTCTGCAGCCACAATGGCTTTGCGTCAGTTCTGAGCTTTTCTCACCTTGAATTCATCCGTGGGTGGTGCCCTCTGCTGGAAGACTGCTGGCTCTCAGACTAGCTCCCTCCAGCCCCGTTTCTGCCTCATCAACTAAGGGCAGCTTGTGCTATATTATACTTCCTTAGCATCTTGTGCTTCCCCTGCACAGTGGTCAGAACTTTTCTCTACATTTTCTGAAGGCACCCACTGGCTCCAGCCCACTCACTTTTGCATCCCCCATGTTCGGCACCATTCTTGTCACAGAGTTGCAAAACAACTTATGAGTAAAAATAACTTAAAATGCAATTTGGTATTACTGTAAAAAGGAGTACTTTAAATAGCTTTTAAATACTATATATAGTATTTAAAATTAAAATACTTAAAAAAAGTATTTATAATATATAAATATTATGATTTATATAAAATATTTTATATTTTATAAAATTTATATTAAAATTATATAAAATTTTATATAAAATATATATTTTTAAAATACTTTTTAAGTGCTTTTAAATACATTTTTCTTTAGGCTCCTGGGATACCACTCTATGTTAAGACAAGCTATATAATTTGTGGGGCCCAGTGCAAAATGAAAATGTGGAGTCCCTTGTTCGAAAATAAGGGAAAAGCGCCACTAAAGGTGCTAACGTGTGACAGCATTGAATTAAACCAAGTATGCACCTCTTCTGATCACCGGGTCCCGCTCTCTAAAGTAAAGCTGGCTGTTGTTGGTTTCCCTCTGTCACTGACCACTCCTTTTCATCTGCTTTGCTGGCTGTTGTTTTTTATCCCATTCCTTTCATTTACTTTTTCTTTTCTATTACCTGTGCCTGTGTGATCTAATCTAGTCCCATGTCTTCCAGATTTATATCTCTAGCCTTGACCTGGCGAGATGCTTCTCTCCAGCGGCCAAGGCGGTCTGACCTCTGACAGGCATCTCAAAAGTAACACCACGTCAACGGCAAACCCCGTCCACGCCCCTACCCATCCTCCTTCTGCAGTTTTCCCCACCTCTGTAAATGTTGCTTGGGCCCAAAGCCTGAGGTTGATTTTTTTCTCTTCCCCTCTTACCCCACACTCAAAGCAAAAGGAAATCGCTTTCCCTCGGAGCAAACCAGGAACCTCATCAGCTCTCATGAACTCCGCTGTCTTCACCCACGTGGGATCTCTTTCTTCACTGAGACAGCCTCCGAGTCCCCTCCCTCTTTCTTCCCTTGCTTTTCTCAATCCATTCACTTCATAAAAACCAGAGCGATCCTCCTCCGATGTGAAAAAGAGCCAATTGCTCGTTTACCTACAGGACTCCCCAGGCCCTGCTCTTCGCCTCTGACCCTCCCCTACTCACTGGGTCCCAGCCCTGTTGGCCTTCCTTCTGCCACTCACATCTCAGGGCCTCCGCCCTGCGTGCTCCCTCCGCATGGAATGCTCTTCCTCCATAATATAACTGTCCGGCACGGGTATCCTGAGGGCTGCCTCCTCATCGTTCGGGTCTCAGCTTAAACGCCACCTCCCCAGAGACGTCTTCCCTGAAGACCCAAGTTAAAGCAGCCCCCTCCTCCCCATCAGTCACTCCCTACCATGTTACTCTGCTTTATTTCTTCATTGCAGTGTCAAAAGTGATCTTAGCTATTCTTTATATGTTTTATATCACACACAGACACACACAGCATTAATAATAATCAACGTCTTGTTTCCACTTGAATTCTGAGCACCTAAAAACTTCCCTGGTGGTAAGTGTCCTACCCAGCTAGAGCACATATACTTCACCATGTTTATGAAGGCCTAATCCTGCTCAAATGTTCGTTTTATATCTTTTGCTTATTAAAAATCCGTTTTCTTCCAGGTTGTTTGGGCAGAGAGTTACAAAGTTGGCTGTGCGGTACACTTTTGTCCTCAAGTTTCTGGTGTTGGCTTTCGTAATGCAGCACATTTTATATGCAACTATGGACCGCCGTAAGTGCCCAAATCAACCTCTTTCCGAATTTTTTAAAAATTTATTTTAAAAGTATTTATTTTCATTACAGAAAACTGAAATAAAGTGTAGCAAAGGAAATTAATATGACCCTTAATTTTTCTTCCCAGAGATCTACTCAATTAACATTCTGGTATATTTTTCTTTGTGTGCGCATGTGCGCGCACATACACATATATGTGAGTCTGTGTGTGTGTGTGTGTGTGTGTGTACACCTTTTATAAATACTACATAAAAACACAAACAAATTTTTAAGAGTAGCAAGACTAAAATGTTTTCAGGGACACAGGTTAATTGGACATGGTAATAACACAAATGGGAGGATTGACATTATATTTATTGGTTTATTAAAAACTTGGCAATTTTTACACAATTTAAAAAGCACAAAATAGCTCTGAATTGAATTCCTCAGCTTATATAACTTATTTCATTTACTTTTGACAGTTTTGTTTTTGAAATGGATTCAGTTTTTCTTTGTTTGGAAAATGGGGAAGACAGGACATTTTCCCCACCTTCCTTTAAACTTACACATGTGCGCTGATGCATCACACCTATATTTAGAAAACTGAGATCATACTGGAAATACACGTTTTCTATTTTTTACTTAAAATTATACTATGATGAGCATTTCCCTGTCATTAAAGTTTTAAGCATGATATCAATAGTTATAAAATAACGAGAGCTAATGCTTGTATAATGTTTACCATGTGCTAAGCACTGCTCTAAGCGCTTCACATATATTAACTCACTTAGCCTTCACAAAAAGCCTGTGAAATAGGTCCTGTTGCTACCTTGGTTTCAAATAAGAAGACTGAGGCACTGATGGGATGAATAGGCTGCCCAAAGTCCCACAGTTCGTGAATGTCGCAGCTGGACTGTGACCTGGGCTGTCTGGCTCTTGATGGTCACACAATGGCCATTCAATTATTATTGAATAATTTAGATTGTTCCCTGTAATTTTTTTTTTTAATATATGATGAACAACCTTCAATAGAAGTCTTTGGTCACATCATATTTCGTTATAATTCCTAGAAATGGTATACTAAGTAAAACGTGTGGTCATTTTTTAGGTTTTTTTGTTTTTTCTTAAATACCTAGTGCAAAATTATCCTCCACTATTATTTTATCAATTTATACTTCCTCATCAGTACTGGATATTATAATTTTCCAGTATTTTCTAATTTGATAAAAATGGAATTTCATATTTTCTTCTGTATCTCTTTGGTTGCCAGTGATTATCTTTTCCACCTGATCACCTATTATATTCCTTCTTTTGTGAATCATATGATCTGCTCATTTTTCTACTAGAGTGATTTTCTTAATGACTTATGGTAGTTGTTCATATTTTGAAGCTCTTAACCCTTTGTCATCTATAACAATTTTTTCTTTAGTTTGTTGCCCTCAAATTTCATTTGGACTTTACCAAGGTTTGGCATTCGTGAAGACTTATTAGGAGAAACCTCTCTCTTTTTCCTGAAGTAATGTTCAGAAGAGATGTTTGATAGTCTATGGGGGAGAGTGAAGGGACTAAAATCATGTGTTGCTCATAAGACAAAAACTTTCACTTAAAAGCCCGGAGTCAGAAACGAAGGGAAAACCAGGAAAAGCTAGCCAAAGCCATGTCAATCAGTGGTTACTTTTCATGACATTTATATAATAGCTTAATGGTTAAAATACAGGCTCTTGAGACCTACTACCTTATTTTACCTACTGTGTGACCTCAGATGAGTTACTTAACCTCTCTGAATCTCAGTTTCCTCTCTAAAAACTCATGATAATAACAGCACCTACTATTTATTGGGTAGCTATGAAAATTACATGAGAAAGTTATGTAAAACACCACATATATGCTATGCTTGGCAATGATGATTGTTTGATAAGTATTCATAATTATTATTGATGTTATAATGAAATGCAAATGTGAAGTCTCCTGGTTTAGACGCTTTACTTGCCTTCAGAGTTATAAAAAATACTAAGTTATAAAACTTATAACCAGCTATTATGCTTCTATAAAGACTGAGTAACATAAACTTATTCATACAAATAAATGTATTCATGCATTCAATTATTCAACAAATATATTTGTTTACTGAGCTTCAAAGGACAGAAAGCCAAACATAGTCCCTGCCTTCATGGAATTTATAGTTATGGGGCAGATAGGCAATAAAAAATATAAATAAAACACTGATTATGATAGGAGTAATGAAGGAAATAGAAATAATACTGTAATTGACACTATCAATAGGCAGGGCCCTTATCTGAGCCAAAACGATCCAGGAAGAGCTGTCTGTGATATATTTAGGCTTTGGCCTGAAGAACGAGAAGGAAGCAGACATGTGAATAACTCCAAGAACAGGTGTCTTCTGGAGAAAATAAGTGCAACGCTCCTACAGGGAGAATTAAAGTGCAGACAGGAGATCAGGGAGCTTGGCCCACAGAATGAGACGCAACTGGGGAGAAAGGTAGCTCAGATCTTACAGGACCTGTAGGTCATGGCGAATGTCACTCTATTCACATCACAAGAGGAAGCCATCCAAATATTTAACGCAAGGGAGTGATAAGGCCTGCTTTACATGGGGAGAGCAGTCTGCATGAAGGATGGAGGATGGAGGAGGGCATACGCGGGAAGCACAGAGACCAATGAGGAAGATTCTCACTTTGTTCTGAGCTTGTTTGTTTCTTCTGTATGCAAAACATCATAGGCCCCCATTCAACGTAATTCTAACAAGTACAGCATCCTCCCCAATACTTCTGAGGTTCCCCAGAATGGGGTGTGATGTGCTTAATTCTCCAGTCACCTGCACTCCAGCTCTGAACTCACACCCTCAGCTTGTTCCCAGCAGTTTTGACCCCTCTCCTGGCTGCTTCAGGTCTCCCCAACCTATGTCATCCCAAACACAGACACAACTCTCCTTTATTCCCCTGGAACCTACTGAGCAAGGCCATGCCGGGTAACAGAGCTTCACTCAGTGGATAAGAAGAGGGAGTGCAATCCTGACTATCAAATAGTACAGGACCTAGGATACTCTGGCCATCACTGCCTTGAGGACCCTTACTCATATTTATCTTTTTCTTTAAAGATCTGTCTTTTCTCTTCCCCAGAGTCCCAGGGCCCCAACCTCTTATTTCTCAGGGTACCAGGGGAAGCACTAAAACTCCCTGCTTTTCTACTGGGCAGAACACTTTAGGTCCCTTTGTCTCAATCACTCCCATCTAGACAAATCCAGGCCTTTCCAGTCATGTTTCTGCCAAGATGAATTCTGCCATTTCCCTAAAACTCACAACTGCCTTGTTTTTAGCTTGTTTTTGAAGTAGCAATTTTCCTCTCTTCTTTATAGTTTGGGATGCACAATTAAACAAAGAATGAAGTAGCATAAATGATTTTACTAAAACATTCTAGAACTTAAGCACTCAATGAGTAGTGCGCTTTTAAACAATGAAAGATATTCCAATGATTAATGAATGTTCACTTTGGACATCTTTTATAATTGTCATGAGAATCGCCACTGCATTCCTTTGACTATTTTCCACAGTGTAGAGTAAGTACGAGGGGAAATTTAATTTCTGAAACAACCTAAATTAATTTTGAGCCAAAAGAGATTAGAACACATATTTTGGGTTGGAAATGAGATGTTACTATAATGTTTCTAAAGGGTGAGTTCTTAACTTTGGAGGTAAATGTGTAGTATTAGGGGAGTCCATGAACTTGGATTAGAACAACAGTAATATCTTTTTATTTTCAGCAGGCTGGCCAATTGGCTCAGTTGGTTAAGAGCTCGCTCAAGAGTGCGAGCTCCTGAACAACAGGGTC
Source organism: Hipposideros armiger (assembly GCF_001890085.2). Lineage (NCBI taxonomy): Eukaryota > Metazoa > Chordata > Mammalia > Chiroptera > Hipposideridae > Hipposideros > Hipposideros armiger. Next base: position 96,466 of record NW_017731549.1, read on the forward strand.
ACCGGTTCGATTCCCGGCCTGAGCTGAGCTGCCACTGAGCTGCCAACAGGTGGCAGGATGGCTCAGCTAAAAACAACAACAACAACAAAAAACTAGAACATCTTTATTTTCACTGACCTCTACTGAAAATACCATTTCATTAGGAATGAAGGTAACACTCCAATCATATCAGCAACACCTGTGACTTTATAACAGCATTATTGTATCTTTGTAAATATCAGATATTTTCATATCACATCCCAGTTGCTACAGATTACTACAAAATATAGTTTTTATTCATCACTACTTTTAAATTAATGTAATTATGATACTCCCTACTAGATCTTATCTCGTACTTAATAAGCAGGTGTTACTATAGAAAATATTTTTACCATTTTGATAATCAATTTAATAGGTTTTCTTTATAATCCTATGAACTTTACTTTAAGCATTTAAAAGCAATTTTCAGAGAGTCCATAGGCTCCCCCAGGCTGCCAAAGGGCACCATTACACAAAAAGATATGAAACTCCTTGCCAAAAGCAGAGCTCTAAAAACGATTAGTGCAGTGGCAAGTTCATTGAAATAAACACACAGCTTCTCATCACTGCTACTCTGAAGATATTCATAGGGACATAAAATGTCTGGGTGTTATTTCACTTTTTAGTCTGTGACCTTGGTCAATTACTTACACTCTGTGCCTCGGCCTGTAGCTATAGAATGGAGATAATTAATTGTCTCTTCCTCGTTAAGGACACTGTGAAAATGAATTCATACATACTTAGAACAGTGCCTAGCACATGAGGAGTACTCAGCAATTTTATCTGTTATTCATATCACATCTTTTATGTAAAAACAAGTTACACTTTAGAAATTCCATTATCTCTTATTTTCTTTTGTTAGGCACCTACCCAGCCAAATGGGTAGTTTTCAATTCAGTAAAAACTATGGAGGCTTATAGACTGAGGAGTCAATGTGGGTCATGCCACCTTTTCTAAGGGGGACAGTGTTTTGGATGGCAGTAATCATGCAGGCCAGACTGGAGAGGGAGCACTGCCTTGGATGGAGCCAGGCAAATCTAGGTTTCGTTCTGACTCTGACATATATTGTGATTTGGGGCATATTACTTAATCTCTTAGAGCTTTAGTTTCCCTGTCTCTAAAATAGAAATAAAAATAACTTCCTCCCATAGTTCTCTTAAGAACTAAATAAGATGATGTAGATTAAGACAGGTTCATAGACATAAGCACATAAAATGAACTCTAAATGTCAACAGACTTCCACTTCTACTTCCCTCGCTCCACTTCTCTTACCAACCCTCTGAATCTGTGGACTTCCATCATATGGATTTAGTCAAGGATTCATAGTAAATTGCAGTTGAAAAAAAAATCTCTCCTAATGGACAGTATTCTTCTATTTTATAGAGGAAATTACCCAACTTGGCCATATAAAAGAGGATCCACTTGCAGTGCTTGTCCCCAAAATGACATGTGTTTGGACAATCTCTGTGGTGAGTAACAGAAATAATCTCCGATAATATGATGTATTATAAACTACTGTGATTTTCTACAGTTAAGAATGCAAAGGTATTTTATCCTAATAGCTATTTTCAGGGAAGCTGGCAATCAACCCAATGGCTCATTGTCCTAGGAATGGATATATGTTTAAGATAAATTTAATGAAGCAAGTAATATCATTTTAATTTAGTTCTAATCAGTACAATGACTCTGTTGTTGGACACTGTAGACCCAAGATTTGCTAATTTCAACAAGATTAAAAAGATAGCCAAAGGAAGAGAATTCTGAACTTTGTGATGCTTCCTGTCCAAAGCACTAGTCTTGCATTTTCATCTACAGAACTAAATAAAGGAAATAAAGCTGCAACATGGCACTTTTTGTTAGCAAAGCAGCACTTAATTAATGAAGAACAATATATTGTAAAAGGCCAATGATGATAACTTCAAGGATGTTTTACTAAAAACTTCCTTTTTAGTAAAATTCTGCTGTGTTTTTTTTAACTATCAATACATAATTGGCCAAGAGTTTATTTATGGTTACTCTTCCAGACATATTCCTTTCTATCCCAGTATGTTTTTAATTTTTTTCCCATGGTGTGAAGGAGGGAAACCTCAATTAAACTACTAGAGTTGTACAAATCCTGTAGTACCTTTGTGTCCACATCTGTAACCAACTGACCCCCTCAGAGCTCCAGGGCTGGTGTGTGGGGCTTAGAGTTGGGGCAAGATGGAGTGGACTGAATTTCACTGCGTAAATTTTGTTTGGCAAAAGTGTTCCGCTGCTTACATGTTTTCTAAGGTCCCTTCCAGGTCTAAAATTATAACATTCTTTTAAACTGCTTGTTCCCTTTCTCCTGATTTGTAAACACTGAACTCTCAAGCGTTCAGTGTACTCCAACTACAGCAGCACTTTTTTGACCAACTTTCTGAGCCAGTCATTTCTCTCCCAGTTCAACCATTGTTTATTTCACTCATATCAGTTTTGTTAAGAGAATTTGGTAACATGTAGCCACAGAGCAAGGAATGTCCAGAGTAGGAATATATTAAGTGAGTTTCTTTTTTCATGTTGCTACAATACTACAAAGAACATTTCCCCCCCAAGTTTGGCAGTGTAACCTACAAGTTAAAATCACAGGTTTTAGAAACAATATGCTCGTTGTGATCTTAGGCAAGTGTCTGAACCTATTTTCTCAATAATAATAGATGCTGGTACCTCTTCACAGCTTTGGTGAAACAATTCAAAGAAAAAAAACATATATATGGATGTATTTACATATATGTAAAATGGACCTGGCATACAATAGTACTCAATAAATATTATCTATTATTCCCAAATAATCTGTACTCTTGAATTTACTCATGATGTATTGGTGTTTTTCAATGCCCAAATTTTTAGGTGATGTTTTTATGCCATGAATAAAATCAGTAATGAAAACTGAGATAGTTATTTTAAATCATTTAAAGAATAATTTAATTGTTGCCATTAGTTGTCTATGTTTTCCACTGGATTCTAAATTCCAAATATGTAGAAATTATGCCAATCTAATTTACCTTTATATCTAAGATGGCTACTCTGGCTGGTAAATAAGCACTAATAGAGTGCATGTTTTCTTTAAAAAAAAATCCCTTCCTTTTAAAAATCTAGATAATTAGTAACAACACAATGATAACAAGAACATTGCTGGAGTTTTAGCTTGTCATCTTGGGGATCCAGCTTGAGATGGTCTCTGATCTTGTGGAATAAAATTCAGAAAACTAAGGCTGTAATTCAATAATAAAAAGCCCCTGGGCTCTTAAGAAAGATAAAGGGAAAATGCATACTAACTTGCAAGGGGGTAAGGGTTGGAGGATAAAAGATGTATTTACACAGACTTCATGTCTGACAAATTATGGCAAACACTGGAGGAAAAAATTATTTTGTGGTCTTCTAGATAGTGTTTATAGGTTCAATAAATACCCATGGAGGCCAAATCAGGACGGTTCTGCAAAATGTGCTGGGCATTCTGAAGGTACACAAGATGATTTTAACTAATGGAGTTAATGGGAGAGGAGGCCTCTGTCTTTTTCCTATTGATCGATCATAAATAGTATCATTCTCCTAAGGGAGGAACTTCTTTTCAGGAACATATTTTAATAAATTGCTCACTCTGATTATTATTAACATTTAATTCTTTATTTTTATTTTAAAATGCTGTTTTAATTTTATTTTAATTGTATGTATTACCTGGTAATTATGGTATGTAAAATGACTTCCCATTTATAGTAACGGTATATAAAAAATTTATATATGAAGTTTATATTTTAAAAGTTGATTTGAAAATATCAACTTTTGTGCAGTTAGCACAAAAAAATCTTGAAAATCACTGCAACAAAGCCAAAGCAACAGTTAACGATTATAATTAGAGACTTGGCTTTTTAAAATAAAACAAAAGCCTTACCAGTACCTATTTTTAAAATTTTTTTCTTCTGACTTTACAGCTAACCCACAGCGAGACAAAGTCACACGTATGTATATAAATCTTAAAATTGTTTCATTAACATCTTTGGAATTATATTACTGCATTATGAGAAACAGCATTTAAGAGGATATTGTATGTTTGTTTTACAGGTTACTACTCTATTGTGTATCCAGACTGGCCACTGTCTCAACGGAATAGACACCTATCTCTTTTTCTCATTGTTAGTCCACCGATACTAATACTAAGTGCTATTATTACCATTTTGGTCAAGAACAAATACCTCATTTAGTTCTTATGGACTCATACAATCCAGACAAAAAAATTTAAAAACTCATTTATATATGACTTTTTAAAAAAATAACAATTACTCTAGATTAAACTCTAAATATCTGGTTTTTCTCACTCTCTTGCAATTTGAAATCTTTGTGGTTTTTCAGTTTCCCAGACTCAAAATACAATAGTAATTAAGGGATTTAAGAGGTCTTGCTTTTTTTTCCTTATGGGTTGTTTAATCTTGGAAGAAAACATAAAATAAGATTACAAAAAGGAATAAGCCTAAATGTTTGTTGCTATCAATAGAGAGAGCACTGAAAAAAACCTGCATTTATTTTCCTGAAAATCAAATGCTGGGATATAATTATATTTAAAGACTAACCAATGGCAGACAACATATTGTGGAACTTCTCAGCCTCCATTATCACATCCTATTTCTTCTGGTACTTTTTCCATCAGCTTGAGAATTTCAGAAATGTAGAGCAAGCTCCCTAACCACACGTGTAATTAATAAAAAGCTCTATATGAGGAGATCCAAGATGGCAGAGTACATAAACGCTGTGCTTGCCTCCTCCCATGAACACATCAAAATTACAAATAAATTATAGAGCAATCAACCTAGAGAACCATCTGAAGTCTAGCTGAACAGAAGTTTTATTACTAAGAATATAAAGAAGCCACGTCAAGACTGATAGGAGGGGCGGAGACGCGAAACAGGCTGGCCCTACACCCATGTGTGGCTATTTAAGATTGGGAGATATCTCAGCCACAGAAGTTCCCCACGAAGGAGCGAGGGACCCAAGCACCCCACACCAGGCTCTCCAGCCCAGAGTACTGGTGCTGTGAAGAGGAGCCCCCACAACTTCTGGCTGTGAAAAACAGAGGGGATTCCGACCCTCCGGGTGGGAGGGAAGGCTGAAGAAAACCCTCTTAAAGGGCCCTCATAGGCACTCACCTTGGGCTCCAGCGGAGGGACGGTGACTCTGGAGGCGTCAGAGACATATGGGAAGAGTCCTTTTGGGCGAGAACTGATGGGACAGTCCCCATTTTCCGTGTGGGGTCCTTTCCATGCAGCCGGCAGGCGGGCGCCATCTTTTCTACATTGAGCCCACCCCCACAGGCCAAATCTCAATCTGATTGGCACGGTGAGCTTAGCTGCTCTACCCTGCTGACTCACTGAGACCCTGCCTCACTCAACATGGAGGCTTTAACAGCTGCTGAACCTTATGGGAACTGGCAGGTGGCAGCAGGCCTCAGAGTGTCCTGGCTTTCTGCAGAGCTGCCGAGACCCGGTACTGGTGGCAGCTGTCCTCAGTTTGCAGTGTGGCCTCTCCCACCCGCCTCCACATACAGCACAGGCAGTGACTAAGCATGAATCACTTTGTAGCTCCTAAATCACAGGTTAACCTGGGCCTGCACTAGAGTCCCTCCCAAGAAGCCCCAGGACCAACATACTTGGGAGTTTGGCTTCAGACCACAGCAGAACACCCAACTAGCCCCACAAGTAGCACAAACAAAGGGTGGTCTCAACAGGCACCAGAGCCGACTGGGGCAAATCCTGCTCTGTGGGGTAAGCCCCCTGCATAGCAGCCCATAAGCTGTGGACGTGGCCAAACCCCACAGCCAGTCAGCCTGAGGGTTAATGCCATCCACTGACATGCCAACAGCAATCAAGACTCAATTATTAACAGGAGGGCACACGTAACTCACAAAAGGGACACTTCTGAAGCATCCAGCACCCGTGACCAGGGAGACTATGCCACTGGGCCTCAAAGGACGCCTACTACATAAGGCCAGCCAGCCAAGACAGATATATAGCAGCCCTACCTAATACACAGAAACAAACACAGAGAGGCAGCCAAAAGGAGGAAACAAAGAAATGAGTCACAAATGAAAGAACAGGAGAAAACTCCTGAAAGCTAACTAAACCAATGGAGGCAAGCAAACTACCCGATATAAAGTTCAAAACAATGGTTATAAGGATGATCAAAGAACTTAGTGAGAACTTAAACATTGAGATAATAAGCATGAAAAAGAACATGGAAACCATAAAAAAGAAGCAAGTCAGAAGTGAAGAATACAATAACTGATATGTAGAATGCACTAGAACGAATCACTAGCAGGCTAGATGAAACAGAGGATTGTATCAGCGATTTGGAAGACAAGGTAGCAGAAAACACCCAATCAGAACAGCAAAAAGAAAAAAGAATCCAAAACAATGAAAACAGTTTGAGATCTCTGGGACAACATCAAGTATAACAACATTCACATCATAGTGGGGTACCAGAAGGAGAAGAGGGAAAGCAAGGGATTGAGACTCTATTTGAAGAAATAATGACCGAAAACTTTCCTCCTGGTGAAGGAAATAGAGATACAAGTCCCAGAAGCAGAGTCCCCAAGAGGATGAACCCAAACAGGCCCACACCAAGACACATTATAATTAAAATCGCAAGTTAAAGACAGAGAATTCTAAAAGCATCAAGAGAAAAGCAGTTAGTTACCAACAAGGGAGCTCCCATAAGACTGTCAGCTGATTTTTCAACAGAAACTTTGCAGGCCAGAAGGTATCAGCACGAAATACTCAGTGATGACAAACGAAGACCTACAACCAAAGGCACTCTACCCAGCAAGGCTATCAGGCTAGGTGAAGCAGAGGATTGAATCAGCAATTTGGAAGACAAGGTAGAAAACAGATAGGACAGATGAAGAGCTTCTTAGATAAGGAAAACTAAAAGAGTTCATCACCACCAAACCAGTATTACAAGGAATGTTAGAGGGACTAATTTAAGATGAAAAAAAAGAGATAAAAAATATGAATAAAGTCGCAATAGCTACATATTTCTCAATAATTACTCTCAATGTAAATGGATTAAATGCTCCAATAAAGACATAGGAGGGCTGAATAAATAAGAAAACAAGACCCTTACATATGCTACCTACAAGAGACTCACTTCAGATTGAGACACACAGAGACTGAAAGTAAAGGGATAGAAAAAGATATTTCATAAAAAGGGAAATAAGGGCTGGCTGAGTGGTGCGTTGGTTAAGGATTGGCTTGGGACGCCAGCTCTGAGCAACAGGGCCCGGTTTGGATCCCACATGAGGGCCAGTGATGCTGCGCTCTCTACAGCTAAGATGGTGAACAGCAGCTCGACCTGGAGCTGGGCTGCCGTGAGGCGACGGCGTAGGCTGCAGCCCCTGCTGCAGTGGGCTGCTAAGAGCTACCATGAGCGGCCATCCAATGGCCGGCGAGTGACTGCCTCACCCAGGAAGAGCACAATAATACCAACATGGGCCAGTGAAGCAACATCCTCCACAACTAAACTGAAGAACAAAAGGATAGCAACTTATCTGTTCCCCTCCAATTCCCCAATAAAATCTTAAAAAAAAAAAAAAGGGGGGGAGGAAACAAAAAAAGCTGAGGTAGCAAACTTATACCAGACAAAATAGACTTTAAAACAAAGGCTATCAGAAACAAAGAATTATCCAGTAATCACACTTCCTGGTATTTATCCAAAGAAACTCAAAACTACTTCAAGGTAACATGTGCATCCATGTTCATTGCAGCATTATTTACAATGGCCAAGATGTGGAGACAGCCTGGGTGTCTGTCAATGGATGGATAGAGAGGAGGTGGTACATACATACAATGGAACATTGCTCTACCAGGGAAGTGAATGTGTTCTTGCCATCTGCAGAGGCATAGTATGACAGACCTGGAGAGTATTGTGCTGAGTGTAGTGTGTCAGACAAAGACAGATGCAATGTGATTTCACTTATATGTGGAATCTAAAGAAATAAACAAAACAGAAACAGACTTACTGACATTTTGGTGGCTGCCAGATGGGATGGGAGTTGGACTGATGGGTGAAAAGGGGAAGGGATTAAGAAGTACATATTGGTAGTTACAAAGTAGTCATGAGGATGTAGGGTATAGTATAAGGAATATAGTCAATATATTGTAGTAACTATCTATGGTGTCAGATGGGTACTGGATTTAACCAAGTGCTAGATGGGAGGGGGGTCAGGGGGCAGGGTGAAAAAGGTGAAGGGATTAAGTACAAATTGGTAGTTACAAAATAGTCAAAGGGATGTAATGTAAAGCATAGGGAATATAATCACTAACATGGTAATAACTATGTATAGTGCCAGGTGGCTACTAGACTAGTCAGGAGGATCACTTCTTAAATTAGACAAATGTCTAAACATATGCTGTACACCTGAAAATAATATAATACTGAATGTCAACTGTAACTGAAAAATTAAAAAGGGGGGAAAGGTGAAGGGCAATTAGTGGTCCAAATTTCCAGGTGTAAAACAAGTAAGTCATAGGGATATAATATACAGCACAGGGAATACAGTCAATAATATTGTGATAGTGTCATATGGTTGCTGGACTTGTCATGGTGATCACTTCTTTAGGTATATAAATGTTGAATAGTACTGTGTACACCTGAAACTAATATAGTATTGTGTGCTAACTATATTTTTAATAAAAATCTTTTAAAAGAAAAAAAAAGACTATAATCAGGCATTTGATTTGATGGATAATTACAACCACATTTAAAAAGTCTTTATTATAACAACCTAAAGAATTATTCCTAGAATCATGCTTAGACAAAACCTGCCTGGAACAGATTAGGTATAATGTACACAAAGACATACATACCACCCTCTAGTATAAAATATTCCAAAAAACACATGGAGAATAATTTATATTTATAAAGAACAGAGTATACATAAGCAGTGTTATAAAGAACAAAACAAACTCAGAAAAAAGTGATCAGAGTATTACTTCTGACACATAGGCAATTAATGCCCTAATATCTCAAAATCCTTTACAAAAGGAGATATAGCTTAATAAGTTCTAGTTCAGGGTTTGTTTCTTTGGTTTTTTATTTTGCATGTTACTTTTTCTTCTTTTTCTTTTCATCTACTTCCATTTTAAGCTTAACTTCTTCAGCTGTAAGGGCCCCCAGTTTCTTGTTCTTTGCTTTCTTAACCTTTTCCTTGATGGCAGCCACATCAATTTTAGTTTCAGTAGAAGCTAGACAAATTAAAAACACAATATATGCAATTCTTTAGATTTTACAAAATAAAACAAAGAATATGTATTTAGGACAATAATTTCAGAATACTGTTATAATTGAAAGGTCATGTTATAAAATATAAAACACCTGCCACCTGCCTAAAGTTAGAAATTGCTTTAAGAGGGAAAAAAATCATAAAGTACTGTAAAATCACATTACTAAAAGTATACATGAAAATGGCATCATAGTTTAGCTATTTGAAACAATTACTGGATTCAACTATTGATATATTAGAACTACATTTTTTCCCTTAAATGATACTTGATATTAAGATTAAGTTTACTTATATTCTTTTCAATATTTTGGAACTTTAGAGCACTCATTAATATGCTAACTTTCCATCTTGCATGTTAAACTAATTTAAAATTACATTTCATGAAAAATATTACATGTAGTGCTAGCTTCAATAATTTTAATTAATGAAATCATGAAATTATAGGTAAAAATCTACTTACTTCATCTAATACCACATAAAAATAGTTTTCCAAATATCAGTTCAATGACTAGCAGAATTTTATTTAACAATATTTTGGTAATAAAAATAATAATGTGAAAGTATCTGAGTTCCTCCTAACAGAACTCAACCATCTAATCAATGACAAAAGTTTGAATCACACAGAGAAAGGAAGCAGCGAAAAAATGCAACTTTACTTGCCACTTAAGAACCGTATTCAGGGCATAAAAGAACCTGAAGATTAAAGATATAAACATACAAGCTACGCAGCAACTTCAGCAGCAGAGATTTAAAGCCTCCACTACAGAACAGCTACATTTTTAGTCCTAATAAACTGAGATTAAACTACTACTGAACTAACTACTTTCAAAGTATATAACTAATGAATTTTACAAACTGGAAATACAATGCTTATTACATTTTTAACTTTTACATACCCAATGATATACATATAGAATATAATATTTTTACAGCTGTTAACATTGATGTTATATAAGATACTAAAACAGTAATGCTGTATTTAGTTTTGACCAATAGGTCATGTGCAATGCTGCCAGTGACACCCCTACCCTCACTGTGCCACTGGCCACTTTGTAGAGTTACTTTAGGAATAGTACAAAGGTTACTGGAAGAGAAAGAAAATGCAAAAGAGGGGAGGGTGAATGAAAATGGCGCTAGGAATGGAGAAGACATGAGTACTTCCTCTGAACGCTGTTTAATAGCCCCTGAATAATAAGGCCTTTCCATTATTTTGTTGGTGTCATTTAGCCCAAGGTGATGAGAAATCCATGTTAACAATATAGGAATCACACTTTAAGAAATAGATCACATAAGAGAGGAAAAGCACAACTTCTGATAAGCTCTTTTTGAGAGGCATGATAGCAGAGCTCAAGGAGTCTCCCAGCCTTACTTTTATTTTACAGAGGAGTCACTGCTCTGGTTTATATCTTTCAAAACAAAGGGTCCTTCCCAAGCACAGCCAGGGGTCAGGAGAGGACTATCAGTCTGGGATACTCTTAGACATTAGCTACCACTAAATTATAAATGACCTCAGTCGTCGCTTGTCCCTAAGATTTAGTGATTAATGAAATGCTAAGAGAATTAATGAAAGATGCGGTTATTTCTTTACTTAACACTCAGAGACTCAGGCAAATTCACTATGGGTTTCCTCTTCACATGACAGACTTTTACATCATCCCAAGAGTTGGAAGCCAAGCATTACCTTCCTTAGGTTTCACAGCTGGTTTTTCTTTAGGTGGAATAAAAGCTTTGTTTCTTTCCTCTTGTCTCTTACTGAGAGCTTCTGCTTGTTTAGCCTACATTATTAATAAAAAGTACATTAGTACAACACAATTTATAGCTAAATAAGGATTCAAGTTTCTATGAACTTGGCTATGAATGCTGTAGGCGAGACATAGTCTTACCTTTATTGCTTCCATTTTCTGTCGCTTCTTTTGACTTGCCTTCAAGAAGTATTCACCACTAGCCAATTCTTTATCAATCTGTTGAAATCAGTATTTACAATTACATCAGAAATAATGTAGAGGTGTCATTTCCTAAGAAAATCACAATGTCCTGAGGTAAAGACAGTGGGTCAAAATCTGATTAATTCATAAAAGGAGTGACCAGAAAAAAAAAGGAAGGAAATGTACTGTAAGCCGAAGGGAATACAGGCACAAAAGAATGAAGGTAGGAAAGTCGGTGATGTGTTCATGGAATACACAGTGACTGCTTCAAGTGGGGTGGAAGGTCAGTGATTCAGAAAAGTATGAGAGGAGACTGGAAAGATAGTTTTGAGGAAGGCTGAAGAAACTTTAATGTCAGGCCTTCGAAGGAGGTAGGGTATGATTTAGAAATGAATGAAGTCTCTGATAAGAGTGGAGAGACCAAAGCAGCATTTTATAAGGTACAAGGGCCGGCTGAGTGGCTCAGTTGGTTAAGAGCTCGCTCAAGAGTGTGAGCTCTGAGCAACATCGGTTCGAGTCCGGCCCGAGCTGAGCTGCCGCTTAGCTACCAACAGGTGGCAGGATGGCTCAGCTAAAAAACAAACAAACAAACAAACAAACAAACAAAACAAACAAAAAAAGTAGCTATAAGGTACAGAAGAATGGAGGAGAGGTAAAGGCCTGGAATAAAGGTAGTGACATGCAAAATGAAAAACAACACTTGTCAGGATTTGGGGACTAACAAAATAGTAATTAGAGAAAGCGATAGCTCATTCATTCAATATAGTCAACATTGATAATTGATCTATCTTGTACTTAAATAGCATTAATAGATCTAAGGCAACATTCTAAACTCCTTACAGTTGTAATCTCTTTTACCATTACTAATTCCTTTTATTCTCATTAACAATTCTTTGGGATAGGTGTTATCATCATCCCCATTTTTATATTCAGGGAAACTGAGGCATGCACAGGTTAAATAAATTATTAGCAACTAAGTAGCAGAATAAGTCAATTGAACCATCACTGTTTCAAGAAGCTTACAGCCATTGGGAAGAAAGACAAGTCCACTAGTAACTACAGGGCAGGGCCATAAGAAGTACAGCAGGGGTTACGGACGCAGGCTTTAGTCACTAGAGCACGCCACTTTCCAACTAGCACTGTCTTTCTGGCTTCACTTTCTTTCCCTTCCAGAGTAGACCTCAGGAAACATCACGTCCACTGTTCACCGTCATGATCATCACTCCTTTCTCCCCTTGACCTTTCATCAAACCTTCCCTGAAAAACTGCAAACGCAGGGCTGTGGAGAAGGCAAGACAGTACCCAGGACAGGATGTGTTTAGATGCTGAGCAAAAAGAACTAGAAGAAAGAGAAGAGTTTCCAAAGGAGGGAATAATGAAGCAAGATCCCTCAGGAGACGAGTGAAGGTAGAATTAAAAGAGCAAGTAAAGAAAGGAGTGATACAGATGGAAAAAAATAATGTAGGTAAGAGAAGAGGAAACTGAAAGAGTTCTTGCCTGATGGTCTCAAATATTTCAGTAAAATAAAATACAATGTCATTTGCTAGGAGTGGGAGGGTGCTTCAAGAAATAGAGGATATATAGGACTGCCAGACCATACTGAGAACCTATCTAAGGTTGGAAACATAAATTTATAGTGGACATAATCCAAAGAGATGACTTTCTTCACCTGTTTGGTAACCATATTATGGGAAAGAAGTCATGTTTTAGGACTGATCCAACCAAATGTTAAAGCTTTGCTGGGCAGGTGGGAAGGAAGGAAAAAGGAGCATGAAAGAAACCAACGATAGGCAAGAGAGAAAAGGGAATTCTGGAAAGGAAATGAAGCCAAAAGACAGTTGACAAAATGAGGGGCACTCATAACTTAGAAAAAAGATAGATAATAAATTTTTAGATTTCAAAACTGGAGCAGTCATATTGCTCATGATCATAGGAATGATACTAAAGCCCAACACAGAACATGGTGGGCGAAATCACTGAATTGCTTTATCCATGGAACACTTACAGAGACAGGAATGACACCAACCGCCTTGATATAGTTTATGCTCACAATGTGAAACTCCTCACCAGCCCCATGCACTTTGCTCAAAATTAGCCAAATATTTACACTTACCTTCAGTTTCTTGTATCTCTACTCTCCCTCCCTCCCTCCCTCCCTCTCTCTCTCCCCCTCCATCTCTTCCCCTCCCCCCTCCGACCTAAAATACCCTTAATAAAGTTTCTGACAAAATCAATTATAAGAGCCTCCCCGTCATGTAACAAAATTCAACATTTAATACTGACCTGACTTTCTGGCTGTGGCGGTGGGAATGGTGTATACTCTTTCTTAACAGTTTTTTTCTTCGGTTCCTTGCGTTTATTCACATTTTTGTGCTTGAACTGTGGCAAAAATCTTTCCCAACTTTGTGATCTTAATTCAGAATCTTTTGCCAACTCTCGTTTAATCATTAAGGTCTATAGTCATGCAATGTACAAACAATGTAAAGATTTTTAATTTCAAAAGTCATACATGTGTCAAACTAAGACATTATAAATATTGCTCTTATAAATAATAAAATTAACAAACGGAGTAATTCTTAGTCTCTTCGGTAGGATTAAACCAATCGTAAAGAAAAAATATGCCATCTGAAACACACATAATTAACCAAGCATCATAAAAGCATTAGAAATTCAGATTAAGAAATGCAGAACTATTAAAATAAATTGAGATGAAAAGGAAACTAATTCAGCTTTTCAACCATTATTTCACTGAAACCTTAAAATTCAACTTAATAATAGCAGGAACAGTTTTTAGCAATGTTCCCTGCAAGCAGGGAGCTTTCAGTAGCACCTGAAATATCACAGGGGAAAAAAAGCCAACTTGCTCATCATCAGACAAAACCAATATCCTCACATTTCTTCCACTCCATTTGAATTTTATAGACATTGGAACATCAGAGATGCAAAACAGGCATCAGATGCACAACTAGCTCTCTTTATCTTTAAAGTCCCAGTGTAACTCAAAATTGTTCTTTCCACCTAATCATTTAACTTCATCATATTTAAGTGGGCTGCTCAACAAATACCCATCAAAAAACAGCTCATTACACCCTGTACATTTCCAAGTACAATCATGAACTTTGTGCACACAGGGATATAACAGGTCTCTTTCAAAAGGTTAACACTAAATAATTGGAGTGTTAAATTCCAAAAAACCAAACAGTTTTAATGCAATTTGAAATATTCCAGGCTTTATTTAATAGAAAAAGGCAGAATTCTGAAAGACCATATCTTTAAATATAGTACATGAGCTCGTAATATAAGAAAACTGGATTGGTATCATCTACAACAAATTCTATGACGCTTTTCTTTGTATTAGAACTATATAGTACATTACAGTGTCCCAGTTAATGCTGGGCTCCACAGAGACCTAAGCTTTCAAGGAAGTAGCTACAGGACTGGGGTAGAGCTAAGTGGGCTGAACTTCACCTCTAATTTCCCCAAAATAGCTCTGCTTTATCTGTTTTGTATATTAGACTGTCATTAAAAAATCTGATTTCAAGACAGGTTTCTGTAACTAAAAGAAGTCTGACAACCACTGTTATAGCAATATATAATTAACACTCACTTTTATATTATAAATTGGATGAATATTCTTCATAGTATCTAAGACTACTTTTCGAACCTGAAATTTGCAAAGAAAAATGAATTAGTCACTTAGAAAGATTTTAATGAACTAGGTAAAGGTAGACGGTGATTAATATATTGCAAAATATCCTATGAACCAGGCAATGGCTACAAAATTGAATATAATAGTTCCTTCAACTGCTCTTAGTGGCTGTTAGATCTTTCATAATAGTCAGCCTCCCTTGGGTACAATGAAGTTTCTCAATTGTACTGCGAAAATGTGACATATACAACTAGTACAACACTCTGGAACTGCGATTTAGGGGGAAGACGGCTGGCTGGGTTTAGAGTCAGAAAATGTGGGCTCAAATAATGGGACGGCCGCTTCATATGTGAGTCACTTAATTTTCCTGTTTTAGCTTTCTCACCTGTAATGTGGAAATGAAAATACCTCAAGAGTCTGTTGCAAGAATTAAATATGATAGTATATTTAGACTTTATAAAACTATAAAGTATTCAGTATATTACCCCATGAGAAAAGAGCAGATAATTTACAAGAATGAGGTCCAATACAGTTACTACCAAAGGCCTTGGAAAGGAAGCAAGACCTCATAGCCAGATCCGGACAGCAAGAGCATCAGCGGGTAACTGAAACAGTATCTGCTCCACAGATTTTCTCATAACATTTAATTTGGCAAGTTAAAGAAAATGTGCATGAAAACATTAAACATTACATTAAATTCCAACAAAGGAAAACGTATCTTGAAGGAAAAGAAGTGTCCAAAGTCTGAGCTCTACTGGCTGTATATGTTACTGCAAATAACAAGATCTGTTCAATTCTCTAATATTTGAGCACATGTAACATCATGTGTCTCATATGTGCTACAGACTAAGAGCTTAAACACCCATTTAAAATTTGTCGTGGAAGGAGTGATGATGTGCAGACCTTCTAACTGAGAAATGGATGTCTCTGTAATAGCCAAAAGTTGGCCATAATATGTTAGGGTCCAGGAGTGTGATGATTCCTTCAAATTCTATGAAGTACGAAGTATTTGCTAATGGGATATCAAAGCACATTCTTAAAAAATACAATAATTATAAAACAATGTATTATTTTAACAAACTATTGGGTTGTCAGGAAAGTCATGACGCATTTTTGCAACGAAAAACATAGAAAACATATGTCATGACTTTTCCGACAGCCCAATATTATATTGTAACCAGTTTATTTAATTTGTACTCTGCTGAAAATTAACTGAAGATAGTAAGTAGTTCTTACCTCTTTTAAGCCACTAAAAGGTCCAATGGCTGAAACTGTGTTTCCCTGAACCATAACATAACAGTTTGTTAAGAGTTCCAATGCCTATATCAAAAGAACAATAAGTTGAAATTCAGTTGAAATACACTGAAAAACTAATGACAGAGAAAGATACTCAAGTTTTCTACTGATAAAAGTACCTTCAATGTAGATCCTTTGGGACCAATAAGACGTTGTCTTCTTTTTACAAATCTTTCTTTATTTCTTACTAAAGAGCCTATTTTAATGATGTCACATGCAACATCATCCTGAAGAATTCGTACTGCCTTTTGAAAAAACGAAGAAAATATTCCATCAACATTCTTTACAAAGACATTTCTTTTCAAAGCCTACGCTGATATCTAAGCACAATAACAAAAACAGTATGGAGGGAGGGAAACAGGGAGGCAGGCAGGGATGGATGGACAAATGCAGTGTTATATCGTAATGTTGCCTCTAACGTCACAAATAATTCAAAATCTCTGTAATTCTAAATTTACCTGTTCAAATGAAACACTCCTTGCTAAGAGTTTTATTAGGTCTCTGGCCCTAATAATAATATATGGATCAAAAGTCTTCTTTGTCGTACAAACAGTCATGCTGCCCTCAATCAGGTCCAAGGTTGCATTGACATGCTACAGGGAGAAAACAGCAAACGGTAATTGTTTAAAATGAATTCAACTTTAGGTAATTATAGACCCTATCCTAATCTATCAATTACTATGAATTACGCTCTTCCCTAAAAGTCTATCAACTCCCTCCTTAAAGAAGCCGGGTAGTTAATATAAAGAATACTTGATTACTTTCATACTTCAAGGAATATAGACACTCAGGCGATTAAAACCATTTATAGTTACTTGGTCTTAGAATATTATACGTACTTTGTACTTACTGGGATAAAGATTATCTCTAGTTTAAAAAATATGTAGCAATCCAAATGAGGCCATACTTAAGACTTAAGGTAAAAATGCAAGCTATATGGCTCCCCTATCCTGGACCTACCTCTAATCTCCCATCTGCTCCTTAGGGTGAGAATGGACTTTCCCTTTCAAACGTTTTTCAAGCTGGTTTGTATTAGCTAAATACAAAGTAAAAACAAGCTAAAATAGGTTCAGAAAGAAGCAACAATTGGAAAATTACGCATCAACTCTCAATAGGAAGAACCGGATTTCAACAAAGCAAATAAACATTCTATTTTCTGACTTGCGAACATATTCTGAAGAATATTTCAACATAGTAAGTGATGAACTAGTCAACATAAGGTTGGGTCTCTCTGAGTTTACACACACACACACACACACACACACACACACACACACACACACACACACACTGTCCAATCCCAGAAACAGACAGCTGTAAAAAACTGCTTGCAGTTTGCCAAGCCCTCCTCATACCCATGGGCACAAACTACTCCAGAGCAGTCCCACAGTCTGAGAAACATATTTCATATCACCACCTAGTACACATATACATATACATACACATACACATATACATGAACCAAAAGCTTCATAAAATGATCCTTACTACATGCGATACCTTCATTTCTTAAAGACTCATTATAACCACTAAATGACTTCTGGATCCACTAATGGATTGCAACCCCCAGTTTGAAAAACAAAAACACACACACTGCTCTAGGGGCATGGCAGCAGCAACAAATGGACAAGTTGGCACATCCACATCTTTCATTTAAAATGAAAATCAAGCAATTAGACAGGAACACGCCTCAACCCAAACTGCACAGGTACATGGCAACTGCCATAGCACAGAGTAGGCATTCTGAAACTTGGGAGTTCACAGGAGTTTCAGACAGTCCATGAAATCCCTACAGTTTTAAAGGCATGTGAATTTTCCAAGTAATCTATTACTCACAAAATTAAAAACAAATGAATTACAAGAATAAAGCTTATCTAGGCTGTTTAAAATACCAAAGGAATCAAATTAACCAGTTATGCTAGCACCTTACAAAACAAACAAAACAAACCAAAAAAATCCATCAGCACATATACACTTACTTAAGTGTATATCTAAAAGTAAAAGCAACAGCAAAACCTTAAAGAAATACATAAAACATACATACATGTTCATTCAAGGCTTTCTGTACCAATGGCCAGCACTCTTTCAAGTAAGCCTCTCTATATTTTGGGAACAAAGTTGCAAAACTGCTCTCCTCCAAGAGTCCTCTAGGATTGTCCTCTTTGGAAAAAGCTGGTTCCTTCCAACCATCAGGAACAGTGAGAAGTTCTGATTCAGCTACAGGAAAAAATTTACACATCAGATTTTAACCTACTTTTAGGCACTTTTTGAACACGTAATATGCATACATTTACAAGCTTCCCAATACTCTCTTTGCATTTCTTTTATGCTTTTTAGATTATTCAACAAAAAACAGTCCTCTATCATTATCATCAACACACTGTATTAAAATTATCTGTACAGGGTTCAGTCACCACATAAGACAAAGTGCCTTAAAAGCAGGGACCCTGCTTGGATCCACACTAATAAGCATATGCCTGACAGGCAGTGGGTGCTCAAGAAACTTCTATGCACTACACTATGTTTGAGTTGAAGATTCAAATACCATTTTGTTTACTACCAAAGGCCTTGGAAAGGAAGCAAGACCT
>NW_017731549.1:115839-124819 GCF_001890085.2 Hipposideros armiger
TGGCATCCCAAGCGAGTTCTTAACCATTGCACCACTCGGCCGGCCCTCAGAGCTCAAACTCTTGAGCGAGCTCTTAACCAACTGAGCCACTCGGCCGGCCCTCCCCATTTTATAAAAGACATTCAGTCGAAAAAGATGAATGACTTGCCTAAGGGGACACAATGGTCTCCTCTCATTAAAACAAAATGCCTCCCAAGGGCTATAAATTATCTCCCATATCATTTATTAAAAACTCTTAGTGCTAAATTTTAGGAACCTTTTAAATCCAACAGCTATACTTTGAATCAGTACTACTCAAAGGGGTGATCCATAGACCTGCACCATCAGCGTGTTAGAAATCAACGCTCCACCTTGGCCTCCACCTCAGACCTACTGAATCTGAATCTCAGGGATGAAATTCTTCCCTGATTAAATAATCTATTTTAACAATCTCATCAGGAGATTCTCATGTCTGAGAAGCAGGTCCAGCTATACATGCTTTCTGTTTCTTATGCTTATATCAATTTTGCTATTTATGGTTCAAATCACAGAGAATTAGCTAGTCTTCATCGTATATCATTCACTTCCCAATATCCTAAAAAAAACCCAAAGCCCTCAAAATCTACAACTGCCATTACTTAAAATGCACATCTGACCATGTCCTTCCCACTTTAAACACTTCAATGGCTACGAATTTAAAAAACAAACAAACAAAAAAAACTGGTGAAAAATACACAAGGCTTTCATAATAGAAGTACAAATAGCTCAAAAACATGTGAAAAGATGTGCAACCTCCTTAGTAATAAGGAAAATTCAAATTAAAACCTCAGATACCATGTCATACTTACCAAAATGACAAGAAATTCAAAATTCAAATAATTCCAAGTGTTAGTGTGGATGTAAAGCAATGAGAACTCTCATCCACTGCTAGTGGTAGTATAAACTGCTACCCTTTGGGAAAGATTTAGCATCACCTGCAAATACCCTACACTTCAAGGATTCCAATTCCATGTACATAATCTAGAGAAACTCTTGAACATGTAAACCAGGAGATATATACAAAGATGTTTATAGCAACATTGCTTATAATAGCAAACAATGGGAACAACCCAAATGTCCACCGATGGTAGAGTGAAAATATAAATTGGCATATATTTATACAAGGGAATATCACATAGTAGTGAAAAGAACAAACGACAGCTTCAAGCATTGCTCTGAATAACAAAGTTAAGCCTAAGAAGACACAGAGGAATGCCTACAGTCCTCTTTCATTCATATAAAATTCAACAACAATTTTGTGAGTAGGTGACAAAGATTTGAAGAAAAAGAAGAGAGTGATCAACACGATTTAGAATAGTTACTTCATGTGTCAGAAAGGAAACAAAATGATCTGAGAGGTGCTTGTAGGGGGCTTTTGGGGTATGGTAATGCTTTATTCTGTTCAATGGTCTGAATGCTCCTGTCTCACATGTTGGTTTTATTCTTTAAGCTGTGCATATACTGTACTCTGCTATGTACGTGCATAAAAACAACAAAACATCTTTAATGCCTTTTTAATGCTGATAGAATAGTTAAAGGTTTTTAACACTTCCAATAAGAATGGTTGTTCAGGCCCTGGGCTACTTCCCTAGCCTCTCTTCCTGTCATTCATACAGAAAAAAATGGATAAACCCAGGCTACAAAACAAGCAAGCAAATTAAAAGCAGGGCAGTCTAAAGAGCAGGAACCGTGCCCACTAATATTTTAGCAATCTGACAAACAGGAATAATGATGTGTTCCAAAATGTCTTCGCTAGCTGACAAACTAGCATTCAGGACACGTCAGATACCTCCTCCTCCACATCACTGTATCGGTCTCACTTCTTCATCATCAGTGCTCACTCAAACACATAACGACCTGCTTCCACCGCATCCTTCATTTTGTCAACGACTTCCAGCCATCGCCGCGAGTACAAGGCCCCGCAGTGCCCTCCGCAATCTTAACACTTATCATTTTACAGAAGGTGTGTTCCGCAACACCTTCACTTTGGGGGCACCCAGTAAGAGCGACTGGTTAGGAACACGTGGCCGACACCATATTGGCCTGAGGTTTGGCAAGCCGGGCCAATGCCCCCAATCGTCAGCAATTACAGGTACTCAACTTTAGAGGACAGACTCAGGACGGCGTTACAGGTTCCCAGCCAGCGAAAGAAAACAAGCGCAATTCAACATCCAAAGCCAGGCTCCGGTTCTCACACAACCTCACCTCCGTCCTCCGGCTTCGGCTTCGGCTTCGGGTTACGAGACTCATTTTTCCCAGCCGCTGCGACTGGCCCGTTGGATTTGGAGGACGCCATCTTTAAATTGCTTCCTGTGTTACCGGAAGTGAAACCGTTCTTAAATCTTTCCGGCTAAAATCCCTAGACTCAAAAGGAGTTCTGCAGAACTCAGTCGAGGAGGTCTGCGCAGTCTCCGTGCGTGCGTACGCTAGAGCCCGCGCCATGAGGCCAAACTACACCGTTTCTCTTACGTGACCAATGGAGAACCGGAGACTTTTCTCGGATGCGCGGCAACCACAGAGTTTGACTGCATGCTGGGAATTGTAGTTTAGCACTGTGAGCAAGTTGAAGGACGTGTTATCGGTAGTTTTCCCGTGGCCTCAGAGTTTAACCGACCCCAGGGTTTGGCCGCAAAGTGCAACCTATCATTGATGTCACTCATTCGATAAATATTTTTATGATCGTCTAATATGTGGTAGGCGTTGGGAGAAGGTACCGAATATGACAATACGTGGGTCTCGATGGCAAGAAGTGACAGTAATAACTACCATTTAATGTGAACTACTTTGTGCGAGGCACTTTATGTGTATTATTTCTAATCCTTCAAACAAAACCACAGTTGTAAAGTGAGAAAACCAAAGTTAAAACAAGATTGGTAATTTTTTGTAAGGTAAGTGTCCAAAGTTCTTGTTTCTGATGGTAATTTTCTAGGGTCCTGGTATTTCTCTTTCTAAGCCAGAGGGATAGTAATTACGCAAAACTTCTGAAGCATTTCACCTAGCCTAAGATTTCCCCAAATGACTAACTCCTGTCTACCCCAATACTGCATATGGCTGGCCGACTTCAATATGTGAGGTTCGTCACTACTACAAATCTTTAGACTTCTAGGAATCTGAAAGTTCTTAGGCTCACTAAAGAGAAGACTTCTTTTGATGATTGCTCTTATTGTTTGCCATTAATTTTTTTTTTCATCACAAACAGGGAAAGTCTGTGATAGGTTGAATTCCTTGCCTCAGTGAAACAGGGAACATTTACCTGAAATCCACCCTTGTTTATCATCCATAAAAGATTTTTATGAGGTACATGTATAAAACAGACTGTTACTTAGGGACAGAAGATCTCAAGACACATGATTATGTTAAGATTTTTGCTTTTATCCTGTGTGTCTTATAAATGACAGGCAGTGATTTCATCCCTATATGCTTGCAATTTGCTCAAAAAGCAATGATGAATCCCTATAGTAGAACAAATAACAGATAAAAGTTATAAAGTGAGAAGCAATCCTTCATTGTTCCCACAAACCCTATGGAGCAGGTTTTTATTATCCTTATTTAAGGAGCTCAGTCACTAATAACTGGAGAATTCAACATCAAGTCCAGGCAGTGTGACCATTAGTAGTTCCATTGCAAGGAGGGTAGGGTTTTCAGTCTCATAGCTTTTGAACTTGAGATGCAACAGCAACCCTTCTCTGGGTCTCCAGCCTCCTGGCCCACCCTAAAGATTTGGGACTAGCCAGGCCTACATAATCACATGAATATACTGTGTATATATTCTGTTTCTCTGGAGAATCCTGACTAATACAGCAATTTATAGTAGAGCAAATCCAACTGGCTAATAAACATATTACACTCAACCTCATTACTGTCAGAAAAGCATATAAATATAACAATGAAATATCACTTCTCACCTACCAGATTGGCAAAAAAGGAATAATAAAAATATTTTTTATGATAATCTGGAAAAAGAGGAAAAAGCACTCTCATACAGGTTGGTGGAAATATAAACTGTTACTGCAAAGCAATCTGTTAATATAAAATATATAAATATTCTTCCACAGTAATTCCACTCCTGGGAAACTGTCAACCAGCAATAAAGCACTATTCCATTAGGATGTATGTACAATTGTGTTGATTACTATCTTGTATAGAAGTAGTTCAGTGAAAGGTGTTTTGGAGCCACACTGACTAGTTCAGTGCCTACTGGCTATATAGGCTTGGTCAAGTTTGTTTCTTTTTCTTTTTTTAATATTAAGGAATTTTTTTTTAAGAAATTTTATTGGGGAACAGTGTGTTTTTCCAGGACCCATCAGCTCCATGTCAAGTAGTTGTTTCAATCTAGTTGTGGAGAGAACATCTCCTTGGCCAATGTGGGAATCGAACTGGTAACCTTGGTGTTATGAACCTGTGCTTTAACCACCTGAGATAACTGGCTGCCCCATCCCTGTTCAGTTTTCTACAATGGAGAGAATAACCTTCACTCTGACTTTATACATGTGAAGTGCTAATAAATATGCTTTGCATATAGTACACACTCAGTAGGTGTTGGCTCTTATTTATTTATAGTGGCAAAGAAAATAAAAACATCTTGACTATCAATTAAGGATATGGTTAAGTATATTGATGTTACCTTCATAACCATGATATAATATGCAGCCATTCATAAGAATTAAATCTATATGGAGAGATTACCTAGAGGCATTGAGTGGTAAAAGCCAGATAAAGATAAGATAATTATATATAGACATATATATGTATATAATCATTAAAATAATATATAATAATTATATATATGTGTATAATTATCACATTTTTATAAAGCATTCATTAATTCATTCACAAAATATTTATTGAGCACCTATAATATTTCAGGCACTGTTCTAAATACTTGGTCCTGTTCTATGTCCTGGACATACTAATAATTATATATATAATTATTGTTTTACTTTACACATTACTAATGTAGTATATATATCATATATATATGATTGTACAGTGAAAAACAATTTGGAAGGATATACATTATGCTTTCAAGGCTAGCTATCTTGGGGATGAAGGCAAATAGGAAAGAAAAAGGAAGTAGGAAAAAAAGCTAAACACGATAGGTACCCAATTCTGCAAGGTTATTCCCAGAAATTGCACAAATAACAATAAAAGGAGAAAGCAAAATTTCTGTCTCTAAAGAGTTTCTTGGCACAAATCTGGCCTAGAAAGTCCTCTCTGAGTCACAGCAACAGCAGGCAGACCCATTTTGACTGTGACTTTAGCCCTCCTTGGCCTCTTGAGCAATCTGTACCCACATGCAGACATCCTCCTATAGACAATCCGTTCCACCAACTAGGACCCTGCACATTCATTTTCCCATGCAAAGGAAGTTGGCCTCACAACTCTCCTTTGGAACTAGAGACCTAATGCCCACAAAAGTAACCCAGAGGGTATGGGCAGAGAAGTCAAGATGTGGCTTAACAAGGGGGTTGGGGGGGTGTTTATTGTTTTTTAAAAAGAGCAGAAAAACTGGACAAATAAGCATGAATTATCTTCCATTTAACATTTCTATACTCATTTACCGGGGATAAAAATGATTTTTGCACAGTAATCTATTTTTTTTAAATAAGCAGTCAAGAGAGGATTTTTCAAATGCATAGGGTTGAACATTTTTTTATTTACTAACTTATATAAGCTGCTTTCTATTCCATTCAACCACACAGAAAGGTTTAAAATCTAAAGTCAACATTTATCTGTCAACACAAATAACAGTAACAATTACTATGGCTGTAAAAATAAGGCCTCTTTTAACTCCAAGTAATTACATTATAAAATAGGGACCTAGTGATAACAATCAAAAAGAAACAACACAATAAAGCAGCCTCATTTTAAACGAGTCATGTTATTTAGATAAATGATGTCAATAAAAGTGAAATGATCTGCACGAACGCCTAGGCAACTTGGAAACCTAGGAGAGAGATCACATCTGAGGAACATATTCAGCCAGTCTTGGACTGTTTTCTGCTGTGCAGCAGGATGTTTCATGTGTCATTACCGTGGTTGGTGCTGGGATGAAATATCCTTGCAGGGTACATATCCACCGTGTCCGGCAAGGCTACTCGTCAGGAGGAGGTTTGGTGTACTGCTGTGGCTGCTAACAAGCTGTGTGGTCTTGGCTCACTGGTAGCCAACCTCTGTTTCTTCAATTGTAAAATGAGGGAATGGAGTAAGATTATTATTTCTCAAACTTGAGCCAACCTCAGAATCACGTGGAGGGGTGGCCCCACTTCTAGTTTACAGTTCAGTTGGTCTGGGATAGGACCTGAGAATTTGCAGCCCCAACAACAAAGAATTATCCAACTCCAAAATGTTGATAGTGCCAAGGCTAAGGATTTTGGGTCTAATTTCTGTGATTCTACTTCAAAGGGCCAGTAAGTGCTTTACCCCTAACCTGGCATGCCATGAAAACAGTTATTTTCCACTCTTTTTACCTACCTAGGGCAGAACTCGCCTGGTATCAAAAGCCAGAGTTTCCAGATGGCTGTTCGTTATTATGCTGGGCTCCTCCTTGGGCAATCCTGCTCCATTTCCTTCAACTCTGCCCCTGTTGTTCTGGAATTCTTTTATCTCATCACTGCAACAAACAATGAAACTTGTACATACAGTGGATGCTTGGGGTCTACAGTCTCTCATTACCACTTGAATTTCAGTTTCTCCAGGCTCCAGGCCCACAAAACATGAATATTATGTTGGGCATCTAAATTAGCCTCTTCTACTATTTCCATGGCAATCTTTCCTCTTTCTCTTCCTAATTGTTCTTATTGATAAGCAACAGCTTTAATTTAATTTTCAGTATAATATTCCTCTCCCTAAAGGGAAGCTGGAACACATTTTTATATGTTGTGTTCCACATAGCAACAGAAGGCTTTTTAATGCATGCATGAATATTCAAGATTTAATCAGGGGCATGTGAAATGGATCGATACTGCTGAGAATTATTGTTTTATGCAAATAGAACAAGCAAACTACAGTCTTTTATTTGTTTACATGACACTGGGGGAATATTTGAACTTTTTCAGAAAGCAGATTCTAATCATTTGTTAAATCTATATATCTCTTCTATCCTTCAGATTGGTAACTGCAAATGGCCTGCGATAAAATGCACTTTTTAGATGAAGTATTTCGAACATGTAATGGGTTTATATTTAAACAAAGTCATTTCATGATATTAATAAGATGGTAACATTGCCTCTTCTTTGTTTCAAATTCTCTAATTAAAAAGTCTAGCATGCGACATACAGAGACATGAAAATTCAGACTTTAACATTACATTTTTGCATTTGATCACCTAAAAGTGATTTTAACCTCTTTTGGTTTACAAATCCCTTTATTAATGTGATAAAATCTATGGACCCTTCCTCCTCCAAAAAAATATGTATATATTTGGGTACATATAACATTTTACCCACAATTTTATGGGATGTTCACACATCTGTCACGCTCTTTCATCAAACCCTAGAGGACCAGGCTATCAGGTTAAGGACTCTTGCCTTAAAGCAACATGGGAGGAATGTCTCATAAGCCTGGATCTGATCTTATGAGCCCTCGAGTCCCCTGTTCTTAGAGCTCCCCAGGAGAGGCAGGAAGGATGGAGGGCTTCCTTTACCTTAATAAATAAGCACATGCCCTTTAGAGTGAGAATTTTAGGTGATTTAGTACTTTTATATAGATACACATCTCAATATTCCTTTGATTTCATAATTGAAACTCAAAGTCACAAAAAAGAGGATTTATTGTCCTACATAGCTGGGAATTGGATCTATTATAGAATCTCTACCCCTCCCTCCCTCTCTGATGCTTGCCCTGGGGGAAGCCAGCTGCTACGTCTTGAGCAGCCCATGGAGAGGTCCCCATGGGAAGTTACTGAAACCTCCTGCCATCACCGTCACCCTCGTGAGAGAGCTTGGAAGCACATCCCCAAGTCCAGTCAAGCTTTCAGATGGCCACAGCTCTGACTGACTCCTTGATTCCAGCCTCCTGAGAGACCCTGAGCCGGAAGCACCCAGCTAAGCTGCTCACGAATTCCTGACCCTCAGAAAGCATATAAAAGTTATTGTTGTGAACTGATCATTTTTATGTGGGCATAACTAAAACAATATTGAAGCAAATCTAAGCACTTATTAAAACATTGATCATATTTTGATGGGGGGTGTGGAAATGAAACTTTTTCTCAGAAGGAAAGTTTTTCCTTGACTCTTACCACTAGAGGGCAAAATGGTCACAAATGATGGCTGGAGTAAAGACGTGAAAGACTGTTTCCATGGAACCACAGATGTCAGAAATGCAAAACACCTTAGAGGTTATGTGGTCCATCTCCGTTAAGTTACAGGAGGGATTCTAATACCAGCAACATTAACAGACTTGTGTGAGGTCACAAAGACTTAGATCTAAATGTGAAAACTCAGCTGCATTTAATGATATGCAGCTCCAGTAGCTATTAATCAAGTCTGTTGGTTTTTCAAAATCACTAAGTATAGAATAAAGAGAGAAGGCTTTTTAAAAGAATCCTCTCCATTTCAATTAACATATTAATATTCCCAAGATCAAAAAACTTATGATCATAACAACTATTCCCATTTATTGGGGGCCTGTTATGAGGCACTTACCATACATTATGTGCTACATGTCTTTTCATTTAATTTATACAAAAAACTCTTGAAACATATACATCAATGCATGAGGGTCAGTATCTTGTCCAAGGACATATAGCTAAGAAGAAGCAAAACAAATTTGAATCTGATACAGGTTAAATCTCATTACAATGATTTTGGGGAGGACAATTCAGTCTTTGATTACACCAGAAGTTTGTTGCTCCTAGAAATCTTTTAGTATGTTAAGACACTTAAGTGGTTGCCATTTAGCATTGGAAGAGAAAAGAAAAAATAATTTTGATGATTCTCCCTTTTTCCCAGAGGGTTGGTTC
>NW_017731549.1:124864-140979 GCF_001890085.2 Hipposideros armiger
CTCTCTCTCTCTCATTCAAATATATATACATTGTCTCTTCCCTTTGTTTGAGCTGACCAGCTGTGATCTTGGTAAACCTTCCTAAAGCTTTATTTTGTTTCACCTTCTTCATTTCTAAAATGAGACTACACTTTCCTCCTTTAAACTCTCAATAGGGATGCTGTGATGATTAATGAGAAAGTCTATGAATCCCATTGGATTTTGCAGAAGACAGGTGTTTAATAAAACTGGAGAATCATTATAATGGCAATCAGTCATAATTTAGGACAGATTGGCAGGTGTCTGGAAATAGTCACTTGGCTGGAGCTGTTACCACACCAAAGCAATAAAGTAATGTCAACATGTCAGCAGCATTAAGTTAGGAGCAAGAAGGGTGCACTATTTGCCTACCTCATACACTGCTATGTTCGTCATCCCTTCCTGGCACACACTGGCACATAGTCACAGCAATTCCAGGGCAGTCAGCCAAACAACCTTAAAAAAAATAAACTTCATTATGTGACATACAGTCTCCAAAGAGAGCCACTGTTGATGCTTTCCCTCCTTGTATATATATGCATGCCACTCCTCACACCAAGAGATTGAGCCTATTTCTCCTCCCCTTGATTCTGGGCTGGCCATATGATTTACTTACCAGTGGTTCTCAACCTGTGGGTCGTGTCCCCTTTGGGGGTTGAACTACCCTTTCACAGGGGTCGCCTAAGACCATTGGAAAACAGTTATAGAGTAGCAACGAAAATAATTTTATGGTTGGGGGTCACCACAACATGAGGAACTGTATTAATGGGTCACGGCATTAGGAAGGTTGAGAACCGCTGACTTAGACCAACAGGATGCTGTGGATATGACTCTACTAATTCCCAGCCAAGACTCCAGGAGGACTGGCTGCTTCTGCTTCCTCTGTCTTGGAACAGCTGCAATGTAAGAAGTTCAGTTACTCAGAGAGCACCTCACTATGGGGAAGCCCAAGCTAGACATGGAGGGGGAGGGGGGGGAGAGAAAGGGAGAAAAAGAAAGAGAGGTTTCAGCCATCGCATCTGACATTCTGGGCATGTGTGAGTGAAGAAGCAATCTCAGACATTTCAGCTTCAGTAGACACCACATGGAGCATAAGAACTCTCCAGCCAGATTGTAGAAATAAAAGAATTAATAAATATCTCGTGTTGTTAAGCAATCAGTTCCTCAGGATGTTTCTCACACAGCAATTCATGATGTGGGCAGGGACCTCCCATTTGGGACTTTATAGCTTTGCTGACACTGAAAGGGATCCAATAAAGAAGGGTTTTTTTCTTCTACTTCATGAGCTTTGGGGGAGGTCAAGGTGGGGTGTGCTTGCACTGGGGGAATAGGTGCTGTGCTGGCCTAGGCCTGTCAGTTAACACAGTCTGAGACATGGCCATTTCTATGGATAAAGAAAATGTCTGAGTTCGGAAAGAAGGAACTACATAATTTTTACAGTCCTAAATTTCTGGAAGCTTCAGTTACTTTCTTCTGAATAAGGGTAATTTTTCATAAGAAAATCCCACATGGAAAAACCACTCTTCTTTCATACACAGCATGGTTCTCTGTAATATCTCATGAGTTGGCTGTCAAGGCACATCCCTAGTCTTTTAAAATTAGTGGTGACTTCTTTGAAAGCAGGGACTCTGACTTACTTAATTTGCTTCCTCATCCTCTCACACAATATCTTTCCCATAGACACACTTGATAAATATTTGTTGAAGGAACAGATATTGGATAAAGAGACCAGTGTCTGCATTGAAATTCCAGCTTTGCAATCTATTAGCAGTGTGACCTTGGTCAAATTACTTAATTTTTCTACATTTCCATTTTCCCAATTGTAAAGTAGGAAAAATAATATTGTACATGTTTGTAATAAAAGTTAAAAAACTATATATATATATATATACATATGTACACAAATAATACATATAGAGGGTGCAAAAAAGTATACACATTTTAAGAAAGGAAAAAACTATTAAAATTGTATGCTCAATATATACCAATAACAAAAGATGAATACAAGTCACGTTTGATTCTTGCAATTACAAGAGGTGCTCAAAGTGGTTACCATCAGTGTCCAGACACTTCTGATCATGGCAAACTACTGCTTGAGCAACGTTGACCTAAGTGTCCACTTGTATATATATTTTTTGGCATCCCAGTGTGTGTGTGTGTGTGTGTGTGTGTGTGTGTGTGTGTGTGTGTGTTGCAATTAACAGAGAGCCTGCATGTGATTGAAGCTAATTAAATGCAGCTCCTTCCCAAAGAGGTTATTTGCCTTTAGATAAAATCATAGATCACTGCTATGATCTGACTGTTTGTGTCTCCCCAAAATTCATATGTTGAAGCCTAGTCCCAGAGTTGATGGTATTAGGAGGTGGGGCCTGTGGGAGGTGCTTAGGTTTAACCAGGTGAATGGGATTAGTGTTCTAATAGAGGCTAGAGAAAGCTCTCTGGCTCCCTTCCACCTTGTGAGGACACAGTGAAATGACAGTTGTCTCTGAACCAGAGAGCCAGCCCTCACCAGACAGAATCTGCGAGCACCTTAACCTTGGACTTCCTCATTCCCCAGAATATGAGAAATCCATTTCTGTTGTATATAAACCACCCAGACTATGGTATATTGTTATAGCAGCCTAAATAGACGAGGACAATTGCTATTGCTAGAATTAAATTTGAGTGAGTGTATTTTTATTTTAATGCTGATTTTTTCAAACTCTGTTTCCATCTAAGATATTATACATTTAAAAAAAAATCTTAGACATTTTCTTGTTGTACCCTCACTTGATGGATAAAATTTTTATTTGGCCAGTATCAATTGTCAGTAGCTGAGCATCTATTATAATTTATCAAGAGTCACAATTTTGGAAATTTAATTTTAAGTCAATGATGGAGTGATAAAAGTTTGCTAGGGTAAAAAGAATCAGAAGGACAGAGAAAAGGAGCAGCAAACTTGACTCATTTTGCAAACTAAAGGTCTAATGACAGAAGAGCTAATCTTGATAAGTCTGTTTATGAAAAACTCATTGTAAAGTCCCATGATGTTAATGGGATAAGTGATGTGTCCTTGCCTAAAAGGGACTCAGGTAGAAATTTTGAAAAAAATGTGTTTTCATGAAAGGTTATTACCTAGAAAGAAAAAAAAATGACACAAATAGTTTTGTCTTTTTTTATGTTTATCACAAATTTGTGGAATAAGTAGAAGAGGAATCATTGATACACAATTTGAAATAATTCAAATGAGATGATTATTATAATTTTAGACAATAAGCTTTATTTGGCAACATGAGAACACAAATAGCTGAGATTTACCAGTAGTTTAAAATGAATGATAATGACAAAAATTATGGTTAGTACAATCAGCTTAACACTAAGAGCCATTTGTTTTAGATTGTAACTTAACAAGAAACAAAATTATAATATTCAATGTATAGGATAATCTTTTTAAGTGGAGAAACTATATAGCCTTTAAGAGGATTCAAACCTTTTAGTCTCCAACCACTAGGGAGAGCCTTAGCGGCTCTCAAGTTACCGAAATAATTGTTCTGATCTTTCAAAATCTATCAGTCCTAATTCTGTGGTGCCTCATCCTGCCATAAGCATAAGCGTTTATAAATAGACTTACAAACAGCAACAAGAAGTGATTCCTCTTCCTATAATGCATTATCACCTTGAGTAACAAATGACAAGAATTTCCAACTACTCACATGTCTTGCTGACTCTCCACAATCCGAGGGTGTTCTCTAGCCCCCAGCATTCCAGACAGCATCTCTGTTGAAATGAAATTAGAACAATTATCTCTGTAACCTTAAAAACAGTGAGACCATCTCTCAAAAGTAAGCAGTTGAAAACACAAGATATACAACAGACCCCAACGATATGACAAAAATAAAATAAGGGGTGTTTGTCACTGGACCCCAGCTGGATATAAGGTATAAGGCAGGAGACTATGTGAACTTGTTAGATATTCCACACCATCCCAGACAGATCAAAGAAGATCCCGTAGGGTTCACCATGACAGACACAATTATAATCTCTTCAGTTCTGCACTTAAAAGTATGTGTTTCACTCAATTACCACCCAGAATTCCTGGGTCTTTATCATTATCAGTTAACCAATGTCTTCTCAGAAAATGGAGCTTTTTCCTGAAAGTTTCTCTATTTCCCTTCACTCCAAGATTCACAAACAGGAAGGACTTAAACACTCCTTAGTCCTGGGAAACTGGGTGATGAGGGATCAGGAATGGAATAGGTAGGAAATTCTCCCTTAGTCTAATACTGTATTGGCTCTTTATCCAATTTCTGCTGAGGACCCAGATAACAATGGCCTTGAAAATGCTGGTGATTGGGAAAAAATATTACAACCGCTATCAGGTGTTGTAATCTTTTGGACCACCTAGTATTTCATTTATATATTCCATAAAAATATGTCAAGTGTCTATTCTATCCCCAGAGTTGTACTGGGCCCCAGAAATAATGCATTTAATGAGGCAGACACAGTCCCTACCTGCATGAGGGTTTACAGTGTAGAGGTGAAAGATACTAAACAGATATTTGCAGTTATGTATTCTGTATGGAAAGTACATAGAGCTACGACAATACGCTGTCGGAGCGTTCTTACTTCTTCCAACTGGTAGGATTGAAAAGGACACCAAAGCGATCCCCACCTGGGTACCCCAGGGCAAATCATTTTCTGGGCTTCAGGTTCCTCGGATGAAAGAGGGCTTGGACTAAAATCATTTTAGAGATCCCCTCCAGTGTTAAGGTGCTATAATTCTATTTAAACCTCCCCAATCTCAATGGCACAGTCAAGGTCTTTCTCTGCAAGAATAATTTGAGGACTTCTTGGGGACTAAGTGCAGACAATAGTTATGTCTTGCGTCATTACCAGAGTGGCAGCTGTGAAGCTCTAATTCGGAATCCTGAGAAACTCAATAAGCTCTGAGAATTAAGTTCCTGTGGTCCCTATATGGTCTTTCTGTTTCACCAAAGCCCCCCTTTTTTATGCGCACCAAACTGGATGGTGATACTACTCTCTTCTGGTTCAAAGTGTTCTGTCACATGCCCAAAAGTGCCACCTCAAAAGGTTGTACCCTATTATTTTCTCTTTAAAGTAACTAAGTGGATTAGCAAGAACCCCAAATTATTCTTCCTTTCATTACCAAAATAAGGGATGAGTCACATACCCAAAGATGCAGAAGCATCTCTGTTTCCATAGTTTCCAAGGTAAATATGCAAATAGCTTCCGTAGTCAATGCCATGCTATGTCTCTTTCAATATCTTTTCTAACCCTTCTCTCTTGTTTTCTCTGCTATTGAGTCTAGAAAATGAATATGTTCAACTCCCAGCCTTTCTCTCAGCTAAGAGTATCTTTGTCACTCAATTCTGGCCCATGAGATGTCGATGGAAGTCCCTGGGGACTGGAAGGGCTTCTTGTTGCTTTGCTTTTCCCAATTCTTCCTGCTTAGAACATGCCTGTGATGGCTGAAAGTATAGCAGCCATCGTAAAATCATGAGGATGAAAGTCATCACTAGGGGTGATGGAGCAGAAACAGAACAAATTTAGTTCTTTGATGACAGTTTAGAGATGCTGCATCAATCTTGGATCGTCTACGCTAAACCTGCTATTTTAAATGTTTATTGGCTTCTTGTTTCTCACAGATGAGTATCGTCCTAATTGACAACTTATACTAATAATGCTGATCATACTCAGAAGGGTCATACATAGAAACTTCAGGGTAGCCTTGATGGACTTAACAGGAGGCTGAAATTAATCAGAACATGCTTATGTGTGTTTGGGTGGTGTAAAATCATCTTGGTTTCTTTCATAGCATTTTATCTTTTAAGTATTAGGCTTGGATCAATATATATTGAAATATTTGAACTAAATGAAAACAAAGCCACCAGTACCAATCTGTCTCAACAAGAAGATGAAAATACTTTTAATTTTGAGAAGACCAGAGTTGTGACCACTCTGAATTCAATGGTGAGGTGCTGTGTCCTATTCAGAGGGATAGAGTCTGAGACTGGAAATACATGTTTTTTAAACAAAGCAAGGCTGCCACAGGCTACACATCATGGGGCATGTTTAATAAAAGTTTCCACTGTAGAGAAGACATTTCTCAGATATGTAAACATTTGGGAATATGAGAAGTTCTTTGTGTGTTATTAAAAAATGCTTTGAAAACACCACCACTCTAGGCTCTACAGTCAGACTACCTGGCTCAAATCCTTGCTTAAATCCTACTGGTAGTGTGATTTTGGACAAGTTATAGAACTTCAGTAATACTTAGCTCATTTGTAAAAAGGAGTGATCAACAGTAATTAGCTCCTAGGACTGTGTATATTGTGCAGTAGAATAAGTGTGTCCCTCCAAAATTCTTATTTGAAATCCTATTCCTAAATATAATGGTATTGGGAGGTGGAGCCTTTGGGAGGTGATTAGGTTAAGAGGATAGAACCCTCATGAATGGGATTAGTGTCCTTATAGAAGGGGCGCCAGAGAACTCTCTCACTCTTTTTCCATCAAGTGAGGATACAACAAGGAGATGTCTGCAACTTAGAAGAGGGCCTTTACCAGAACTCCACCCTCCCTGGCATCCTGATCTTGGTCTTCCAGCCCCCAGAACTGCAAAAAAGTTAATTGCTGTTGTTTAAAAGCCACTCAGTTTTGTGGTACTTTGTTATAGCAGCACAGACTGACAAAGACACATTGTATTCAGTTTCCAAATATTAATTTGGAAATAATTTCCAAATAATAATTTCCAAATATTACCTGTTATTATAATTGTCATGATAGAAGCTTTACCTTGACAGTTTATCTACATTTCATTCTAAGTTGATATAAAATTATTTTCCGTATGTTTAAGTTATATCAGTCTTTATGGGTAAGTGATCATCAGTAACATTTTTTTTAATAGAAGACATGTAAGCCCACTAGACTCTTTGAAGTCCTTGGAGCTGAGGAACATTTTTGCTCAGTGTCTAGCATAGTGTTTGGCACATTGTAGGTGCATAATAAATATTTTTAAAATAACTGAATGAATGCTATGAAAGGAGGTGAAAAAAAATCTCATGAGCAACTTTTTATCCCATTGCATTTCTAAAGGGCCCAATACAAGAGTTATCATTAAAGCATAAGCCTCAATGTCTCTGTATACTAATTTCTGAATTCTAGAACTTGTTTTTGGCTATACTACTATAAGCATTATGAAAAGACCTCTAATTGCCTGGATTATTTTTGTTATTAATTATTAGTGTTGTTTGGTTTGTTCGCGTGGGATAGCAGTGGTGTGGGAATTAAATTTAAGCCATTGAATTATTCATTAAAATCTAACATTCTCAAGCAAAGAAAAGCAGAAGCAGAACAAGAAACAGATTTCATCAACTCTCAATGAGGTATCTTGGAGTTTCTGCTGACCCCACATATAGAACCTAGGCACTTTATTAGCAATAGATTAATACACTTAAATAACAATAATCTAAACAAAAAAGTAATAAAAATAAATTTAAACAAAAATCATAAAAAATTATTTGGTCAACAATAGGCCTTTTTGGGAACTTGTAGGCTATCATTGATTGGCATACACTGTATGTCCATGAACATAAAACATAATTATAGATGAAAACATAAAATATAAGAGATGTGAGCTCAACAGGTGCCCCTGATTATCCTAGGCATACTTGGGGTTAGCCAGAAGCTCTTACAAAGAGAGACAATACACGATGACTTCAGAATCTGTCACTACAGTGCAGGAAGAATAAAGAATTTCCTGATGATATTAGGTTACAATTTTCTGAACTTCAGCTTTGATAAAAAAAACCTGATATCTGCCACTTTGTTGACATTTAACATATTCTTAGGTACTACTGTATCGATTATTAATTGCATTAATTTAGTTTGGCTACAAATTAAAAAATAAATAGCCACAGCTTAAACTTGATAGTTAAATTCTCTTTCATATAAAGGAGTCCAGAGTTAGGCAGTCCTAGATTGGTGTAGACATTCTTAGTTCTTCATCTCCAAGGCTAGGGAGAAACACATGGATTTGGAAAAAAAAAATTCTTGGCAGATTTAAGAGACCCCACATGATGGTTTTGCTATGTTGTGATTAAAATGAACTCTACATGGCCCTTAATTAATTCCAAAACTCACATGCTTCCTTGAATAACAAAGCTTTGTTACAATTTAGAATATATTTAAAAACTAATGTAAATGCTACATTGATTTAGAAAAGATGTAACAGAGACAGTCATATAAAAAAAAAAGCCTTTTCAAAAATATGTTCACACACACTCACGTGCATATGTGTGTGTGTCTTCCAGGATCACTAAATTAGAATAGACAAACACTTTTTTATATGTAATCTAGAATTTCTTTTTTATTGCATCCATTCAACAGATATATTTTCCCACAAACAGCATAGGTTCACAATAAGCAAGACACACTCATATTCTTGAAGACATAATTCTAGTCCTAAAGGAGCCCCAAATCCATAAACAGAACTCCAAAGATACACGTTATGTTCC
This sequence comes from Hipposideros armiger, assembly GCF_001890085.2. Classification (NCBI taxonomy): domain Eukaryota; kingdom Metazoa; phylum Chordata; class Mammalia; order Chiroptera; family Hipposideridae; genus Hipposideros; species Hipposideros armiger. Next base: position 133,396 of record NW_017731549.1, read on the forward strand.
AAGTGGTAAGGGATATCCCAGAAGTCAACACAAGGCAGGGAATCGGGAATTCAGAGAGGCTGTGGTTTTCTCTGCCAGGTGCTGTGAGAGAGACAGTGACTACAGAGGAGGGATCTGACAGGGCCTGAGCGTCTTGTGCCAAATGGCAGAGAACCATTTTTATTGAGCCAGACCACGTCTTTAATTGGCTGTGCCATCAGCACTTTTGAGGCAGTTCTGCCATCCCCACAGAAATAAGTTCCTAAATCTGACTAATGATGAGTGAGTAGGAAAAGTCTATCAGTGCTGAGCAGCCAGGCACCTCTTTAGCATGTATGCTAGGCTCCTAGACTCAGTGCCAATGTAGAAGCAGCAGATGTGACCGAGAGTAACAAAAATCATTGAATGTCCCTGTTCTTTATACGCTCTCTGCATTCCCATTTAAAAGAAAAATGTAAACTGAAATCTCTCCAAACATAAATTCAACTCAGCCAGCCACAGTTCTGTGCTGTATATGCTGAATTGCTGATATCAGTAAGTTAGGTCTGTGCCTTTTGACATTTTCAGTAAATCGGTTCCTTAGGAGCCTAGAATTACCTGCTTCCACTTTTCAGTCACATCCTGACCATCTTCTGTACCCTCACCATCTTCAGACAGAGCTTCACACAGGGATGCAGATTTTACCAGGGCTGAAAACACAGTTTGTTCATTCTTCTAAGGATCCAAGTTGTTTACCGAGTAAGCTTTAACACTTGGGTAATGTATGTAAAATGTCCAGATTAAGGCATAAGACACTTTTATATGAATAATTTTTCCATTGTTTCTAAAAAAATCCAACATAATGTTAAATAGAAGTATCACATATTGTTTTTAAATATCCTTCAGTTAACCAAATATATATATACATGCATATACATATATTTTATTTATTTTAAAGGCAATATTTATTTAGATTTTGTTTCATTATGAAATATTTTAGGCCTACAGGAAAAAATAAAACAGCCAGTGTTTTATTGTCATATTGGTTTTCAGAATTCCTAAACCTTCACACCCAGTGATCATCAGTGTCCTGAGGTTGGCAAGTGTCTTTCTCATGTATATCTTTACGCTTTTATAGCATATGTATACACCCACACCATACAGTATTGTTCTGTGCAATTTTAATTTTGTATTATATTGAACATTTTTTTACAACATGCTTTTTTACTCAATATACATATGAGATCTGACAGTTAAGTTTGCGAACTCATCCCAGTAAAAGTGCTACATACCTCAATGCTGAATATCACTACAGTCACCTTCAAAGTACTCCCTTTGGGAAGCTATGCACCAATGCCAGTGCCTAGTCCACCCTTCAAAGCAATTTTGGAACTCTTTTTCTGGAATGATCATCAGAGCTGTCGTCGTATTATCCTTGATGCCCTAAATGTCATCCAAATGTCTTCCTTTCAATATTGCCTTTATCGTCCGGTAAAGAAAGAAGTCACTGAGGGCCAGATCAGGTGAGTAGGGAGGGTGTTCCAATACAATTATTTGTTTACTGGCTAAAAATTCCCTTACAGACAGTGCTGTGTGAGCTGGTGCATTGTCATGATGCAAGAGCCATGAATTGGCGAAAAGTTCAAGTCGTCTAACTTTTTCATGCAGCCTTTTCAGCACTTCAGAATAGTAACCTTGGTTAATTGTTTGTCCGGTTGGTACAAATTCATAATGAATAATCCTTCTGATATCAAAAAAGTTAGCAACATTGTTGCAACATGTTGGCAAACTTAATTGTCAGACCTTGTATATTCTCATCAACATTTAATATTAGGCCTTTAAATTTTACCAATCAGATAGTCACAAAATAGTATTACATTATGTTGCAGGTAACTTCTCCCAGTATGAAGCTTTTCTTTTCACTTTTTCATGGCATCCTTTGATAAATAGACATTTTAAATTTTAATGTAATCTAATTTTTAAAACACTTCCTTTATGATTTGCAATTTTTGTGTCTTGTCTAAAATTTTTTTAAAAATTTTAAGAACTTATCTGAGCCAAAGTGATGACATATGCCAGTGAGCAAGATTTCAAATGCTCCAGTGAATAACAGTTTTGCAGTTTCTTTTATGCATTTGAAATTAAGGAAGGAATGTAAGGAAGATTACATGGAGGTGGGAGGAAGCAACATAGGGGTTGGAATTACAGAATAGTCAAGGTTATGTGATCCCTTTGGGATTCTGAAAGGGGGCATTTTAAAGATGTGCCAACCTAAATGAAAATAAATAATATAGAGGGCTTATTTAGGGCAAAGATAAACTTTTTACTGAAGAAGTTATATGCCTGGTGCATGACTACCCTCTGTGACTTACCCAGTTAGGAATTTCTGATCAGATCACCCCTACTTTGCAGAGAACGCTGTTTTGTTTTGTTTTTTTGGTCCAAAGTCCCCCTTTATGGTTATAAATCAATCTGAAAGATGCACTGGTGAACAACCATTTGTTTGGAAAGTGTGGTTTCACAGTGCTAAGAAGGTTCATTGCTAGGAAGGCTCATTGCCAAGTTGTCTTGTTGACCACTGGGGATAGGGCAATATCATAACCCTGGGATCTGAATTGAGGCTGAATTTTTCCAAAAAAAGGAAGAGCGGGAAATGGGAGGCCATCAGGCTTATGGGTTCATTGTGAAAAAAACACTCTGGGTCACTTTTATCTTATAAACTATCATAATCCAAGTTTTGCCTTCTGTCTCATTTTTCTGTATTTGGCATCTAGTATGACATTTACAAAAACCACAAAAAGAGAATATTAACAGTTATCTTATGCATGTTCAGTAATTATAAACAGTTGGACTATATAGAAAAACCCAATGAACAAGTATTAATATCATTAGCAGACAGGTAAAGACAATCAAACAAAATGGGTTCTGAGTTCAATATCAACCCATAGGTAAACAAACCTTGTCAATGTCTTGGGATAGCTGTCTACCTCTGGTTTCAGTGGTTTCTCATCCTCAAGGAGACTCTGATGTCCATAGATGGGGTAGATATCCATTCCCAGTGAGGGGCCTCATAAGGTCCCTTTCACCATGGTTGGAGGGTGTCTTTCATTCAATGTCCTTTCCAAAACACAATATCTAAAGCCTTTGTCTCCTGGGAGCTTGCTGTGAAACAAAGTGATTACCAGCTTGGCATTTTCTTGAAGTGATTCTATCAGACCTTGGCAATAGTATAAGATGTCTCCTTTCAATAATGTCAGCTCACAAGTTCCTTCATCTAAATCCAGCTTAAATGTACTGTGATGCATGAAGGAATGCAGAAAAACAAACAATTGTGTGCCAGGTAGCAGAGCGGCTGTCATGGGTTTCCCATAGTCCTGACTATTCATTGAATTTCCAACCATTGTTTACCCATACAATATACCTTAGAAGTTTTCATATATATATATACATACATATACGTATGTATGTATATATATATGTATATATATATTATATATATTGAGATTTTAACCCTTAAGACCTCAATGTCTTGAAAACTAAGAAGTAATAAATTAGCATTCTTTAATTTGGACATTTTATAACCTCTAAAAACATTTTACATGACATAAAAGTTAATTATTAATTTGGACTTACTTCTGTAAAAGCTAGGCAAAATAAAGAAATGTCTGTTTTACTTAAACCAACAAGCTTAAACTAGTTTTTATGTACTAAAAATTAATCTTTGATCACGTGAACTTATAAAGCATTTGAATTAGTTTGTATATTTCTGAAAATCTGAGAACACAATTCTTATAAGTGCTTGCCTTTAAATTAATTTTAACAATACCATCTGGAGGTAGAAATTTGCTCACATTTACAACATACGAATATATAATATGTCTTGCTTAAAATTTTTTTCCTCCATAAGAATGATCATAAAATACTGTCATTTTCCCCCCCTAAGGCTTTCAGAGTTTTATTTTTACATTTTTATCTTAATTCACCTTGAATTGATTTTTGTGTGTGGTGGAAAGTGGAAATCAAATTGTGTTATTTCCAAATGGAAAACCATTTGTTCAACACTATTGATTAAACTGTCCTTCCCTGTGCCTTTGAAATGCCTCCTCTGTCATAGATCAAGTTTCCATACACGGGCTTTCGAGTTCATTTCACTGGTTTACTTAGCTATTCCCATACCAACACCATTATCTAGAAGTGAAATTTTCTGCATCTTATCCTTTTGAAAAATTGCTTGAAGTATTCTTGTGCCTTTGTTCATTATTCAAATGTTTATAATCGGCTTCTAGTATATACGTACACATACACACGCAGAGCTATTGACTTTTACTATGATTGTAAAGAATTTAAAATTAATTTGGCATGAACTGACATCTTTATGATATTGAATTGTTTTTATTTATAAGCATGGTATAATCTTCCCACTTATTTAGGTCTTCTATAATATTTTTCCATAACATTTCACACACTTCTATATATTTTTAAGAGGTTTTCCTAGGTATCTAGCAATTCTGTTCTTATTTTAAATGACATCTTTTAAAAATACATTTTCTGCATTGTAGATAATTAAGAATGAAATCAATTTTTATAGGTTAATATGTATAACAAGCATTCAGGACACTCTTATTAACTATATTAACATAGATTTTCATGTTTTTTTTTACACAATCCATACTGTAGTCCTGGTATAATGGTAGTTTTGTTTCTTTCTGTCCAATCCTTAACCTTTTACTTGTTTTTCTTCCATGCTGTCTTGGACATCCAATATTATGTTGAATAGAAATATCATACTTGTTTTAAAATACCCTCCAATCAACCAAATATAACACAAACTACATACATATATACTTGTTTACTTTAAAGTCAATAGCTATTTAGATCTTTTTACATGTTTAATCATTTGCTTGCTCACCACTGCTACTCTCATTCTGCAGATTCAATTCCTTCCTCACTGAAATAAATATATCTCTGAGTAATTCTTTCAGTGTAGGTGTTTGAGTGCCAACACCCCCTAGCCTTCTTTAGATAATGTCTTTATTTTATTCTTACTCTTGAAGAAATTCCCTTGGGTATAGAACTGTAGGTTCACATTTTTAAAGTATTTTATGGATATTATTCAATTGTTTTTCTGTTTTTATTGTTTCTGATAGCAATATGGCTATCAATCTAATAACTGTTTTTCTGTAGGTAATCTGTGTTTTTTTCTTCTTGTTGCTTTTGAAAATTTCTTTTGGTCTTTGGAATTTTTTAGTTTCACTACAATGTATCTATATATGGTTTTTGTTTTCTTAGGACCTGTGTGTTTTTGGTCTATAAATTCATATTTTCATTAACATTGAACATCTTTGCCTATTTTCTCCTTAAATTTTATCTCTTTCCTACTGTTTCTTTTCTCTCTTTTAGGGATTCCCTTTAGAGTTTTGTTCTTCTTATTCTGTACTTCACTTATCTGAACCACTTTGATATTTGGTATTTCTGTATGTCTCATTCTTCAGTCTCAGCCACTTCCTTAGAGTTGTGTTCCAATTCACTATTTCCCTTTTTAGTAGTATTATTTCTATAAGTTTTATTTGGTTCTTTTTCATATTTTTCTTTTCTCTTTTAAGTGTTCCATTCTTTGGTCTTGGTCTCTAGTCCTTTTTTGTCTTGAAAATGTTAAACATATTTTATAATCTTTTTCTGATTATTCTATTAGCTCATGTTCGTATAAAGTGTTAATTGTCCTAATGGATGTGTGTACTACCTTCCCTCATAACAAATGTTACTTATATAGTTGGTTATTTTTCCTGTGATGAGCTCACTTTCAGTTGAGGGTTTTTTTCTGCTCTGGGAATCCTGAGAATTCTGGGTTTTTAACCAGTACTACAAAGCAGTTTTATATCTGTTCCTACTGGTTACCTAAGGGTGTTCATTGATCCAGAATCACATCAGTATTTTTCAACCTAAGGAATCTTATACAAGGCTAGTGATACACATTTGGATTCCATATCTGTGTATGACACAGGCTGTTTGGTTTTTCAATAAAGCATTTTTTTACACTGAGTTTTAGGCCAGAACAAACTTCCTGGTCACTCATCTGTTAGCCTTTCCAATGTTCCATATATATGTAAAGGCATCCCAGTTCACAACCAAAGATCAAATTTGCTGTCCTAACAAGTGCATTAAAAATCCTAACTGTTGACTCAGATTTTCCGAGGTATCATATTACAAAGTTGGCTCACTGCCTGTAAATTTTCTCTTCCTTTCTAATGATTTAGGATTTCTCTTTCAATTAAAATATAAGTCAGCTATTTATTTGTGTGTGTGTGCATGCACACAGGCTAGCCTTCAGGTTGTGTTATATTTTGTGTAGCATTTCCACCTAGTTTAATAAGAGGGGTTCGGTACTACATTGGTCTGCCTTATTCACAGAAATAAAAGGTTAAATTACTTTTTTTTTTAGGAAAGTCCGCTGATGCATTTGTTGCTTTGGGGGCAGGGGTGCTCAGGGAATCTTGGTGCAGCGGGACTGCTTCCTCTTTACCATCACCGGCTTCTGGCTGCCCAGGAGGTCCTTGGTTCTGCGGATGGTGGCCACACGCAGATCCAGGCCGTACTTATTCTTATGGGTCGCATGCCACATACTGCTGAGGGTGGCGCTGGCGTTCTTGTTGATGGTGGTCTGCACAGAGGAAGTGGCCAGCTTTTGCTGGCTAGGTCTCCACTTCATGCCGACCACCACACTTCTGCTGGCCGCCTCTGGCTCCATGACCAGTGACTTGCGGTCAATCAGCCCATTTAGCAGAAAGGAGCTGCGAATCTTCAGATCATTGAATTTGATGCTGTGTGTGTGTTTGCTCCTTTTGAACAGGACGCTGGAGCAGTTGCTCACGACCGTCCATTACAGATGCATAGTCATGTGACAGCTCCTCTCACTGTGACACCAGAGACAGAAAGAGCTAGATTACTTCTTGGATACAGAGAAACTGACCACACAGGAAATTCCTTTTTGTGAAACTTTGTTTTTCTCCCATAGTGCCAAGAAAACTTACAAGCAAGCAGATTTTCAACAATGTTAATGTCTGTCCAGACCCATAGATACATCTCTAAATCCTGGTTCTCAGCTAAGAAAGATTCAAATAAAGTTTCTTTATAAATAAATGTGTTAGAAGGTTATTTAGATTGTAACAATAGATTTATTGATCATATAATAGCTTTTCATCTATAAAGATATTTGAAGGTATCTTTATAGATGAAGGTCATGGAAAGTAAATTAAGTAAACCTATAACAAATGCTCCCAACATGTCATTATTTTTCAGGAGAATAAACGGTTTTGGTTAAATAACATGTGTAAACAAGAGACAAGAGCCTCTCCTGCTTTTACTATCTGTGTCCACTTCATTTAAATAAAAGTAATGAGTGTTTTTAAAAATTCTATTTTTCAAAACAATAAAAGAAAAGAATGTAATTCCAACACCAAAAAAATTCTATTTTTCACAATTGCCTATTAGATATAAAGACTCCTAAGACTGAGCCGGCCAAGTGGCGCTTTGGTTTGGGACGCCAGAGGGCCCTGGTTCGGATCCCACATATGAGGGCCAGTGACACTGCCCTCTACAGCTAAGATGCTGAACAACAGCTCAACCTGG
>NW_017731549.1:144119-149828 GCF_001890085.2 Hipposideros armiger
AACCTTGGTGTTATGAGCACTGCACTCTAACCAACTAAGCTAACCACAGATTTCTTATGGCTGTTCTTTTACCTGCACAGAGACCCAGCTCAAACTTTGAGGTAGGTGGTCCATTGTAAAAATCTGATTAAATTTGTAGCCAAGAGTCTTTCTTTACCAGTCTTCATTTGAAGGGAGAGGAAAGGGATTTGCTTTATTTTCTATTTACAAGTCAAATCAAAGGGCTCAATGAGGTTCTTCCTGTTCTCATTTTTTTCTAAAATGGTGAGAGTCTCTATTTGAGCTGTTGTACTAAATTTACATGGCAGGCATAGAAATAGTCAATAAGGCAAATTTATTTCTAAATGGGCCAAAACTTTATTTTAAAGTAGATGTGAATTGGCAGGAAATAGGAATGAAGCCAAAGACATGTATAAAAGGAAAGAGCATATGATTTTTTTTTTAAGATGAAAGTGGAAAAACAAAATTAAGGAGAATGAGACAGAGGGAGAAATTGTGACAATGGGATCCTTTTGTTATTTCATTTATATGTTTAGAATAACTGACTTGTTTGAAGCAAACAAAAGTTAATTTATTTTTAGTGCAAAGCAAAAAATACAAAAGTGGGTCTTTGCAATGGCAAGTTAACAAGCAGAAATGATAACAGAATTCTTCCTTTTATTACTTTTCACTGGGCATCCTATTGAGACTACTTCTGACTACTATGTAATCCTCGTGTATATTAAAGGACATGTTCATAATTTTCTAGTCAGGTTGGGACAGAATCATTCAAGTCTGAAAAACACAAGTGGTTACCCTCCCTCTAATTCCATAAACACCAGGGAAATTATCAATTAAAAATGCTTTCTCAATCTGCTATGAAATATTTACATGTTGGAAGCCAGTTGAGTTTTGATTATACCAAATTCCCTATTTCCTATACTCTCTTCCACAAACTGTTTTTCGATCCTTGGATAATCTTTTACAAATGTGACATTGATTCAAGCAAACCATAGTACATGGAGCCAAGAGGGGTGTGGTTGAATCATAAGGCTATTTATCTCCTATTATCAAGTTTGTGTTGTATAACATTAAAGATCTCTTTTTTTTCCCTGTCTCTTTACATGTTTATTTTCTTTTAAACCAACTTGGATCTGCATGAGTTTCTGTTTACTTTAGTTCTATTGCATTTACCCTTTAACTGCACTGTTTTAGAAAATGCAAGCCATACTTTAAAAAGGGAACTCAATAGCACTTCTGTAAGGATTATCTTAATGGCTTAGTAGAGAGAAAGAGAAGAAGATAAAGAAAAAAAGAGGTCAATTAGAAAATTTCAAATCATTCCTCTGTTTTCATTTCTTACCTCTAACTTTTCTTCCTGGCTTTCTCTAGATCAGGGGTGAGAGGTTGGGCTATAAGAGGAAAGAATTCCATGCAGCCTAAATTAAACAGAACCTGTGTTTAATATACAGATTAAACCCTATGCACAGATCTACCCTAGTACTCTCTCATTTATTATGAGAAATTGAGTAGAAAAAATCTGAAATTTAAAATTTCCTGTTAGTAGAGATACATTCCTTTATTCATTCTAATGAAAATTTAGGCAAGCCTCAATTTCAAAAAGTTTCTGAGTAAATTAAAGATATGTCCAATTATTTATAAAGAAAGTCAATAGATATAAAATTACCAAATGATTTGTCAATCTCGGTCTTAGATTTGTTTGTAATATAACTCATTCTTTATGAATAATTATATAAATAAAAAGGTGTTTTTTTTTCCTCACCAGTGCTTCATGTGCTTTCATGAAGTATTTACCAACCTTATGTTACTTTAATCTAGTAAACAGGCAGAGGTTTGGTGTTTTATACTAAATGAAAACCAGATATTTCTAGAACATTTGACTCCCAGACCGCAGTTTTTCTCTCAAATCTATAAAATGGGAAAGGAAATTAAAAAAAAAATAGTTGGGGAGGAAAGAAAGAAATTGGTCACCAGACACAACGTTTACTAAGAGTACATTGTTTGTGTAGCACAGCGTTATGTACAGGGTAATCGGGAGAGAGTTACAGAAAATCAAAACTACGTATGCAAGGCATTTGCCCTCTAGGTCATGAGAAAATATACTCCTATAAATTGTCTGAAAAACCAATGCACCAATGTGAAGTGTTGTTAATAGGGACTTCTGGAATTCAAAGGTTGAGAAAATCAAGACTGAGCCCTGATGGTGTAAGATCACCAAGATGTGTTGAAAAAAGGATGAATGATTGTGACTGAAAAGATTATCATTATTTTCCTGCATGGAGAAGCGGAGAAGATGACATTTTTGGGTAAAAAAAAGAGAAAACCAAGAGCATGGCTGAATCAAAGAATTACAAGGACCAGACTTGGCTGAATGGAGCATTTAGGCTAGATCACCAGAGTAGATAAGAAAAAGCAGAGTAAAGAGGGATTTTGGAGGATTTTGGAGGTCAGGTCAAGGTGTCCAGGGAGAATCGAGTCTAAAACTTGTTTTTGTAGGTAGTGGGCGATTACCAAGGAGGAAAAAAGTGCCTGATGACATCAGATTATGGAATTAGGGGACAAATGTTTTCATTCAGACAACACAAGGAAGTGAGTTATTCTGAAGAAATTTGATCTTCTGGATTTCTTTACTTGCATATACTGAAGCTTTTAATAACCAGCTGATCTAAATTTATTTCACCAATACATAATACCAGAGCAAATTAGTATTTATTGAAAAACCTAATGTATGCCAGACCCCCTCAGATAATCTTCACAAACCCCATGCCAAGTTAATCTTCCCATGTTATGATAACTTTACAGATTAACTGACCTGGCCTAAGGTGTCAGCACTTAAGTGATGAGCAGAGCTTGCACCCAAGTCTTCCAAATGTAAATTTCATTCTATTTCCTCTATTTTATTGCATTCCCAGTCTGTGCCAGACTCTGGATTGAATATTTATTTTAAAAACAAATGAGCATGGATGCACAGTTACATATTAATATGTTTATTTTAAAACTTATCTCCACATTGTTGGAGACAGATAATTTTAAGATTTTCAGTAATTCCCTAAAATCAAGAATAGGCAAACTTTCCAATACTTAAAAAATAGCCCGTTAATATGGGCCGGCCGAGTGGCACGATGGTTAAGAACTGGCTTGGGACGCCAGAGGGCCCCAGGTCGGATCCCACATATGAGGGCCAGTGACACTGCCCTCCACAACTAAGATGCTGAACAACAGCTCAACCTGGAGCTGGGCTGCTGTGAGTCTCCGGCGACGGTGTAGGCTGCAGCCCCTGTGGCAGTGGGTTGCCATGNCCAATCATAGGTACAAACATATAAACAAATGGTTATAATATATTTGAGATTACATATATATAATCAAATATATAATATATTTGATAGATGTTATACATGATCAAGGGTCATGGGATCACAGAGGAGAAGGGTGATTCTGTGGAAGAATTCACTAGCATGTCATGTTTACGCTACATTTTTGAAGACCGATGAGTGAGGATCAGAACAATTCAGTACCATTTAGCCTGGAGTAGGAAGTGGGGAGTGGTAGAAAAGTTCGGCTGGGGACATGTCATTGAGGACCTTGAATTCCATGCTAAAAATTTCCAACTTTATCCTAGAAATGGTGGAGAGCTATTGTAAACTTTTAGGCAGGGGAGTGATGCGGTCAGATTTCATTTTAGGTAGATGATAAATTGGAAAGTCCTGATTTAAGAATAAGGAGACCAGTTAGGACACTCTTTTAACATTCTAGGCTAGAACATTCCTGGTCCTGACAAAGGGCTTTAGCAATGAAGGTGAAGGTGGAGGGAGGTGAGAGATATTTAAGAAGTAAAACCATTAGAGCTTGGAAACTAAGATGTAGTCAAGAATGTGAGGGAAAAGAGAAGCCAAATGACACCAAGGCTTGTGGCTTTAGTGACGTAGTGGGTACTGGTGCCATTAACTGAGCGTAAAAGACAGAAGGAGAAACAGAAGTGGGACAATTAATGAGCTTTAAGTGCTTAGGGGAACCCAGATATCCAACCTTAGTGCTCAGGAGAGAAGGTAGGGCTAGAGAGGAGATTTTGGCATCCTTACTATACAGATCATGGATAACACCATGAAGAAGCTGCATATATATCAGGAGAGCATGCAGAGTAGAGGTGACCTAGGAACTAGATTCTGGAAAGCACCAATGTTGGAGAGCAAATGGATGATGAGATGAAAGAGAACTTGAAATGATGGAAGAGTGGGATGAGAGTTGTATAAGCCAAAAAGAATTTCAGTAAGAAAATGTGTGTGTGTGTGTGTGTGTGTGTGTGTGTGTGTGTTTGGGGGGTGTGGTGTGATGTTTCTAAAGCAGGTCCCATTTAGTTACTTCCAATATATGCCTATTTACTATCTTCATTCTTTATAAGAACTCCTGATAGATAGCAGGCACACTTTATCTGGAAATGTAAGTTTTAAAAGTAAACACATAAAACCTTGAAATTCTTGGATGCAGGTCTACAAAAGAATGAGAGTTTCATCATTAAGCTCATTTTCATATCAGCCAGTAGGATGCCACCATTATTGTGAATAGTTATTGTTAATAGAAGAGTTAAAAAGCTATTTTTGAATAGGAGGACACTCCTTTACCCTTAAAGTAACTAAGTAAAAATTCCTGCTATTACACAAATTGAAAACCAGGAGGTAAATTTTAATTAAAAATATTTATAGCAAGTGGAATACCAGCTGCTAGTTTCTCTCGTCACTCGTGAATGTGTTTTGCAGCTGGCCGTAATTCTCTCATTTCAATCAGCTTAACCAATAATAACAGCTGTTCATTAGGCAAGGGATGTTTTATTAGCACCGTGTGATACGTAGTAACTTGTAAAGAATTCTTTAATACTAACGACGTTTAAGAAAACCATACTTTGATTTGATGGATGATTGTCTAAAGGATTCTTGTTTCTTTAAATTAGTAAAAAATTTCTTTGACTTCAAAATGTCTCCATCTTCTGTAAGGCTCTAGCATCTTTACAAATTCCCTAATTTAGTCATTTAAAATTATAAGAACATCTTAGACCACCTTAAACAAAACTAAGAAAAACATAACAGGAAGGGGGATTGGGAGGAGCCAAAAAGTGTATACAAGGATGCATTTAATGCAATATTTATGGTATTTCATAAGATGAGATATTAGTAATCTCGTTCATGAAGGCAAAATACCAGAGTCAGGGCCTAATCACAGCTTTCTGTTTCTTCGTTTGCTTCCTTGTTTTATTTTGTTTACTAAGTTGCCAGTGTTTTCTGTTCTAATTAGTGAAAAACAGAAAAGTTGGACAAGAATTCAATGAAATAAACTGAAGTTGCTTACACCAGTGACACACATTACAATAAGGAATGTAGCAAATTTATGACATGTTTTGAGAGGAAACTGAGACTCATTTGAAGGGGCCCCTAGTATAGCCTGCTGCTGAAAGCCGGTTGGGTGAAGGCAACACTGTCCTGTTATATACAGATCCTCAGTATACACACTGTCCTCAATATACAGACCAGATAAGCATGACTTAAAATGGTAGGAAAAATGTTTCCTTCAAGAAAAATAAAATAAGTAAGAAATATATAAAATGAGAGCAGATTCTAACAAAGTTTGTGTTCCTGCTGCCAAGGTTGACAGAAAGAAAGAAGAGAGAGAGAGAGAGAGAGAGAGAGAGAGAGAGAGAGAGAGAGAGAGAGAGAGAGA
>NW_017731549.1:154048-160566 GCF_001890085.2 Hipposideros armiger
AATAGCCCGTAAGAAACCAAATGTTTGATAAATGAATACACCTTTAAAAGTTTATTAAGTGTCGCATTTTATAGAAATTATATTTTCACTAAAAATGGGAATTTCGTTGTTTGGCATTTTTTTTTTTACATCATGAAAAATTATATTGGGCTATGTAGTATGTTTGACTCATTTTCTTAAGAGTTGGGTCCTACAGAGCAAAAAAAGTTTATCAGAATAAGTTTCACTATATCCTCAAATAAACTTAATCTAATTTTTTATGTGTAGAAGTAATAAAGATAAAATTATGACTGGTATATATTTCATTCTTTCAACAAATATTTAGGAAATGCATGCCTAATATGTAAAACATAGATGTGGTGCTGGGCTCTGAAGAAAAATCGGTTTTTAAGAATTTGGAGATGGTTTCACATAGAGCAACTGAAAATGTCAAAACCTCAAATTCATATAGGACTTAAACAGTAACATAAATAAATGAAACAGGCTTGATATAAGACAATAGGAAGTGGTTCGATTTAGGTTGTATGTACATAAACATCTCGTTTTGAAAAACAACTAAATTTTAAAGTAACCATTGAAGTTAATTATTTTTGTTTAAACTGGTTTGTATATTTAGATGGTCAGAGACAGTTGTGTGCTGTTTAGTAATTGGTTCTTTGGGAAAAAGTCTTGAATGATAGTATTTGCCTATTTTTGTAGGGCAATGGCCTACAGAAGCCACTAGAGGGATGTCTGTTTTCAAGTCACTTAGCCAGTTTCAAGCCACTAGAGGATCATTGAACACAAGCAGGGAAGAGGTGCACAGTAGCTCACTGTTACGGTAGTTTTACCATACAGATAAAACAGATGCAAATAACCTCAAGAATACAGATAATAGTAAAATAATTAGTAAGTGATGAGTTTTGAGTATTTATCAATTTGTTTTGAATATAATTTATTTAATCATATGTTTCCTTCCATCTACTTTATAATATTGGCAGCATTTAACAACCAACTCTCAAAATTCCTAAAATTTTAGCAATTGGCTCTTGCGAGCCAGCACATGTTGGCTTCAGCACACCACTGCGAGACCAGGAAAAAGAAAAGCAAGTATAAAAAGCTGCAAGAATACTTAGCTAGGCAAAGACAAAAACTCCTCGCCTATGTGAATCATATGTATAGGAGATCAAATATAACAGATAGATATTCATTAATATTTATCGAGAACTTACTAACTGCCATGCAACTCTTTATATTCATTTCTTATTTATTCTTCACAACAGTCTTATGAAGTTGTATTACGATTATCACTTTTTCACAGATGGGTAAATAGGCATTGAGAAAGAAAACAACATTTCTGATAAGAAAGCAGGGACTGACTCTAGTTTTGTTTCACTCAAATGCCCCTCCTCTTAAAAAAAATTATACCCACCCTCCCCCGATGAGGGACATTGCAGCTTTACAACCCTCAAAGGGTTACAGCCCTCAAAGCCACTCACAGCTCCAATTGAAAAGAGCAGTGGATTTGCTCCCCCATCAGGAAGGTCTAGATTAGCAAACATCATGGGGGAGTAAGTAAATTACAAAGGCTGAATCAAACTTCACTGTGACCCGCTTCCATCTACATTTTTAGAAAGAGTGGGCACACTCCTCAGATTACTACATTGTTTACTTTCCTTGCACTTGTTTTCATCTCGTCTTCAAAGACATAAATATAATTTGGTATGACTACATTTCCCCAACCCCCTACTCCCCCTCCACCCCATTTCCTAGATTTCCAAAGATTGTTCTGGGAAGAGTGGGCTCAGTTCTTGTCTGCCTGTCAGCGTGATTAATTAATTTTAATTTCATGCCGTACTCCCTGCCATCCTGTCCCTTCTCCCAATGACTAATAACTCCTCCACAAAGTCCAAACAAATGGCCACAGTATCTAGTTTTTATTTTTGGACATTTTCCCCAGCCAAAATGCACAGAACCTCTTCACAGACAGCAGTGTAGAAATTCCTGGCCAGGATTCCTGCCCTGAACAGCCGCACTTGATATGGCTAGATGGCCCGTTGACTGATATCCTGGGTGGCATCATGCCAGCTCGAAAGTTGTCAGGCTATTTGAATCAAGAATCAGCACTGGGCAGTGATAAATATAGATGGGCAGCTTACAAAACAACTCTGCGAGGGGCCCTATCTTCTTCAGGAAGTGCCTTTGTGCCAGCACTAAAGCATTAACACCACATGTCTTTTTCTACACTTGACATCTGTGGACACTTGGAGTGTGTGTCAAAAGGAGGAAGTGAATGAGAGTGGAAAGGAAGACCAGAGCGTTTATAGGTGAAGCCAGCAAACCAGAGAAGGATGAACTGCAGCTGGGGCCAGGAGTCCATTAGAGACCCCACCTCATCAACTTTTTTAATGTGTGATATGCATACTAACTACAGGCACTGTGTTTCCAGGCCAGGGCTTAGCACCACTGAAGGAAGAGGTTGGGAATAGGCAAGTCAAATGTCTGTTTGTAGTTATGCCATAGATCCTCCGAAAGGATCCGTTCATCAACATGCCACATGGCCAGCCACCAGGTGAAACCTTAGGATAGGAAATGGCCTCTTCCCAATGAGTTAAAACATATCGTGAACCCTGATCACTGGCTTCTCCAGGCGGTGAGAAAACACGGCTGTTCAGAAAGTTCCAGACACCTAGACAAGCTTGACATAGCTTTAATAAATTCATTAGCGACATGAAGATGTCTAGTCGTCTAAATATGTGTGTGAGCATGGGAGGGCTTCAGATTTGGAATCTGTGGGACTGAAACTCTTCCCTATGACTAATTTAAGGCTCACGAAGGTTAACAACTGGCCCAGTATCATTTTACAGGTAATTCACAATTTCCTCATCTGTAAATTGTAAGTAAAATTAAAATATACCTCCTAGTGTTGTTATTAGGTTCAAATGAGATGATTTATGCAAAGCATTTTAAAATGGCTCAAGTCCATACAAATGATCATTGGGCTTTTTTTTGGCGTGTTCCTGTCTTTGTAAAAATTAATTACAACACTTAACCTCCATCATTGGTTATTTTTAGAAATCATATATAAAAACACACTTCATAAGTCATGACTGTAATGTTGGTACTATGGCTGTCTTTAAATTGGTAATGTTTAAAAGAAGTCATCTTGGGACACTGTATCTTTAGACTAACAAAGAAGCCATTGTACTTTCTAAAAGTCATTTCATTGAGTTACCTTCAGAACCTACATACAAACTTGAAGAAAAAGTCAGTCTCAGAAGCCACTGCTCATTCATGACCTAAAATGGTATCCACTTTATTTACCTGACATTTACTCTCAATGACTTTGGGCTCAGATATGAGGGCAAGTTCATTCTCAAAGGAAGATATTCATTTGTATTATGCTTCATGATAATAATTTCTTATAACCTTAGCATTTGAACCTCTCCATGGTTCTTTAGGCTAGGCAAGGTACAGCTTATAAACTCATAGATCTAGTTTATAAAGAAGTTGCAGGTTAGCAAGATAGAGCTAGAGCTCTGACGCAGATTCTGACTTCCTATCTCTGAAGGGATTTCTTATAAGAGAAATTTCCCCCTATTCCTTGGGTCTGTCCCACTGAACTCCTTAAGTAATAAAATAACTTCCAAAGTATACTTGCAAAACATATTTTGAACAATGATAACACTACGGGAATATAAGGACAGTCCCCCAGACTAGCCACATTGAAATTTCTATCATTTTCATAAGTTTAAGTCCTGATATATTTATTTAAAAATCAGTTGGTTGGAATTTATTTTTTTATTTTAAAGCCACCTTATGCATTATCTATTTCTAAGCCTCTCATCCTTAAGAGAAACTGAGGCTCAGAGATTTAGGAAACCCAAAGTGTTCATTGATATTTGGGTGAACTGTCAAGGTCACACAGCAACTCAGTATCAAATTATGAAGAAATACACGATGAACCCAGAATGGCTTTTTAGAAAACAAAAACATGGTAGCAAAAAACAAAACAAAACAAAAAGAAAAACAAAATAATGCCCATATGTATACAGCACTGTTGTGTGAGGTTTTTTCAAATTTTGGATTAATTTTCCAATCTTGAAAATTTACTCTATACTAATTCTATTTTCTTCTTAACATGAAAAAAATTAATTCCTGGCAGTTTAATATTTCCTCAGGGAAGCCCTCATTCTCTCCTCCACTCACCATAAATTGTTTCTTTCTCTGTGTTCCTCTAATTCTTGGTTTATGACTCAATTTTAACACTGACACACTAGCCTTTATCTGTTTGTTGTTTTTTTTCAATCTAGTTGTGGAGGGCGCAGTTGAGTGGCCCAGTAGGGATCGAATCTGCAACGTTGGTGTTAGGAACACTGTGCTCTAACCAACCGAGCTAACCAGCTGTCCCCCTCTAACTGTTTTCTTTGTATCAGTCTCCAGTGTACATACTATGAGTTTCCTGAGGGCAGGGATTCTCACTGACTCCTTCCCAGCACCTAGAATGGTGCCTGGTACGTAATCCAGTGTGTTCAATAAATGTTTGAAGAATGAATGAAAGCAGATAATTTGAACTATGAGATTGTAAATAAACGAAAAGGAGTTTATGCCATGGTAACACATATCCAGTCAAATCAAATGTTTATCTATTTACTATCTTCTCTTTATCTCTTAGAAAAGTATCAGGCATTTTGATTCTATGTATTCTAAAGACTACACAGTGATAGCCACCTAAGAAGGACCTGGGTTGAGGACACTGCATAAGAATTACTGTTGTTACTAGAATTATTTTTAGTACTTCTATTTCATTGAATGCATTCCTTTGTGGGAATTTGAAGTGCTTCATTTACATGTTCCCAATCCTGTGAGCTGTGTAGAGACAGGATTATCACCTTATTTCATGAATGAGGAAGCTGAAGAAGCTGGACTCACTCAAGGCCATTCAGATAGCTTTTATGAGACAGAAGATTAGAAATGCTTTTCCTATTCTTGACGTTTCTATTGTGTGGAACTGCCACTAATTTTAGCACTGGAGTCATCAAGCTTGACTGCTGCGGAGAGACTCAAAAGTTCACTTGGATACTGCAACCCTTGGGCCTTGTACAATTAATTCAAAGCTGTTACAATCTAGAATATACTATATCAGATCCCTAACATGTAGGATAGGAGCTGTTACTGTTAGTTCCTTCTTCAGGACAGGTGACATAATCCGCAGGGTGCAAAGAAAAACTGTGGGTTCATTGTTCAAAAATTATCAAGAATTTCAGGAATGTTTCTGCAGGGCGTTAAACCCTACTGAGATTTCACACTCATGAAAGTTGCTTCATCCTTGCTCTTCTCCTGTTATCTTCCAAATCCTCATAAAGTGTTACCTAACTATTGCTCCTAACATATCTTATCTTCTCTACCTGCCTTTAGTAACATCCTACTTAGCGTATCCTCTATACTGGCACTGGGGTGAAATTTCTAAACTAAAAATTTGATGAGGTCATTACCTTGTTTAAAATCTTTCAATAATTCCTCATCATTTGCAGGATAAAGTATGACTTCTTAGACGTCTCTCTCATTTATCTACTGCTATGTAACAAACCACCCAAAAACTCAGTGGCTTAAAACCATCACCACATATTCGCTCACAATTCTGTGTGTCACAGCTTGTCTGGGCTCCCGGTGGCACTTTGCGGGGCTCACTCATGTGTTCTGTGGTCAAGTGGCTGATCAACTAGGGACTGACTGGCAGGCCCCAGATGACAGTTGCCACTGGCTTTCAGCTGGGGCGCCTTGGTTCTCCTCCGCGTGGATTCTTAAGCAGACTGGCTGAGATCTTCTCATGCGGCAGCTGGGTTCCAGGAGCGTAAAAGCAAGAGCTGGCAATGCCTCCTGAGACCTGCACGATGTCACCTCTTCCACATTCTATCGGTCAAAATGAATCACAAGAGAGAACACAGAAATAGATGTCACCTCCTGATGGAAGGAACAGCAGCAGCACATTGCAAAAGGGTGTGCCACCGGGACTGTGAGGAATTTGCAGCCATGTTGTGCAATGCACCACACCTTGCTATGTGCACTTCCTGACCTACATTTGCTGGCCTCTCCTTCCTTGTCTCCCACTCCTCTCAGGAAACAATATTCTAGCCTTGATAATAAGATAATAATAACAACAACAACAGATACAGTTACTGAGTGCATTTTTTTTTTGTCTTGAGTACCATAGCTGGTGTTGCATATATATGATTGCACCACTCATCTTCCAAATTCCCTGCCATGGAGGTATTTTTGTTTTCCTGTTAGAGATGAGGAAACTGAGACATTCCGGAGCTTAACAGATCTTGCAACAAGGAAGAACCTGAGTTGGGTTGCAAACTCAGGTAAGCTTCATTCCAACATCCATTAACATTTCACTATGCCACATAGCCCTACCAAAACATTTGCTGTGTACTCACATGCCTGTGTGACTTTCATGCCTCTGTGACTTTCACATGCTGTTCTCTTTGCCAGAAAAAGCCTCCATCTGCCTCTTTTCTCTGCCTTTTTTTTTT
>NW_017731549.1:162646-173297 GCF_001890085.2 Hipposideros armiger
TGGGAAAAAATACCTGTTATGTGTACAACCAATTATAAGCTGTCGGGATAAGGAAAACCATGCTGATGTAATATGCTGGTGTAAAAATAACTAGGAGCAAACTTCGCTATGCTGTCAACAATTAATTTGTCACCCTTTGAAGAAATAGTATCAGGATCACTACTATTATTATTCTTCCTTTTTAGAGATTTGGATTCTTTAACACTAGCTCTTCGTTAATCTTCATAATTGCTTTTACTCTACAGAAAACAATACCAAATATATGACTTAAAGTGGATTTTTTACTGTAATAGTTCTGCCTATAATGTCTAAGGAGAAAAATGACTCCCTGGAGAACAGTCTAAACTAGTCCAGCAATTTGCTTGAGGAAAGCCTGAAGTAATAAACTATTTTCCTTTTGTTTTTAAAATAGAAACACATACAGCAGACTGAGTTCAGTGTCCGTGAACGTGTCACATCCCAGCCAGAAGACATGAAATTTTTAGTTTTTTCACAAGAATTAGTTCAGTATTAGGAAGGCCTTTCAGTTCTCCCTTTTCCTGCTCTCTTTGGAGCTCTTTAGCTTTCATAAGTACAATAGTACACTTTGACATTTCTCCACATTGTGCCAGAATGTTAGTTATGAGAAACAGATTTGGAAGTTGTTTGCCTCATTGTGGCCTTCCTTTTGTTTTGCACTCAGGATGTCTCCCACCTTGTGCACAGGTCAGCAGATCTGTCATTGGAGAATATGTATTGGTTTGCCTCTGCAAAAAAGTAATTGGATTTTTTTTGTTGATTTTTGACCCCTGTTTTGACCATCGTCCCATCTTTAGCCCAAGGGAGATCTGAGTTTTGCTTATGAGGGAAAGAACAGGGAAGAGTCAGCTGTCAGGTCAGGGTCAGGTGCTAATGAAACACTGGGATCAGGTGGTGGCAGCTTTGGCCTCTTTCACAGGACGATGAGCAATAATGAGGACTCAAGGGCACCTTCCAGAGAAAAGCAGCGGGAAGGATTGTATCAAGGGCTCGGCTACGCTGAAGGCCCCATTGGCCATTGTTCTCGCAGAAACATTCCCAGCTGTGCAACTGGCCTGGTGTGTGGAAGGATGGAGGAGTTTATGGTAGAGATGTGCGGCAAATTCTTTCATAACCTTGCAGGGCGTTAGACATACTCTATGAAGCATACACTATGAAGAAAAGTATGGATGAATATTTCACAGATTATCTCCCAACCTTAGCCTCCCAGGAGCACCCCTTTCACAAGTCATCAGTTTATGATCCTTTGGGCATTGGAGGTTGGATCACTATTTTGGGAACTGACAGCGGGAACAGTCAGCTTGGCTGTGTTCATGCTCTTGAGTGTATGTAAGCAATCACAAAATTTGGCTTCTCGATCTGAAATGACACCTGATATGAAACTGTCCCCTAAGGAGGTGTCAAACATAAAAATGCGACAGAGAGGAAGAAGCGTGAGTCCAGCTGAGCATACACACTGAGCAAAGACTGCAACTGGTAAAAATGAACTCTGTAACGACTTTTAAATAGTCTCCCACATGCTCTATTTGGGATTAGTTAGGGGATAAAGAGCTCTCTAGAGACATGCCAAAAAAATTATTACATATATTTAATAGAACACCAAACATTTATTTAGTGTTTGTGAAGAGCCAGGCACTGTGTTAAATATTTTTCAAGCATAATCTCATAAATTTATGATTCAATTTTTTGAGGAAGGCATTGTTATAATCCCCATTTTGCAGTTGGGGAAAATGAGGAATAGAAAGGCCAACTAACCAATGAATGGTTAACCTAGGTCTGTCTGAGTTTAGGGCCCCAAAACCTTAACTGACAGACCCTGCTGAATACTCACTCATAAGTTCAAATTCATGCATTATATCAAATAAATTTAAGATATAATAATCTGGAAAATGTGGATAATCAGTAGACCCCAAACAGGAGTTTATAAAGACAAATCCTGAACTATCCCATTAGATAGCCAGCCAGACTTGAGTTGCACATGGATTCAAAGAAATTTACATCTGCCCCACATTGCAATTAATTTCAGAATTACAAGTTTGCCAACAAGGCAGTCCTTTCTTTAAAGTCTGGATTTTAAAAAATACAGGCACTGTGCCCTTTTTATTGTTTCACAATACAATACTCATGGGACTGATGCTGCACTACAAGCCCTCTTTTCCCATCTAATCAGTGATCTGATGACCTAACACCAGTAGGTAAAGGTACACGTGCTGTCAGGATTTTTTGTTGTTGTTAAAAGTTACTTTAACTCACATTGTTAAAAGGGTCAGTTTCTCCCAGGAAAAGCACTGGGTGGGTTGGTGGAAGGCGTTTTCTAAGTGTTAGTACTTGAACAGCAATGCTTGTGCTAAAAGCACTAATATTTATTTTCTCCACTAGAGGACAGTGCTTGAAAGAATAACAGTCCTTACCTCCAAGGTTGGGCAGCACCAAGGACCGGGACAATGCTCTCATTGTTACTTCCCCTAACCCACATGCAGAGCACATCAAGATTTGATTTCTTTGGAGGAAAAAAGAGAAATATATAAATATGTTTGCTCTAACATGGTGCAGGAATCAATGATGATGCTGTCTTAACTTGCTGAGCACAGAGAAAGAGAAATGCCAGGAAAATTTACTACTTAGAGTTGCCAAAGAATGAATGACAGACATCCTTACAAATGTAGGTGAAATCCTTTCACAATAAACTCTTAAAGAGAGGATATTTGGAGAAGCCATGACCAAATGCTCAGAAAAATAACTTCTGTTGCTCTGGTTTGATTGTTAGAATTTACTGTTACAAACACTTTAGTTCGATAAATTTCTTTCTTTCCTTCATCAGTAGTCAATAGTCACACATGGAGTATGGTTCAAATACAAGCTCCAAAAATGTATAATATTATGTAATAGTTAAGCTTTTCCCTTTGAAGAAAGGGGTGAGTGCTGAAAGGGGGGTGGTTAACACTATTTGAAGATGAATTTAAAGGCTGTAGAACCTTGCCGAGAACCCCGTTTTGGTTACCTGCGTGAATCTTCCAGTAAGAGTGTCACTAGATAGACAAGCTGCCAAAGTGAAGCCATTATTTCCTTAAACCATAATTAAAGCCCAGTCTGTGGGTCTTGACCTTGGCTTCAACAAGGATGACTGGGATCCTGAGGGATTAATTGAGGATTCATACTTTTCAAAAGGGGGTGATGGGAGTAGGGGAGGGCAGGGATACCATGAGATTTTAAAGTAGGAGTTTATTAAAGCGTACCCAATCCAAACTTCTCATTTTCCCTGGAGTTAGCCCAGATGATTCACCAATCAGCAAGTAGTTACTGAGTGTCTACAGAGTCACAGAATTGGAAAATATTGGAGAGCCTGACACAGTGCTGGGTACTGTAGGAGGTTACAAAAATTGTAAACCTTTTCCCAGTCGAAAGAATAATGAATACACACATCAATACAAATGGAAAGACAAGGGATACAATGAAAGTAGAAAGAAGTCGGGTATGAGGATGGGGGAATGGAGGGTACTATTCCCATCTCAATGCAATAAATCTGGGCACCTTCCTTCTAAGAGTTCAAGAGTTCATAGTCTGGTGGAGAAGATAACCTGACACCCAATTAAGCATCCACTTCCTTAGTTGGAGGGCAACTCTATCTGAGGAGTGCTCACACAGTGAACACTGGGTATTCACTCTCGTTCAATTTCTGCCCTTCACTTGAAGGGAATAGTGCTGCAGACCCCTCAAGCAAGATTTGTAACAAAAATTGCCAATCTGAAATATCAGAATTTTTGTCCAACCCTCCTCCCTAGCTGTGGGACTCTGAATGGTCCTTCCCAGGACAACTAACCACTCTGTGCAACACCAACACTGTTTCCTCCTTGTAGAATGAAATTACAGATATACACTCACGTCACAGGATTCACTATATGGATGGACAGGAAATAAGGGCAGAAACGACTCGGAGCCCCTCACAGAGCTCTTTATGTTAGGGACCCATTATGATCTCAGAGATTTTACTAATTTCTAAGGAGTAGGCTTCCTTCAGCCTTCGTTTTTGATGTACAAAACTTTAGCCCCAGACAAATGGAGATCCGGTTGTTCACATTTCAAAGGATCTTTAACTTTTAAAGCTTTAGGGCAGGTTTTCTTTTTTTTTTTCCCAAACGAATTTGCTGCAATTGTAGAATACTGTTTCTGGAAGAGATTTTATAGATTGCTCAGGCACACACAAACGCTTCCTTCCCAATTTATAGCTAAGGAAAGAATAATCAGGCTGTTTTCCCTGAGTCAAGAGCAAATTTTGGGGAGAGCTGGAACCATGTTTTCTGATTCTCAGACCTGGAGGTTGCTCAGCTGAGAACTACAAACACAAGATTAAAATCAGATATAAAGATAAAGTGACTTTAAAACCATCATGTTATTCAATGAGATCTGCTTGTTAAAGAATTCTAC
This sequence comes from Hipposideros armiger, assembly GCF_001890085.2. Taxonomy (NCBI): domain Eukaryota; kingdom Metazoa; phylum Chordata; class Mammalia; order Chiroptera; family Hipposideridae; genus Hipposideros; species Hipposideros armiger. The sequence continues at coordinate 167,090 of NW_017731549.1, forward strand.
ATTATATAACTATTCAGAAATATTATCTATAAGAAATATTGAAGTACTGATATCAATAGTAACCAAAAAAAACCCACATGTGTGCACATACATTATTATATGCAGTCACTGGGTTATTTCTAGTCTTATCAAAATCAACATGGCAATAAAATGTCTCATTGCCCTTCCAGCCTCCATATTTAAATGCATTAAATTTGTTTTTCTCCTATGTAGAAAGATATGGTTATTAATTACAGGAACTCCTTATCAGCAAAATATAAAATAGCAGGAGGGTCATTTGATCATTTAGCTGAGAAGAAAAAGGAATGGAGTAAAGGAAATTCAGAGTAAAGGAAAGCTTAGGGAATGCCTATGAAATCTATCTTCATAAAAGATTTAATATTTATTAATTGAAATATTTCCCGGAAAGTATTCAATTGTTTTAAAGAAAAGAATATACTGCAGAGTAAGTATACAAGTATGTATACAGATGACCCTTGAACAGCTCGGGGATTAGGGGTCTCCCAATCCCGACACAGAACCAAATCTGAGTATAACTACAATCGGCTTTTCACTGATTAAAAATACATATATGTAAACTGCCAATTAAAAATAAAGGAAGAAACTGTTATATAGCCTTTGCCAGAACTTTTACAAATAAAAAAGATCACTTCATCTCCTGGATGGGCCTGACTTGTTTGTGTGTGGCTTGGGGGGTGGGGTGCACAGGAGTATGAGAGAGCTGTGACCTCAAAGTCTCCCCAGATGTCTGACTTTGATTCCTGTATAACCCTGTCCATAACTGAAGTTTGGGAGCATCTTGTGCTGTGAGAACTTCATTTCACAGTGATTTAAAATAAATATGCTGCAATAGAAAGCAGGGGATTATCGTCTCCCCATAAAGCAGAGAAATAGAGCCCTTGATTCCATCCATCTTGGCCTGTGTTTAGAGTGCTGCTGTTAAATGGGCAGCCAGCTCTCGGCTGTTGTTTTCTTGCCTGTCAATCAGAATGTTTGGGAAATGGATTCTCAACCCTAGTTAGTCAATAAGCTCAGCCTTGAAAAACAACCACATCAAGGCTGGATTTGTGGCATTTACTTTATGAGTTTACATATCATAGTCATAAGGTTTAGCTTCCTCCACAAAATATATTGATGAAGGTCACTTGTATTGACTCAAACAAAGGTTTTAGCCTAATTCATCTGAAATATACATATAAATCTAGTAAATTTAATCACAACACCTAATTTAGAGGAACAGCTAGACACCGGGTATTTTGGGGGCTATTATTTTTTTATCCTTTTTTTCTTTAGTAGTGTCGGGGTGGGGGAGTTTATTACCCCTTTAGTTCTTCTGGATAGCCAAGTAATTCAAGCAACATAGAGCAAATTAATGGGAGAAAATTAAAATTTTAATACATGCACATGGGGGAATTCACATAAGCATGAAAATTCAAAAGACAGTGAGACAACATTTGGGTATATAAGACATTTTGGACAAAGGAGAAAATGTGGGTATTAGATTTCAGAAGTGAGAACAGGTTATTTTCAGGTAGTTGAGGAAGAGGGGACAGGAAAATTCTTACTGGGCAACTCAGAAACAATGGGACACAGGGTATGTAGCTAAAACACGTAGAGTCTTCCATGAGGATAGGGTAAAGATTTTTAAGCTGATTATACCAAGGCTTCTTTCCTAAAGCAGGTTTTTCTATCTGAATCTCTTTAAGAAAATGGGGAAGTAAAAAACTTCCTGAGTTTGTTGGGCTTTAGTTGATTTCAATTAGAAATAATCTGTGTGCCAGGGTGACCCATTTCAGGGACATTCGCTCCTTACCTCCACAGTAGAAAGGAGTATTTTGAATATATTTGGGTGTTGGTGAAGGAGAAAAAGTTTAAATTAACAAAGCCTTATGACTGGAAGCAGCAATTTTTATATAGAACTATGTTCAATGTTCTATGTATATCGTCTATTTATCTACCTTTCTCTTGATTTATTAAGAGTAGTTTTCCAGGGCCAGCTGAGTGGCTTGTTGGTGTGGAGTTGGCTTGGTGGCGCCAGCTCTGAGTAGCAGGGTCCCTGGGTTCAGATCCCACATGGGCCAATGACGCTGCACCCTCTATAGCTGAGATTGTGAACAACAGCTCGACCTGGAGCTGGGCTGCCATGGGTCGCTGGCAATGGCATGGGCTGCCATGGGCCACCATGAGTGGCCGGCGGCCAGTGTATGTGGGCAACAGCCAGCGTGAGCTGCCCTGGGCTGCCGTGAACAGCCATCCAAGGGCCAGCGACAGATCTGCCTCACCTAGGAAAAGCACAGTGATCACAATGCCAATATGGGCCAGTGGAGTGACGTCCTCCACAACTAGACTGAGGAAGAGAAGGACAGCAGCTTGTCTGTTCCCGTTCCCTGATTCCCCAATGCTGTTCCCCTCCCCCAAATCCCCAATAAAAGCTTTAAAAAAAAAGTTCCCAAAACTTTTTAAGTAATAAAATCTAAAAAAAAATAAAAAATCTTATCTTAAAATGTAACAAAAACACATTACTGCTGTGACTGGGCAAAGCCCTTGCCCTGCTGGCTCTGCAGTGTCTCCCCCTTGCTTTTGGAAAAGGTATAGCAGTGGCTGAAGGCGTGGCTGAGACACCATGGCAGCTGCTTCCGCAATCTCAAGAGGAAATACTAGGGCCCACCGAGTGGCTCAGTTGGTTAAGAGCTCTCTCAAGAGTGCCAGCTGTGAGCAACAGCATCACCACTTCAATTCCCAGCCCTAGCTGAGCTGCCCCTGAGCTGCCAACAGGTGACAGGATGGCTCAGCTAAAAAAAAAAGAAAAGAAAGAAAGAAAGAAAGAAAGAAAGAGGAAATGCTTGCTTGCTTACCAGCCTGTATAACAGCCACCAAATAGGCTGCTTCAGCCTTTGCCAAACCAGGGGAAATAATTAATTCTCATCAATTAATTAAAGCATACAACCCCCCTTCTTAATCTGCACCGACTGGAAACATGGTAGCAAAATCAGCCAACACTCTACATAATAAAACTTATGTGTTAAATATCCCCCAAATCAGAGCCCATTCATACATAAAGACACCTAGGCCAGTGAAAGGTAGAATCCATTGTTAGCTTTATAGAGAAGGTATCTTTTTTTTTTTTTTTTAGAGAAGGTATCTTGATTTATATTCTATACTGCAGTGGGAAGGGATGGATTGCTCTTACCTTATTTGCTTGCATTTTTTGATATTTTTGCATATTTATTGAGGTAACATTGGTTAATAATGCTTTCATTTTTATTTCTATCGATAAGGAAACCTATTTTGGTTGTTGCTGAGTATTTGTATATTTGGCCAAGTGGCATTTAATCATGTATTTGAGCCAGCATTGTTCCAGGACTGTGAGGTCTCAGAGGATTGAGACGCAGCTGCTGGACTTCAATTCTCCGCCAATTGCTATGTCTATGAGGCGCCTAGGGATGGACTGGGACCCAGATCTCTTTCTGTTGCTTCCTGTTCCTCCTCATTCTCCCGCTGGTCCCCATTCAGACTTTTTAATAAGAGGAAACCACTTCCCTCTGTAAAAAGAGTGCATCTGCAGAACTTCCCTCGTGAGCACCTCTTATGCAGGGCTAAAAACTTTGTGAAATGCAGATGATATCTGAGGTTAGCCAAAATAATTCCAAGAGACTTTGAAAGCATAGGGGCCGCACTAGTTGTACTTTGCCGGTCAAGTATTGCTTTTTTGTTTCGTTTGTTTTAAACATTGAATTTTCGAGTCAGCTCATCAGGTCACTCAAATAAAGTTTAGCTAATCAGACTTTACAGTCCCAGTGACAACGTTTTGTAATAAAAGTTAGAAACAGACAAGCTAGGTGGGTAGACAAGTATGAACCTCTATGAAAATGGAACAGCCAAGACCAGCGTCTTCTTAAACATGGGCTTGACTTCCCTCTGAAATGTTTGCAGGTTATAGCTGATTCCCAGATGCCTTCTAGGAAAACCAATGTCATCAAAAATCAATTATTTTGGGGCGGCTGGATGGCTTAGTTGGTTAGAGCGCGTGGTATTAACAACAAGGTTGTCAGTTCGACTCCTGCATGGGATGGTAGGCTGCGCCAACCCCGGCAACTAGATTGAAAACGGCAACTGGACTTGGAGCTGAGCTTGAGCCCTCCACAACTAAGACTGAAGGACAGTGACTTGACTTGGAGATGTTGGGTACTGGAAAAACACAATGTTTTCCTTCCCCAATTCCACAACACTGTTATTTCCTTCCCCAATTCCCCAATAAAATCTTAAAGAAAAAAAATCGATTATTTAATTGCTACTTCAAGCTAGGAAGTCTTTGTACTTCTAAAAATCCCTTCAAGTTCCCAAGGGAGAGGATAGTTCTTTGAACTGTATGTGTCTCTTAGTAAATTTGGATCTGTGTACTGGTCCTGGGCAATATAGTAGTTTTCAGTCTGAGGGCAATGAAGTTAACCCTAAATGGATTTTCCTTCTCACATGTCTGTATTGGGAAGAAAGGGATAAAGATACAGGGGAGCATATTGAAATAAAATATCACTTATTCTCAAATATAAGGGTCCTTACAGCTTTAAATGAGCATTGGCTTGAAACAGTTGGCAATCCATTCACTCATTCACCAAGTGTTGCTCTCCATGCCAGGTTTGGGTTCCAATAAATAAGGCATATCTCCTTTCCTTAAGGGACTACAGGTTAGTGCTACAGACACAGAAATAAACAATAAGGACTGGTAATGTACGAACAGAAAATGCACAAGGACCTGAGGGGGAACAGAGAAGGGGACCTAACCCAGCCTTGGATCTGAGGTTGGCATTGAGATGTGCTGCTCTACCGGAGGTGTATATGAGAGAGTGGCCAGAGGTGAGGAGGGAGAGATAATCACGCCCTAGATTTTGAAGAGCCTTGTGCACCAAATTAATTCCTCTGACTTTCACCTGCCTTTGTGTTTCTCAAGACTTTGATATCCTGGTCTGTCCCATATCTCCGAACCACAGGATAAACAAGAAATGTTTTCATGGAGGTTTGGTTCTGCTGAGCGGTGAGTAATTCAAAATATTTGTTACCAAAGGAGTAGAATGCAAAATCTGCATATGTTTGTAAGATAAGTATGAGATTCTTAATATATTTTGTGCTTGTGTTGGGTAACATCAGTTTTTTTCTCCACACCCACTTTCTCCTCTGCCTTCAGGGGACCCTGGCCAAAAGGTTTGCAAAGCACATTGTGACAGGAGCCACTTAAGGGTTCTTGCTAGGCAACTCAGAAACAAGGAGACAGCTAAAAGGCTTTGCATCTTCCTGAATGATGCTAGGGTGGACACTCTTAAGATGATTATGCCAAACCTCCCTTCCTAAAGCAGGTTTTTCTATCTGAATCTCCTTAAGAAAAAGGGGAAGTAAAAAATTCTCCCTGAGTTTGTTGGGCTTTAATTGATTTCAATTTGAAATAATCTGTGTGCCAGGGTGATCCATTTCAGGGACATCCGCTCCTGATCCCCACAATAGGAAGGAAAATTTTGAATATATTTGGATGTTGGTGAAGGAGAAAAGGTTCAAATTCACAAAGTAGACCACTGACAGGAGCCAGTTTGTAGTTTAGAAAGACCCCAGGCTACAAAGTAGATAATGATTTAGAGAAGGGTGAGAATAAAAGTGCGGACAGCAGCTAGGAGGCTTCTGTAGATACCGATAAGAGAAATTGTACTGATTCTAACTACGGCAGCAGTAGCAGAGATGAAGTAAATGATTTGCAAGACATTATGGAGATAGAATCTGTGAGATAACTTACTGATTCATTCATTTAATTAATAAACATCTATGGAGTGGCTACCACATTCCAGGCCTTGTTCCAGGGTTACAGCAGAGAATAACACAAAAGAGATCCCTGCCTTCGTGGGCTTATAGTCTAGTGGAAAGATACAAACAGAAACAAGTAACTAAGAAATTAATCATATGAATAAATGATAAATTCTCTGAATGAAATTAACTGGGCAATGTGATATTGCATTGGAGAGCAGAAAGGGTGGTCAGAAAAGGGATTTGTAGAGTAAATGGGGAATGAAGGACAACATGATGGGGGATGAGAGTGTCCTACACTGGAGACCTGGAACACAAGAAGAAAGGAAGATTTGAGGAGAAATGATGTTGAGATCAGTTTGGGAGATCCATGAGAACATGTCCCAAAGAGAAATATGAAGATAGATTATATATATATATA
>NW_017731549.1:173402-177850 GCF_001890085.2 Hipposideros armiger
ACACACACACACACACACACACACACACACACACACACACACACAGAATCACTCCGCACAGATATGGAAAAGTAATGAAGCTAAAGATCAAAATAGCAGCAATATGAAATGAAGGTGAGGTCCTAAAGATTTCCTGAGCTTGTGTGAATTTCTGAATGACAGTCTTTATTAGCTGAGAATCATGATCACATATGGCATGAATGGCATGCTTGCTCACATTTAATAGACATAGCCCATGGTTTCATGGTTTGATTTGGTACATGCACGATTCTGCTTTTATGGGAGGAAATAACATAAGTGTGTGTATAGGGAGCTCAGTGGAGCAGCCCATGTTCTCCTCGGGGGCATGCTCTCAACATCACTTCCTAACTGTCCACCTGAACTTCAAAAAGACACCTGCACAATCCCCAGAGAAGCTCAAAGCTATAATAAGGACTCTCCCCTGCAGCTCAGAGAAGCCATTAAAATAATGAGGGAGTCTGGTGTTCTTCCTTGCTAGTCCCCTAGAGCCCTAATTACGGAATTGAAAACCCCAAATTCCAAGGATGTGTTGAAAAACCGAAATTTTAACCTCTCTAGACAATGTAAGACAATCAAACCCCAGTCTGGAGGAAATCCAAGAAACTTTTTCTGGGAAAACGTGCAGGAGCAGTACATAAACAACTTTTCTTTTCCTTTCCAACAGTCTTCCACTGCAGCTGAATGTCTTTCTTCAACTACTATTGCTTAATAATGTTAGCATTTACATTGACCATTCAATTGGTCGTTTGGCTGGAGACGGTTTTCTGTGAAGCAGATTAGGCCAGGAAAGTGTCTGTTGGTGTATGCTGAAATCTTTCATAATTATGAAAGTCACCAACCTCACTCATGGAGTCTTCCAACATCAACATTAAAGAACACCCCACCTTCAAGAAAAAAAAAAAGTGCCCAGATGAAAGGACACTTTGAATAAATAAAAGTTTCTTGTCTGATGTTCAGCCTTAAAATAGATCTTTTCATGGGTTATCCTATTACAGTAGATGGAAGCAAATTACTCTTTACCAGTCATAGAGTTACATGTTAAGAGTGAACTTAAAAACCATAGTGTGCTGGTTAAAACTTGAAAGACTGACATTTTAGGAGGATGTTGATTGTGTTAATCTGGTAATTGGTTACTGAGAGAATAGAACTAGAAAGGCTGGATGTTAAGAGACCAGGATATGAAGTAGATAGTGTATGCTTACCCAAAAGCCATACTCCAGAACTGAATGTGAACATGTGACCATTCTTGTTTTTCTGCATTTTTTTCCCCACATGCTCAGTGTCAGGAGATTCCTGGTGCATGCCCAGGCTCTGAGGTTCTTTCTATACTTGTCGAGGGTGTAGTGCTATAGACACCCAAAAAAGCCCCTAATTTTCTAAGCCCAGACATGACGGGATATCCAATGACCAAATATGTGTGCCCATTTGTAGTCTTTTTCCAGGAAAAAAATAAGTCAGTTGGATTCCATGAATGCAATTCTATAATTATACCTTTTCAAACCAAAGAACTGTATGTATTTGTCAACTTTTTTCTAAAGAATTAGGTGATGCCCAGTCAGATAAATTATTGAGAGCTGCTATGTGTCAGAGTCACATTAGGCTGGCACTTTAAAAAAATTTTAATTTAATATTCAAAAGAAACAACAACACAGCATTTCCAATGTAAAGATATGATGAGACTGAACTTGAGAAAAATTGTCATTTGCCTAATGTCACTGAACACTGGCAGGAAGAATATTCTAACTTGGGATCCTTTAACACTAGTGACTTTTTTGTTTTGTTTTGTTTTGTTCTGTTTTTAAAAGGCTTTTTATTGTGGGATATAACCACATACTGAAAAGTACATAAAATCAATGTGCACTTTAATGAATTATTATTATAAGGCACACACCCACGTAACCACCATCCGGGTCAAGACAGAACATGCTAGCACCCCAGAAACCCCTCATGTGGCTCTTTCATTCAACTCCCTTCATACCCATTAAAGTTAACCACTACTTGGGTTTTCATGACTTGTTTTTGAATTATTTGCTGAGCATTTATAAACAAAACTTTTAGCTTTTAAAAAATTAAGACTAGTTTCACAAAGTGGAAGTGTCTAGATGATTTTAACTGGTACAGAGATGAGCATAATTAATAAAGACTTTTTTTTTCCAGTTAGGTTGCTCCATCTCCTCAGAGAAACCTAAGAAGAAGAAGAAGATAAAGTAAAAGAAAACCTAAATTAAAAGAAGAAAGAGGAGTGCTTTTTGGGGAGAGTGACTGGCCACCTTTAGGAGCAGAAAGCCCCCAAGGGTTGGCTTTTGTCTTGGTGAACTCACCACTGCCAAGGGCCTAGCTCTCAATCTTGCAAACTCAAACGTTAATGTGGTCTGTATTCCAAAGTTGATCCATCTAGAGTATATCCTTTTCACTCTGTCAGACATCACAAATACGTGCATAAAACCAAAACAATCTTTAAATTTATAAAATAGGAAATACAACATCCAAGTTGAATGGACAAGCAATTAACTGGACCAGCACATATCCTTCCCATAGATAAGCTTTAGGAGGTGCCAAATTATAATTAGAACAAGCAAGATTTTGTATATTATTCAAAAGTAATCAGATTCTAATAGCCATCCACACAATTGGGAATTGATTATTTGAACCAGATAATCAATTGGTCTTGATTCCTGGACCAAGATCTCAATCAGTCTTGAATTTTTAGATATGAATTGCCTATGTTTATGGTGATCTTCCCCCAGCGTCTGTATGGCTAAGTAATTCCTCTTTAATTTACTACATGAATTAAGCTATTTATAGTTTTTGAGGCCTGGGACCCATTTTTATTTTTTATTTTTAGATTTCTTGAAGTAAATTTGTGTTTAGCTATGACACAAGTATGGCTAAACTTTCAGAGAGCAGCCATTAAATTTCTCCAAATCTAGTCTTCATTCCTACCTATAGAAGGAAAAAAAAAAAAACATTTGCAGGTTTTAACTGTGTCTGGGACAACAAAAAATTCAGTTTTCTTTGGGTTGACATAGTAAATCAGATAATAAACAAAAATTAAAATAATGCTGATTCTACATGCAAATGAAACAGTTTATTTGGCACAACTATCCCTTAATCTGATGCCTCATTGAGAAAAATTTCAAGCAGCTCATTTGCAGCATAAAACTATCATTCTGGAGAAAATTTTTCTCATGAGTAATTACACAAAAATTAAATAAAAATGCTGCCACCAAGTAAATTTGTTAAATTGTACTCTTAATGTATCAGGGCCTCAATTTAATTGTCATCTGTCTGTAAATACTAGAGAAGAATTTGCCATCACTTTAAGAAGATAATGACTGGCAGTTTTCCAGATGCAATTACCCAAAGAGAGGACAGTATTGTGTAGGCTGCAAAAACTTGCACAAAGGATATGGTTTATGTATGAGGTGAAGTAAGGGCATGAAAGAGGAAATACTACTTTTAAGCCCATTACAAATAGCAGGAAAAGATTGTGAAGCGACAGTGCCATTGAGGTAATGAAGATTACATTCCAACACATAATTACAATCCCATTTACAGAGAAAAGCATGCTTCAGTTGCAGACATCACAGAAACCCATCAAATTTCAATCAGGTTTAAATATTGGAGAGAAAAGATGGATGAAAGATAATTACTTGTAGCAGATCGCTACTTTTCTTGTGACAAGATGGGGATGTTATTGGAACAAAATATGCCCGTTTTTCAATTCAGATGAAATAAAAGCAGGGTAGCTTTATAGTGAATGGAACAGTGACTCAGAGAGCTGGGCTCACAGGTGGAGTAGGCACTGGGTGTTGCAATTCAAAGAGCAGGAAGGAATCCCTCCCCCAGAACAAACACAAACACTGCCCCTTACTCCCTGCCAGGGAAATTCCTGCATGGAATTTCACCATGACAGTGCTATTTCTGTTCTGATTCAAAATACCATTGGGAATAAAAGACCATTAAGCAGCTGCCAATTATATACTTTAGTGGACGTAATTTCACATTTACCTCACAAACGTTTGTTTATGGACCAGACCCTGTAATAGGTACTATGGGATAGACTATGGAACTAATACAGATATGATTTCTTGTATCATGGATCTTCGATTCTAGTCGGGTAGGACATTAATCAAATAGCTCCTACATGAGTGTTTAATTACAGACAGAGATAAGAGCTGTGCAGGAAAGAAAGCTGGGCCTAAAAATGCATATGACCTCATCTATGCTGGAGTCTAGGGGAAGTTCTCTGAGGAAGTGTTCATTGAGCTGCCTGCTGAAGTATGAACAGGAGACAACTAAGTCAAGAGAAGGACATCTGTATGTCCTCTTTGGAGAAATGTCTCTTCATATCCTCTGCCCATTTTTTAATTGGGTTGTTTGTTTTTTTGGTGTTGAGTTCCATGAGCATTTTATATATTTGGGAT
>NW_017731549.1:181485-187291 GCF_001890085.2 Hipposideros armiger
AATATTCATTTGCTTTATATAATTAGTTGTGACTGAAGTCAGTGGCACATGTAATAAATCTCTAATAACATGTGCATTTGCTTGAAAAAGTAAAAAACAAAACTTACACTTAAAAAAAAAAAGCCATTGTCAAGAATGTGAGTCCTTAGGATCTAGGGAAGACTGACAATCTTTTCAAAATGCTTGCTCTGGGGTAAAGAGAACATTAGAAAGGCTGCAAATATTACACAGGTCCTTCCAGCTGTTAAAACTCAGTTGACATTGAGAATAAAAAAGATGGTAGTGAAGATGGCAAATAGGAAAACACTGTGGTTACATCTTCTCATGACCACATCAGAATCACGACTAAACTACAAGACAACCACCATTGAGAATTGCCTGAAATCCCACTAAGCCAAGGCCCTACAACTAAAGACACGCAGAAGAAGCCACCTCAAGCATGGTAGAAGGGGCAGAGATGTGGAATGGGCTGGTCTCACACCCACATGTGGCCATTAAAAATCAGAAGTGATATCTCTGCTGTGGAGGTCGCCCCCATAGGAGCAAGAGGTCCCAGCATCACACCAGGCTCCCCAGCCCAAGGTTCCAGTGCCAAAGAAAGAAGTCCCCATAGTTTCTGGTTGTGAGAACCAGTGGAGATTGTGGCTGAGCGAGACAGAGGGCAGCTGGAGTCCCGGGTGCTCCTCATAAAGGGAATTATCAACAGAATCACTGGCTCTGAGCTCCAGCGCTGAGGTAGCAGCTAGAGAGGTGACAGGAACACGTGGGGTGGGTTGGGGGAACAGAGTTGTCTGGCTGCAGGACAAGGGCTGGAGGGGCAGCTTCCAGACAGAGGAACTGGCAGAAGCCATTTTTTCTTTGTTGAGTCCTCCCCCTTCCTGGCATGCAGACGCTGGCAGCTGCCATATCTGAGTCTCCATCAAGCTGATTGACGCTATTTGTTGGCCACACCCTGGTGATTCTGAGACCCTGCCTCACCTAACTTTTGGGCACATCCAAGCTACTTCCAGTGGTTTTTTCATACAAACCACTTGCTTTGGCTCATGCTGCAGGCTTTCCTAGTGTCTCTCAAAGGTTCACCAAACCCAGATGAGCAACATCTGGCTTGAGCATGCTGAGTAGCCCTAAGCCTGGCACTAGTGGCAGCCAGCCTTGGTTCACAGCTTGGCCTCTCAAGACACCTCCAAGCATGGCGGGGTGGTGGCCATCTGGGGATTGCTTTGTAGTTCCTGCTGGGTGGCCCCAGGTGGGGCACGGGCTGCAGCTGGACTTGACTTATAGCGGGTCCCCTCCCAGGTGGTCCTGGGGCTGGTGAGTCCAGTGGCCAGCTTTGAAAAAAGTTGGAGCACCACCCAGCTGCCTCCAAGGATAACATACCTAAGGGACAGATTAGGCAGACACCAGAGCTCTGCTGAGTCAGATCCTGCTCCATAGGATCAGCCCTTGCACCACAGCTCCTCCACTGTAGTCACAGCCAGTCCTCACAACCAATCAGCCTGAGGGTCAGTCCCTACCACTGACGTGCAGACAGCAACCAGGGCTCAATTACAACAGAAGGGCACAAACAATAAACACAAGGGACACACTTGGAGTGCACAGCACAGTTGACCAGGAAGACTATGCCACTGAGCCCCCAGTACACCTACTATACAAGGCCATACTACTAAGGCTGGGAGACACAGCTGCCCTACCTCTAATACATAGAAACAAACACAGGAAGGCAGACTAAATGGAGAGACAAAGAAACATATCCAAAATAAATGAACAGAACAAAGCTCCAGAAAAAGAACTAAACAAAATGAAGAAAACAATTTACCAAACACAGGGTTCCAAACACTGGTTATAAGGATGCTCAGTGATCTCAGGGAAAACTTCAACAAAGAGATAGGAAACATAAAAATGGAGATAGAAGATATAAAAAAGAACCAGACAGAAATAAAGAAAACAATAACTGAAATGAAGACTACATTACAGAGAATCAACATTAGATTAGATAAAGCAGAAGATCGACTCAGAGATATAGAAGATAAGGTAGCAGAAAACATACAAACAGAGCAGCAAAAAGAAAAAAGAATCCAAAAAAAAAGAAAAATGAGGATAGTGTAAGGGGCCTCTGAGACAACACCAAGGGTACTAAACATTCACATCATTGGGGTACCAGAAGGAGAAGAGAAAGAGCAAAAAACTGAAAACCTTTTTGAAGAGATAATGACAGAAAACTTCCCTAACCTGGCAAAGGAAATAGATATACAAGCCAGAAAGCACAGAGAGTCCCAAACAAGATGAACCCAAAGAGGCCCACACCAAGACACACCATAATTAAAATGCCAAAGGTTAAAGACAAAGAGAGAATCTTAAAAGCAGCAAGAGAAAACCAGTTAATTACCTACAAGGGAGCCCGCATATGACTGACACCTGATTTCTCAACAGAAACTTTGTAGGCCAGAAGGAATTGGTAGGAAATATTCAAAGTGATGAAAAGCAAGATTACTCTACCCAGGAAAGCTATCATTTAGAATCAAAGGACTGATAAAGAGCTTCCCAGACAAAAAAGCTACAGGAGTTCATCAGCACCAAACCAGTATTACAAGGAATCAGAAAGATTTCTCTAAGATGAAAAAAAAAAAAAAGAATAATAAAATGGCAATAACTACATACCTATCAACAGTTATTTTCAATGTAAGTGGACTAAATGCTCCAAGCAAAAGACAGGGTGGCTGAACAGATTAGAAAATAAGACCCTTATATAAGCTTCCTACAAGAGACTCATTTCAGATCAAAAGACACACACTGACTGAAAATAAAGGATGGAAAAAGATACTTCATGAAAATGAAAATGAAAACAAACAAAACAAAAAGCTGGGGAAGCAACACTTACACCAGACAAAATAGACTTTAAAACAAAGACTATAACAAGAGACAAAGAAAGACCCAGTAATCTCACTTCAGGGTATTTATCTGAAGAAACCCAAAATGCTACTTTGAGGGGACGTACTCATCCATATGTTAATTGAAGCATTATTTACAATAGCCAAGATATGAAGGCAACCTGAGTGTCCCTGAATGGATACAGAAGAGGTGGTATATACATATTTGAGTATAATGGAATATTACTCAGCCGTAAAAATAAAAAGATGAAATCTTGCCATCTGCGACAACATGGATGGACCTAGAGGATATTGTGCTGAGTGTCAGTAAGACAGACAGTAAAAGACAAATGTCATATGATTTCATTTATAAGTGAACACTAAAGAACAAAATAAACAAAACAAATGAAACAGAAACAAAGTTATAGATACAGAGAACATTTTGATGGCTGCCAGATGGGAGGGGGTTGGGGTGGATGAAAAAGGGGAAGGAAGGGATTAAGAAATACAAATTGGTTGTTATACAATAGTCATGCAGATATAGGGCATAGCACAAGGAACGTAGTCAATAACACAGTAATAACTGTGTATGGTGTCAGATGGGTACTAGATCTATTGGGGTGATAGATGGGAGAGTGTTTGGGGGCAAGGCAAAAAAAGGTGAGGGGATTAAGAAATACAGACTGTTACTTATAAAATAGTCATGGGGAGGTAAAGTAAAGCTTAGGGAATATAATCAATAATATGGTAATAAGTATGTATAGTGCCAGGTGGGTACTAGACTAGTCAGGGGGATCACTTTGTAAGTTATATAAATGTCTAACCAGGGGCCGGCCGAGTGGCTCAGTTGGTTAAGAGTGCGAGCTCTGAGCAACAGCGTCGCTGGTTTGATTCCCACATGGGCCAGTGAGCTGTGCCTGAGCTGAGCTGCCACTGAGCTGCCAACAGGTCACACAATGACTCAGCTGGTGAGAGAGTGCACTCTCAGCAACAAGGTTTCTGGTTCAACTCCCGCATAGGATGGTGGGCTCTGCCCACCCACAATTAAGATTGAACACAGCACCTTGAGCTGAGTGGCCGGGAGCTGCCAACAGGTGGCCGGATGGTGACTGGACTTGGAGCTGAGCTAGCTGTGCCCTCCACAACTAAGACTGAAGGCCAACAACTTGGCTATTCTCCTTCCCCAATTCCCCAACACTGTTCCCCTCCCCCAATTCCCCAACACTGTTCCCCTTCCCCAATTCCCCAATAAAATCTTTAAAACAAAAAGTGTAACCACTATGCTGTACACCTGAAATTAATATAAAATAATATTGAATGTCAACTGTAATTGAAAAATTAAAAGTGGGGGGAAGATAAAGGCAAATAAGAGGTTCAAAGTTCCAGGTATAAAACGAATAAGTCATGGGAATGTAATGCACAGCATGGGGAATATAGTCAATAATATTGTGATACTGTGGTACAGTGTCAGATGGTTGTTGGACTTATCATGATGATCACTTCTTTAGGTATATAAATGTTGAATAACTATAGTGTACACCTGAAACTAATATAGTATTGCATTTTAGCTATATTTTAATAAAAATTTTTAAAAGAAAGAAGAAAAAAATGCAAGAAGAGAACTCCAGTGAAGCGGATGTGTCACAGGCATGAGGAAGAAAATTCTAAGGAAAAAAAACAAACAAATAAACACATTGACACTGATAAGCTTAAATTTGGAAGGCAGTGCTTTCTTAATTGAGTCATTCATACCACTCCTATTTTCATATACAACTAAGAAAAAGACTTGTAATAACCCTGGGTTCATAACCCCTAGGCTATATCCATCAATGGGCTTTCAGGGGTCTGTGAGTTCCCTACTCCACCAAATCTTATGAGAAGTAGTTGTGTGATGAATTTGTATTGTGTCATCTTAGCTAAGTTGGAACTATGTTTCCCAGAATTCATTTCCCTGCTGATTTCCAGGTTCGTGTGGGCCTCTAGAGACATTTTGCCAAGATGGAGAACGTTTAAGTGGTGTAGTGGCCATCTCAATTTTTTTGATGCTTGAAAGGTGAATGCAAGGCACCAAGCACTACTGGAACTCAGGCGTGTGGTTACTTCTCTGCAGGCCCACCTTGTTGGCTTGGGGCAGCAGCTGGGCCCCTGGCAGACCCTGCTGCCAGATCGGCTTCCCTGGCTCCTGGACCAGATGCATATTTAGCTCCATAATGGAAGACACCAGCTTCTCCTGTATTCTGCTTGTCTTTGTTGCTGTTCTTCACATCTGTCTCTTTTTCCCAACTGTCTGTGAACTTCAGATGCCAGCACCAGACACAGAAACAACCTTACATCCTTACTTAGACCTTGTAACCAGCTCCCACAGTACAATAAGGGCAAATCCTTATAATTAACTGTACGTAAGGAATAATTTTTAAAAACCTACAAATATAACTCCATACAAATACATTCTTGTAGTCAGCATGGGAAAGATTTATTTACCTTATTAATTAGGGAAACAACAAGGAGGCAAAAATAATTCAAAGAAAGATACGAGAGATCAGTGTTGGTAAAAGAAAGGAAGCTAGGATATGTTTGGCACAATGAGATTCAAAACTGGGTAATGTGCCATGTGACAATTAGAGCATGACCTTTAGGATTATCTTCTATTTTGGAGAGCAATAATTTGCATCTCAAGTGGACAAAAATCATTTGCATCTTATCAATTTTCTGCAAGTTAAGATGTAACTTTATAGCGGTTGGGCCCTAATTAATAATAAATAGCAAATCAGACAAAGCTAAATCCCTCACAGTCAGACTTGTTAGATACTGCTCCAGCAGACACTGAAATGACACAGTTGATCTTTTGCTTTATTTCCAACTTTTGGATACATATTTTTAGCATTTGTTTGTTTGTTTGTTTTTTTGTTTTGTTTTTTTTAAAGATTTTTATTGGGGAA
>NW_017731549.1:187301-222254 GCF_001890085.2 Hipposideros armiger
GCTTCACTGGCCCAAGTTGGCACCATCATTGCGCTCTTCCCAGGTGAGGCAGATCAGTCGCTGGCTTCTGGCCGGCTGCTCACTGTGGCTGCTGGCCGCTCACGCTGGCTGCTGGCTATATGCAGTAGCCCATGGCAATCCACTGCCACAGGGGCTGCAGCCTACGCCGTTGCAGGTGACTCACGGCAGCCCAGCTCCAGGTTGAGCTGTTGTTCAGCATCTTAGCTGTAGAGCGCAGTGTCACTGGCCCTCATATGTGGGATCCGAACAGGGGCCCTCTGGCATCCCAAGCCAGCTCTTAACCATCACGCCACTCTGCCGGCCCTTTAGCATGTTTATATGCTTTTTTTTTTCCCTGCAGAGAACAGCTATTGTCTGCATTAAAGGGATTTACAATTTTTTTTGCAAAAAAAGACAGTAAGAGGCAATAAACTAAAAGAGCAAAATATAACTTATTCAAATTGTGTAATCATTTCAAAAATTGGAAGAACCCGTTTAATCCTGGAAGCTCTTATTTAGTTGAATTTTCTTCTCCCGTTGCTAATAATTCCTTACCCAAAAGCTCAAATTTCCCATAAATTAAAACAGCCATAAAATTTGTTTTTTTGTTATTATTTTAAGCTATGTTATTATCTCCTTGTTTACTTAAATAGCCAACACTTACTGAGGACTTGTTATGTAGGCAACTTTATACACATTATCTCATTGAAGCCTCCTAACAACTCCATGATGTAGGTGTCGCTGGCCTTCTGCTCAAAGGAGAAAGAGTTAAGTAAGTCACCTATGGTCACACTATGGATATTTGACCTCAGGTCTCCTTAACTTTAGAGACCACACATTTCACCACCATTATGCTGTATAGCTTCTTCTACAAAACTCCTCAAAAGATAAGCTTATTACATAGTCACTGCTTACCTCCTTTGCAATCAATATATAATATATGCAAACTGCCTACTATCAGTGAGGGGCCTGACTCATATGAGCATTTAATACATGTTAGTTGCCTCAGTCTCCCCTACCCATCACCAATCCCTTACAGAAATGGGGCTTCCAGGGTCCTGTTTATGTCTTTTCTCTAGGCAATGTCACAGTTTTAAATATTATAGTTACAGGAATGACTCCAAAATTTACTTCCTCAAATCCAAATTCACCCTCAAATTTTACACCCACATTTCCAACGACTTGTTGGGTTGCTCCACAGAATGTCTCTCTAGCATTTCAAACTGTGCTCCACATACAACACACCTCTTCTGTCCTCTCTTCCACCACCAAAGATAATCTAGTTCCTTGGTCCATGATGTTGTGAGGCTCACATTCCAGGGTGCAGGAATCCAGAGGAACACTAGCACACACTTTCTTGGAACATCAGTTTTCCTCAATGATGAGTAAAATACAATATTATTCCTCTCCCTAGATATTCGCAGGGCTCGCTTCCCCACCGCTTTGAAATTTTTGATGAAATGGCAGCTTTCCAGTGGGCCTACCTGACTATCTCATCTAACACATACCCTTCTGCTCTCCCGGCCCCCCTTATCCTGCTCTGCTCTTCTCTACCACTTAACAGCATAAGTTACTTATTTATCAGGCTTATTGTTGTAGTCAGGCTCACCTCACAAGACTATCAGCTCCATGAGGGTGAAGATTGTGTTGGTTTTGTTTACCAAATTATCACCACTGGACCTAGAGTAGGTCACAGAGTTGGCACTCCATAAATATTTGTTTAATAAATGAATGAGTTCATAATTGAATTTTATAGCAAAAGCATAGTTATATTATTATGTGAACTGAAAAACTTGTGTGAATTGAAAATGTAACATCAGTAAAAGCACTTAAGTTTTTTCTACAACTTGGTGTACATTTTTCACTTTAACAGAAATTTTAGAAAAATAATTCTACTACAAAAAATAGAAATCAGTATCACGTGCTTTAAATAAAACTTTACAAAATTATATAATTATTAACGTAAATATTACATATATACCACTTAAAATCTGCATTCCACTGGTAGCACATACTACCCCATACTTTGGGAAATATTAATCTAAGAAATTTAAAAAGCTTCTAGATTGGAAGTTACTAACTCCTAAACTTAAAAAAGGATTGTAGAAACTATCTCACTTTAGAAATGGAAGCTAAGAAAGGTTTAAGTGACTTGTTTCCAGCCACAGTGATGATGATAATAAGGGGCCCCTAACACCTTATTCTACAGCTCCCCATGACATACACGAGTTTGCCTGTTTATGACTGTATTGTGCCATCTGCAATTATGCAAATCCTCTTCAGTATTTACCTGCCTCTGAGCTTCTGTTTATCTTGAACAACTTCACCCCTTCGCACCTTAACTGGAGTGTCACCTTCTCCACTAATGCTTTATATGTATTTATCTTGTAGCATTTATTTGCCCTAGTTTGCATTATATCGCTCTTTTTGTACTTGTTTTATATTTCCTATGTTTCTTGAGCTTCAGTACAGAGCTTGAGCATAGAAACACCCTTATTTTATACTTTCCCTTTATGACACCTAGCATTATACCTGTGTAAGGGTTTGTGCTTAGTGAGATTTCTGCAATGAACTGTATTGACTCTTATGACTGTGAAAACAAATCAGTGGAAACTATGATGCTGGTGGTCTTTCTATATTATGGGGCCCATCTGCTTGCTATTACCTGTTTCCCACCTGCTGTCATTACTAGCATAAAACTCCATCTGCTGCTTCCTTTTCTCTTCCAAGACTGACTTGGCACTAAATCTGTCAGGCTCTACCTTATATTTGCTTAGTCAGCATTACTTTTCCTTAGTGGTTTTTACTAATTACTGAAGATCTGTTTTATTTTACGTGCCTCTGGAGAGTATCTAAGATTTGAGCAAGGTAGCCAACACTGAATTCAGGACAATCTGTCAAAACTATTTGAAAAAAAAACTAAGCAAGCATTTTGGTTTGGAATTGAAGCAGGAGTTACAGATGACCTTGGAAAATCAATTCACCTTTCCCCTTCTCGGTGTACTCTCAGGATGAGAGAATTAGGTACAATGTCTCTAAGGTCCCTTCTGAAGTAATATCGCTGATAGCAAACATTCATTCTTTAGGACAGCCTTAATTCCATCTCAATGCCATATCCTTCACAAATCTTTCTTGATCTTTGTCCTGATTAAAATGAGTCCCTTCTTTCAGCTCCTAAAGTGTTTCTCCACTATTTCATCCTGAACTGGAGTCAAGTTAGCTGTGTTACTTGAGTCAGCCTTACCCCATGACACTGACCTTCCTTTACGTTGTGGGTTCTAGAATGCTGTCATAGAGCGTTTGTAACTCCCCAGATGCCTAGAAAAGTGGGTTATAGATAATACTTGCAGTACATGCTGAGTAAATATTTATTGACTCAGTAATTTAATGAATGACCTGAAAAAGTATAACATCATGATCATTCTGTCCTGAACAAAATAAAAACTGAAAATGCTACTGAATCGATTGGATAGTTAAAGAAATTTAAGCCAGGGTTATGAATTTTGGTCACCATGGAAAGCAACTTCAGAAAATAAGTGTTTAAACATAATAGCAACACATGATGTGCTTAATATGTAAATATACTAACAGTAGCGTGTATAGAAGGAGAGGTCATGCCACAGAGTAACCTCAAGCACAGATTCCAGAGATAGATAACTGGCTTCTACCGGGGCTCTGATACTTTGTATGGCTTTGGGAAAGTTATGTCACTCTGTCTCAGCTCTGTCATCTGTAACATGGGGGTATCTACTTCATAGAGCATTGCAAGAATTAAATGAGTGCCTGGCACATATTACATGCTCAGTAATATGTTTGCTGTCATTTTCCAATCATTATTGACATATTTCAATGTCAATAATGTCAATGTCAATTTCAATGTCAATATATCCTTTAGTACACAAAAATGGGAGTAATAATGAAAGCTTTCTCCTGGAAGGATCATGAGATTTTTTTTTTTTTTAGCTCTTGTGAGCATCAAATATGTTCTACTTATATCATTAAAACAGAACAAAAATATCTTAACTTAAAAATAGCTAAAAAGCACTGAGTTATTTTTAAAGTGACCTGGATTCGTACTTACCCCAAGCGAATTTATTTTTCCAGTTTGAGAATCCCGCAATATTTGCTTGTTAAAAAGCTGGCAAAAACATGTATATGTGTGTATATATGCGTATGAATGTATGTGCATATATACACGTACATATTAATACATGTTATGTCTGTGGACTGTCAGTTATACATCCTGTTGATTCTTTAAAAAAATTTTGTTTTGCCCAGAAACATTTACTTATCTTTTATTTATATTATTTTTTATCTTTATTAAATTTATTGGGATGACATTGGTTAATAAAATTATGTTGGTTTTGAGTGCACATTTCTATAATGCATCACCTGCATATCGCATTGTGTGTTCACCACCCAGAGTCAGTTCTCCTTCCATCACCATATATTGACCCCCTTTACCCTCTTCTACCACCTCCCTCCCTTCTTACCCTCTGGTAGCCACTAAATTCTCGTCTGTGTCTATGAGTTTTTGTTTGTTTCTCTTGTTCAGTTGTTGCTTTTAGTTTTATATCCCACATATGAGTGAAATCCTATGGTTCTAGACTTTTTCTGACCTACTTATTTCTCTTAGCATGAAAATCTCGAGGTCCAGTCATGTTGTCACAAATGGCAGTATTTCATCTTTTCTTATGATTGAGTGATATTCCGTTGTATATATGTACCACATCTTCTTTATCCAATCATCTATCAAAGGACATTTTGGCTGTTTCCATGTCTTGGCCGCTGCAAATCATGCTGCAATGAACGTAGGGGTACATGTCAAAAAATCTTTTTGCCAAAATTCTATTTTTCAATTACAATTGCTACATATATTGGGTTGTCGGAAAAGTCATGACGCATTTTTCCAACGAAAAACATAGAAGAAGTACGTCATGACTTTTCCAACACCCCAATGTATTTTTAATTGGGTAAGGAAAGTTCTGTTTTGCACAATCTGATTCTGTGAATACATGTATAATAAAATACCATTTTCCAACTAAAAAAAAAAAAAAAAGCTGGCAAAACCTGAGCTGCACACTCTCCTTATCTTAATGAATGCATATAAAGCAGAAAATTAATGAGCATGAATACTTTTCCTAATGCTCCAGGAAAAAAGTTCTACAATATCCTTTCTTCAGAAACATCTTCCTTTTGGAGACAATCAAATGATTTCCCAAAATCTGTCATCTAATGTTAATTCTGTGAGGCTGAAGTCAGTGATTCGGGCATAAATCAGGGTGTACGTTCTGGCTCCACCCCTTTCTGGGGATATAAGGATGAATGTGTTATTTCTTTTTTTTTCTTTTTTTTTTTAATTTTATTGGGGAACAGCCAAGGTCATTGGCTACACATTGCTTTCATGCTACAATGGCATAGTTGACTCTTTTAAGAAGGGCACAGCTCACAATGGCCCATGCGGGATCGAACTGGCAACCTTGGTGTGTTATCAGCACCACGCTCTAACCAACGGAGCTAACCAGCCGCCCCTGAATGTGTTATTTCTTCTTTCTAAATCTCAGCTTCTCCATCTGCAATCTGAGAACAATAATGACATTCTTACTCAAAAGGTTGTTGTAAGAATTAAATAAAATCACACGGGAGGCACTGAACGTAGTGTGTGGTACAGAATAAATGATGAAAGCATGATATTGCTATGATTATTTCTGATGAAAGACACTCACAATTAGATCAATAAAATGGTAAATTTTCAGTCCATTTAGGCATATTGCAATTCACAAAGGTTCCAGTTTTCAACAATACCAACTGATTGAACAATCAGAGGAAATTTTTTATGAAAGACCAAATTTTGCTCAAGTGGTTACTAGTCTTTTTACCCAGGTTTTACATATCCTGGGATAATAATATCACCACAGCAAGTCTCACTATCATCTCTCATGTTGCTGAAAGACGGACAGTGCATAGAATTATTGCCCTAAATATAGGCAGTTATAATTTCTGAGCAACAGGGAGAAGAATGAGATGCTACTGCAAGGATATGAGAGTGTTCTTTATGAGGTAGGATCTCCAACATCTTACCTGGTGGAAGAGAGATCAGCCCTGACAGCATCTCCGCCTAATCGCATCTAGAGCTGAGGGGCTGCTTCGAGGTCAGCAGGTGCATTCACATCTGCCTTTCTGGCTCCCCCTTCCCAGGCTTCTTCTCACTTCACTGACCACTGGAGGACCAAGTCCAGGAATGCCTATTAAAAATTCAACAACACAGCAGAATTCAGTGAGACAGCAAGGTGACTTTCCAGGCAGCTGAAACTATAAGAAACATCTCTTGGAAAACAGGGAATTATAATCTAAGCAGCTTGATACAAAATATTTTATAAGATTTTTATAAGATTTTTTTTTATAAATAAGTTGATAATTTAAGGTTGTAAAGTGCCAAAGTAAAAAAAGAAAAAAGACAAAAAAAACAAAACAAAAAGCTATCCCAGATTTAATAATGAGCAGAGAAATGGCCTCTAATTTTGTGACCCTCTTGAGCTCTGCTCTAATTTTCAACCTTCCCATTGACAGCCCACTGGGCTGTGTATGTATATCTTTTTATTTCCACACACAAGTCATGCTCAGAAGCCCACAAACTGTTTTAGAATGTCATGCTTTCAGCTGCCATTCTCTTAAGACAAAGAAGATCTTTAATTTCTTTATATATTTTCATAAATGGCTCCTATGCATGGGGAAAGCTTTATGAGGCCAAGGTTATCATAAACTTCTATTATGAAAAAAAACATTACCAATTAGCAGCCCCATCACCCAGTCTGTGCATAGGGAAGGAGAGCACAGAGAATTGTCATTAAGGAAAAATGAAATAGCTCAAAAAGATGGAGCAAGAGACATTTGCCTAGCTCTATAAATTAAAGGTACTGGAGTGTATCAGTATCTCATTCATGTTAGATCATTAAGCCAGAGAAAGCTGAGGAGCACTGAGAACCTTGGTGCTTAAAATACTGTAACCATTTCTCTCTCTCTCTCTCTCTCTCTCTCTCTCTCTCTCTCTCTCTCTCTGTCTGTCTGTCTTCCTCTATCCCTCATGTGAAAACTCTCCATTATCTAAAGGACAAAAGCAAACCTCTTTGAGGGAAAATAATAAAACTTCTCTTTTCTTCCAATCCATTACTCTTCTGCAGCTGTGAAAGCTACTGTATGATCCTTGTACCACAGCTAATAGCACTCTAATAGCTATTTCTTCAATTATAAGATATATACAGAGGGTGCCCAAAAATTTATACACATTTTAAGAAAGGAAAACTGTATTAAAATTGTAATACTCAATATATACTGATAACAAAAAGTTGAATATAAGTCATGTTTGACTTCTGCAATTAGAAAATATCAGGTCCATTAAGAACGCAATTCAACATCTCCATTAGTTTCAATTACATTCATAAAAGGAGGACATGGCATACACAGGACAGATATGTGCATCTCAGACCTCAAGCATCAAGAACTTTCTCCAGACATCAGTTGCCACCACCAGCAGCAAAGATGCTGTCCTGGGAAGGGTGAGGGAAGTAGAACGTAGCCACACTTGTGCTCTTAATTGCAATAAGAGAAAGTCTTATAGGAGAAAAGGGCTTCGGTGCTTTGGAAGAGAGAGAAATGAGCACGAAGATGATTTTTAGAGTTCATATAAGATACCCCCAGAAAACTCTCAGAGCTACTTGGGAAAGAAAATTCTGAGTTCAAAACTGACATTTACAGATTTGTTTCAAAATGGTACCAATCACACTTAAAAACATTAACAGATAGATTGCTAAGAGAGTAAAGCAGTTTGTAGATGAGCATGTATGATTTAATGCTTCTATGTGTATGCACAAGTTGGAAAGGACAGGAAATTTATTTAAAATATATTCATAGTACTGATTTTGAGAAGTGAGATTATAAGTGATTCTATTTATCTTTGTCTAGGCTTCTTTTTTCTTTTTTTAAAAAGCTTTGTTGTTTTCTTATTTTTTTTGCTAAGTGAAAAGTCATTGTGTAATTGTAATGAACCTCTAACACATTTATGTCACACTTCGTGTTTATCGCAGCACACAAGCAAAACATAATTTCTACCCAATATGGTACAGTTACTGCATCCCACACACAGACACACTGATCTGTGAGTTCAATAGTGGTGCATAACGAGTGCTCATCTGTATTTCTAATTTTCCCCTATTGAACAAGGAACTTTTATGCTTATACATATTTTAAGAGTTTTAAAGATGTGCTTTCCTTTGGAAACAGATAAGAAAGGAAAAACAAATTATGCTTATTTCACTGTACTAACTTAAGGAATGGGGGGGGGGAACAAAGGAAAAGAGGACAACGTCACTTATAAAAGCAGAGACATGATGACCCAGTAAGATAACACGATAGTACAGTTCTATTTCTTCTGTTTTTCTGCAAGTGAGCACTTCCATTCTCAGCCCATCTATGATTTTATGTAAGCAGAAAATAGAGGCTTTCGGGAGGAATAAAAAAGAATGACTATGATACATGAAAATTGGAGTTGATTAATGAGTAATCATATGCAGCCTTCTATCTAGGTTAGGTAGGACTAGTCCTATTAAAAAGCATCATCTTCTGCTGGGCAATGCAGGACATGGCCCACAGGCACCTTTTTGCCTTGGTTATAGCAGCTCCTCTGCCTCCAATGTGCTCCCTGCAGTTTTCCCCCTGGCTCCTTCTCATCTGCGCAAAGAGGAGTCAACATCTGCCAGCTTTTGAGGATGCCTTCAGGAATCTGTTGCCATCAGAAGGGGTAAAGATTTGAAGAGTTGAAAAGTAAACTACTCAACAGCTGTTCTCAATACAAGAAAAGTCAGAGATTGGCTGCCTTTCCACACTCTGCCTCCAGTTTTTGCTTCCATCAAGTTGTCTCTGCTTCAGCGGCATGATTAAACAAAAACAATAGCAGCGGCAACAAACAGGATTTGCCAACCTCAAAAAACAAAGAGTAATCCTTCTCTATTATGCTAAGTGAAATAAGTCAGACAGAAAAGGTCAAGAACCATATGACTTCACTGATATGTGGAATATAAAACTGAAAGCAACAAAGGAACAAGACAAACACATAAAGAAACAAAAACTCATAGACACAGACAATAGTTTAGTGGTTACCAGAGGGTAAGGGGGGAGGGGGATGGTAGAAGAGGGTAAAGGGGGTCAAATATATGGTGCTGGAAGGAGAGCTGACTCTGGGTGGTGAACACACAATGTGATGTACAGATGATAAATCACAGATTTGTACACTTGAAACCTATGTAATTTTAGTAACCATTGTCACCCCAATACATTTTAATTTAAGAAAAAGGATAATCTTTCTCGAGTGCCCATACTGTACTGGGCTAGACCCTGGACTAGACAGAAATAATTTAGGATCTTCAATAGCAACGCCTCGAGCCTTTTAAAATGCAAACTGGTGAGTCACAGAAAGAAATGAAGTTGGCTTTACCTGAGGTAGCTTCCAAGTATGATTTTTCTCAGTTTCTCTTCGTGCCCTATGGCCTTATTCAGAGTATTTCCTCTGCCTGCAAAGTGGCTCAATATCCCTATGCATAAGAGTGTGGCATCTCTTGATAACTCACTTAATAATATCTCCCCCTAATGATAGCTGAAGACCTAGAAAAATAAATAAATAAATAAAAGGCATCAGTTGCTGTGGAGAAGATAGGGAAAATTAAAATGTATGCAGAAGGGAGCATAAAGACCACATCTAATTAGCATGCAGAGGTGCTTTGGGATGACTTGTAACAATGACCAGATCCCTCTTCTCCTACCAGTCCTTTAAAGCCCAAACACCTTCCCTAGCCCACCATCCCAGTTGGGGAACTTCCTTAGCACTTTGGTCTTGCACCAGAAACATAACTTTGAATATTAAAACTCAGCATTAGAGTTAGATGGGCTCTTGCAATGACTCCAGGTACAGTGCAAGCTCCTCTGTTATGGAATATGTCTCATTCATCTTTACAGCTCCTAGCTTAGTTTCTGGTACTTAAGAAGCTTTAATAAACAATTATGAATGCTAGTAATCCAAAGAGAGCTTGTGTAACTTTTACTGTCACATGGCTGCCTCCTGTAAAAACTAAGACTAAACCCACATCCCTAATTCTTCCAATTTCACAGATACCTATTGTCTCCCTGAAGTGTAACTCTAATTATGCTCAAAAACCAAATAAACAGAACTTCAATGTTTCCCCACCACCTAGAGAATTCAAATACACTAATCCAGTCTTCTCTATCTCTACCCCACTGCATAAGTCAAATGCAGAAGTCATTTTTGATTTCTCTCTTTCCCTTGTGTCCTTCACAATCAAGTCCTATTAGATCTGTGTTCAAAATATACACCAAATCTATCTACTTCACTTTACTTCCCCTGTTACCTTCCTAGTCCAAGGTGCCTGCACTCCTCACTCAAATATTGAAATAGCCTTCTTGTTAATTACTGAAATGGTTCTCCCTGTTTCTAGCCTTGCCCGTCTCTAAGCCATTTTTCACATAAGAGACCAACAAAATTGACTTTTTAAAAAGTGTCATCCATACCTCACAACATCCCAATTAAAACATTCCATTACCTTCCTTTGCACTTAGGGAAATACACAAACCCCCAACCATGATGTAAAGGGTCCTCTATGAGCTGACCCCTGCTCACCTCATCATCCCTTACTGCTCTTCCTTCTTGATCACTATATTCCAGCCATATAACTGATTCCAACCTTAGAGCCTATTCTCTCTCCTGAACAAATCTTCCCCAAGACTCCCTCCTGGATGCTTCCTTCTTGTCATCTCAGACTCAGCCTTAATGTCACCCGTTAAAGAGGTCTTCATTGACCACAAAATCACAGCCCCATCCATGTTGCCATCTCAGTCACCATCCATTGTATTTTCTTCATAGCACTTATCACCACTGGATATTTTCTTGCTGATTTTTTTCTCTCTACCATCTCCAGTAAAATAGAAGAATGAACTCTTCTCCATCTTATTTACCATTGAATTCCCGTTGCCTAAAACAGATCCTGACACACAGTGGATGCTCAATAAATATTCATTGAGCCAATAAATGGATGAGGTCCAAATAACTTGACAGGCTACTCAGAGCTTTTCTGTTAAGATGCCAAATAGTTTACCAGCTACTATTCACCTTTCACAACTCTGTATTTCCAGCCAAACTCAGCATTTTGTTTCTTCTGCATACTCAGTATTTCTCTGAACTCCTCAATGATGGAAGGGTATTCAGAATGAATTCAGGGCCAACCCCAGTTAAATGTGTGAAGTCATCCACATTTGTCCTTTGGTTCTTCCATCCCTCTGCTTAAATTTCTTCTTTCCCTCCTTGTCCACCATGGAGAGTCACCACTTTTGGGGGAGACTCTGTAAACTTATTCATTCCCTAGATATTCAGGGCTACGGACACCCAGGTGGGTTGGTACACAATTTTATCTCCATTTCACTTAGGTTGGCCAAGTGCCTCTGAAAGATCTGGGTAGTTCATATCAGAGGTTTCTGCCCACGAAACAAAAATATTTTAAATGAAAACTCAATTTTCTAATTAAGAGAATCGTATTACTACCACTACCTGACATGCCTTGGGGACAGAGATTTTCACGAGAGAAGGCCTTTGCACTTACTCCC
This sequence comes from Hipposideros armiger, assembly GCF_001890085.2. Taxonomy (NCBI): domain Eukaryota; kingdom Metazoa; phylum Chordata; class Mammalia; order Chiroptera; family Hipposideridae; genus Hipposideros; species Hipposideros armiger. The sequence goes on from NW_017731549.1 coordinate 198,969, forward strand.
TGGGCCTGTACCACACGTTCCTGCGGCAATTTGCTGTTTGGTTGTTCATCTTACTGGCACTTTAAGACAGGTGTTTCTTGCAGAGCAGCCAAAGGAGACACAGCTCCCACTTCAGGCGAGTGTTTTCCACCAGCCAGGCAGGGTAGAACTGCACCGTGAGGCGGAGTATTTCTCTCTCATCAACACGTAATTCAGGACAGTGTTTTGTTTTTCTTGATTCTCATAAAATATAAGGCAGCTGGGTAGCTATATTAAAAAAAAAATCCTTAAGTGTAAAATCTTTACTTTTAAATTCTCATTTAGTTTAGTACCTTTGTTTTCCCTTTGTCTTATCTTTCTGATATCTGTAGATATATATAGATATATAAATATAAATATATGAGCATATAGTTGCTGTTACTGTTGTTGTTTTTTCATATCCAGCACCTAGAACAGTGGGTAGCACATCATAGACACTTAAAATAAGATTTGTTGAATAAATTTCCTTTCAAAATAATTTGGGAAAAGGAATTGATGATAAGGTTGTCACTATAAAAAGTATTTCTGCATCAGGAAATGACTACTTAGAAGTTCAAAAAATTTAAAACATTTATGTCTGAAATGCTGAGTATACATAGAGGCCTTCAAATATTCAGAGATCTTTCCTATGGAAAACTCACTTGTAATGTTCTGATTTGAGCTTATTCTGAGAAATCACTACTCTTGACATGACATAAAGAATACAGCAACTCTTCTTACTGCTTCAAATTTAGTCAAGCAGTGTCCCCATATACTTATATATATGAATAAGCTCTCAAGGAACCCACATCTGCCTCTGGGTGATTTTGTCCTCTGTTAAATGTTTGATTCTTTGGATGAGATGTTCATTCCCCTTAAGTTAGGAACAGATCATCATGTTTTCCCCACCCCAACCCACCACAAAGTAAAATCAATGACATGTTATGTTTTCAAATTTGGTAAAATCATATGACATTTTATGTTTTGGTTTGGGGGCAACTTCAGTTTGGGGGGAAATGGAGAGGATTTATTACAACCTGAGTAGCCCATTTCTCAAGGAATTCAGCAGCAGATTTAGTTTTGCTGTTTTAGTTTTGCAGATTTAGTAAGGAAGGAAATTTGGTGATCTTCAAAAATGTACCTTGCTTGGGAAAAAAACTAAGTTGCTAAATGCTATATAATCTATTGCAAACTGTAAATACAGTGTAGATTATTGTCAACATTCCAATATTGCACACATGTTTTTCTACACATTTTCATTGTATGTCCAGGGCTTTCACTGAGACTGTCTGGCAACACTCATTTCCTCTCCCTTCTTTCCATCAGTGCTAAATTGTGCTGCTTCCTTTTTCAACGGCCATGTACCCCCTTAATGAACTAATTTAAGGTCTCAGGGCTTAATGTGATGCTGCGCTGAGATTATGTTGTGTTTTAACAGTTGCCTTCAGTGCTGCAACCTCAAAGATGAGCTAAGATTGGGCGTTACCAGCACTCTGGGAGTTATTTCCTGGAGTCTCTCAAACCACCGAGACAGATGAACAGAGCTAGAAGAAGTTTTGTTTTTCAAAAACACAAGCTTGTATGTGTATGAAAAAGTCATGAGAGAAAAGCAGAATTCTGTGGCATATAGACACCCTCCAAAATAGTTACAACCCTGATGCTCTGAAATTTAATAGAATAAGGATGGGGTATATGACTTTTCTGAGTTACCAAAAGCAATTTGAAGAAAAACAAAATATTCCCCTGAAAATGTCTACACACACATTAGTGCAGATTGCCTAAAAAGATTTCAGAGGTTAATGATACCAGATGGTGGTAAGATATGGAAGTTTTTCAATATAGCTATCAGGAAAGCAGTTAAGAGTTGAAGTTAATGTGCGGTTAACAGATGTATAGTTCAAATGACTGTTGCACTGTAAAAGAGAGTGAGATAGATAGAGATAGAGAGATGAGAGAGAGAGAGAGAGAGAGAGAGAGAGAGAGAGAGAGAGAGAGAAGAGAGGAAAGAAAAGAAAAAAAGAAAAGAAAAGAGAAAAGAGAAGGAAAGGAATGGAATAACAATAACGTAGCTCCTGTGATGTAGAATTTCTCAAAGTAAATAGTATTAATAATTTGATGTTTCAAATATACATTACTGGAACAACTTCCTAATGAGAAGACACAACACACTTGAGTAATTATCAAAAATAATAAACTCAATGGTAGCATCAACAGATTGGGTTCTTGTGAATCCTTTGATGTCAAGAAATAGTCATAAAGAGATAACATAAAGTGAATTTTAAAAATTCAAAAAGAAAACAGCTGAATGCACTGAGCTTCACTACATATGACTGGTCACTCTCTCACTCTTATCACATCCGAACACTGTTAAGAACACATCTTTAGCAAGTTCTCGCCAATTTTCCAAACTATATCTATGTCATCTTAATGTTTCTCACCGAACTAAGGATCGTTGACATTCCAAATTAAAACTGGTAGAGACAATTGGATAAAACCAACGAGAATTATGTCCTCTAATTGCTTAAAGTCTAGTGGGAAAGGCAAGGTGTGCTCATCAATACTTACGCATCTGCAGAGCTGCCACATATGGTTAGGTGAGTTATGCATGTTCATCTGGACAGCCCGTTAATAAAGTGAGGGACAATGGAAAGAGATGTTCTTCCACCTGGAACATCAGGGAAACCTTCCTGGAAGAGGTGATGTTTGAGCTATGCCTGGGTGGAAAGGATTCAGACACACAAATGTTAGAACGATGGTGAGAGGAATTCAGCTATGGGAAATAGGATGCTGCTGAACCCAGGGGCCCAGAACCTGCTAACTGATCTTGATCCTGTACAACGTGATCAATGTGTGTCACTCCGGCCTGATCTCTTCATGGGACTCCCTTTTTATACCTGCTGATTCTTTTGCCTCACGCTCCCTCTGCACCCCAACCCCTTTTGCTCAGCTAACTCACCTGCACACTCAGCTCAGGCTTTACCATCTATCATCCACCCTCCATCCCATCCTGGGAGAAGCACTATTCCACATGTCCCTGTGGAACCCTGGACAGATCTGTCACCACACTTATCACATGTGTTTCAAACAGTGTCCCTATCTGGATTTCCAGCAAAACTGTAGGCACTCTAAGGGCACAGACTGCTCTTGCCTTGTTTGCAATTCATTCTCCAGGGACTAATACAGTGCATGGTACCTAGTATGTGCTCAGTAAACAATTTTTGTATTGCTTACATGATGATATTTTGTTATATCAAATTAAAATATTTGTGAGACAGAGGAACCAGTGTCATATATTAGGTTGTATGTATAATTCAACTTCTTTCCAAAGTGCTTTGATATTAATAAAGGAGAAATTGTAGATATTAAAATTGCATATCCCTTTAATTTTTTTTTTTTTAAGATTTTATTGGGGAATTGGGGAAGGGGAACAGACAAGCTGCTGTCCTTTTGTTCTTCAGTCTAGTTGTGGAGGACGTTGCTTCACTGGCCCATATTGGTATTATGATCACTGTGCTCTTCCCGGCTGAGGAAGTCAGCTGCCGGCCATTGGACGGCGGCTCATGGCAGCTCATGGCAGCTCTCGCTGGTTGCTGGCCACTCACGGTAGCTCACAGCAGTCCACGGCAGCCCCACTGCAGCCCCACTGCAGCCTATGCTGTCGCCAGCCACTCACGGCAGCCCAGCTCCAGGTCAAGCTGTTTTTCACCATCTTAGCTGTAGAGGGCACAGTGTCACTGACCCATGTGGGAACTGAACCGGCGGCCCTGCTTCTCAGAGCTTGCGCTCCTAAACCCACTTTTAACCAACTGAGCCACTTGGCTGGCCCCTAATTTTTAAAACTCTGCTTTTAGAACATTCAGGATTATTATCCAACTAAATAAATAAATCATATCCTCATTAATCTCCACATGGCAAGAATACAAAAATGTACGTGTTTCAGTTATTTGGAAGTATAGAGATGAGGAGTTTGGACTTCATCCACTGATTCATCCATCCAAAACATAATCACTTCATGCCAAGACTGTTCCAGACACTGAGGATACAGTCAGAAACACGACAAAAAAGACCCCACAGGGGTGTGGAGCAGGAGGAGATAAACATGTAAACAAATAAATAATCAAAAAGATTTGAGGATGGTAACTGCTATCAAGAAAATAAAATGGAGTATGCGGTAAAAGATGGAAGCCTACGTCACGTGGTCAGAGAAGGCATTTCTGAGGAAGGTGCATTTTAGCCTGAGAAAAGAATGAAGCAGGTATAAGAAGAATTGGAGAGGTGGGCTGAGTGGCTCAGTTGGTTAAGAGCACGAGCTCTGAGCAACAGGGTCACTGGCTCAATTCCCACATGGGCCAGTGATCTGTGCCCAAGCTGAGCTGCCGCTGAGCTGCCAACAGGTGGCAGGATGGCTTAGCTGGTGAGAGCACGTGCTCCTAACAACAAGGCTGCCGGTTCGACTCCCGCATAGGGTGCTGGGCTACACCCACCTCCAACTAAGATTGAATACGGCACCTTGAGCTGAACAGCTGCGAGCTGTCAATGGGTGGCCGAATGATGACTGGACTTGGAGCTGAGCTAACTGTGCCCTCCACAACAAAGACTGAAGGACAACAACTTGGCTGTTCCCCTCCCCCAATTCCCCAACACTGTTCCCCTTCCCCGATTCCCCAACACTGTTCCCCTTCCCCAATTCCCCAATAAAATCTTTAATAAAGAAGGAGAAGGAGAAGAAGAAGAAGAAGAAGAAGAAGAAGAAGAAGAAGAAGAAGAAGAAGAAGAAGAAGAAGGGAATTAGTTTTGGAGAAGAATGCCTTGGGAGACAGTAACATACATTTTTAACTTTCCAACATTTAACTTTAAGGAAATGTAAGTGCACTGGGTGCTGGTGATATGTATCATCCAGACTTCTGCAGAGAGCCCTCTCCCCCACCTCTCCCTCCTCCCACAGAAGCACTGCTTGTCCAGCTTGAAAACAATAATACCTCATGGTCAGAGGAATAAGTCCTTGAAATGGGTGAGATGTGATTGAGTTCTTTTTCATTTCAAATACCATTCTGAATTTCTTATTTAAATAACTCTAAAGAGTTCTCCTATTCTCTCCTTCTAATCCTGAACCAGTCAGGCTCTTGCTTGCAAAACACTGCAGCTGACCCTGGCTAATTTAAGATGAAAATGGGTTATTGGATGAATATGAAGATTTTATCCCATGATGAAAATGCTGGAGAATCAGCTTAAAAACCTGACAGGAAACAAGGGGCCCTAGGAGAACACAGCCAAGACCCTGACAGGAGCATCTGCTTAGGAGCTGGGTACCGTTACTATCTGACCCACACTGCTGGCATTACCATAGTGGCTGTTGGCCACTGGACCACTAGATTCTTGATTCCACCACCATCACTTCCAAGGATAATCTTTCAATATCCTTTCATCTTTGCATTCTTCTCTCTATATTCAGGCTCCTTGGCAGAAACCAAAAGATCCAGTTGGCCAGGCCTAACTCATATGACTACGCCTTGGTTTTTTATCTCAAAAATGGGCACACAGGTATCCATCTCATGGTGCTAGTGTCAGGTAAATTAGATAATACAGAGTATGACAATAGCTGTTATTTATGTTATTGTTTTCATTCCTATTTGGAGCACCTAAAACACAAGCTTTTTTTGGGATAAGCAAAGTAACTACTGATGCCTTTATTTTGGTTCTAATTGTTGCTATTTCCACATGGGTTTCCATCCTCTCCCATCTTGTTACTTCATCACTCTTTCCTTCCTTTATTTTGTCTTCTGTCTCTAGTCTTATTTTATTTAACCAATCTCAGTTTTCAGAATTACATGTTGATATTTTTATAAATATCACTAGCCAATGTGATAATTTCATTTTATGAGGCAAAAGAATGTTTCAGGCAGAAGTGTTAGGACTTTGGTTGCTCTCTGACAAATTTTTAAATTATGGCTTTGTTTTGTTGTTCAAGACAAATAGGTATTTTATTTTTGTTTTCCTCTTCTCAGTCCAGGATCATCCTAAAAAAAACCTAGAGATTACAAAGGGTTATTCTCTAGAACAGAGGTTTTCAATCTTAGCCCTACTGACATTGTGGGCTGGGCAGTTCTTTGTTGCAGGGTCTACCTGCGCATTAGAAGCACTTCTGGCTGTCAGCGTTTCTCCCTTCCCCCATTGCAGTGTGCAACCAAAGATGTCTCCTGGGGCTAAAATTGTCCTGGTTGAGAACATCTGCTGGGCACTTGATCAGGTGATTTACTCCTATGCTAGCCTGTCTTCACCATGACGCCTTTTCCTAAATGCTATTGGAATATTTTACCCCAACTTAGATGACTTTGACTGCTTCCTTGAACAAATGAACTCTCTTTCCAGTCCTCACCACAGTCTGCATCTTGGACCTCATGCTCTTGTGACAAGACTGACTTCGTTTAGAGTATACATAGGGGTCATGCCCATATAGTGCTATTCAAGAGCATCGATAAAGCAACATAAATGCATTCTTTTTATAGACAACTTGTAAATTTATTGTTGCTGTAGTTCTTTCACTGTAAAATACCGTTGATTGTAGGATTCATTGTAACAACTTTTTTTTTACTTAAAAAAATTTACTAAATATTCACAAGTATTCATTTTTAGGTTAATTAGCTATACATGGTAGATATATTTCTACTGCACTTTATTTCTCAGGATTACACTCAAATTGTGTCTAAGGATAGTCTTCAAATATTAAGGTACATCAAAATCATCATGGGATCTCGTTAAAATGCCCATTCCTGGTCCCTCCATATTATGACTCGGAGGATGGGCAGTAGAGCCCAGGGATGCAATAAATTCTAGAAAGCATCTCAGTGAATTCTACTGCAAGCAGCCCATCAACACATATCTAGAAAGATTGGTCTTTGCCAAGCCTTCTTCACATTTAGAATACGAAGATTTTTCTAAATCACTCCTGGCCCTCTACAGTCATGTATACCATCACAGTGACATACTACTTTGCATAGGCTTGATCATGATCTTGAGACATCTGAAATAGTACCAGGGATTCATTTGAACTTTCCATGTAGCTAAATTTGTAGTTTTGCTTGTAGTAATTAAATGATGTACCACTGGGAGTTAAAGAGCTTGTTTTATAAGTCAGCTGAGACCTTTCAACAGATGAATGTTTAATGCTATGATGCTATGCTTTGATGATGCTTATGTTGGCTACACCAATCTTTGCTATCTTAGAAAATTCTCTATTCCCCCAAATTTGGTGGTTTCTTCTGCCTTCCAATATAACAGATAGGGCAAAAGAGATGATCTTCTGGATAGAAAATAATTTTTATGTCAAGACTGCATAATAATATCAATTTAAGAAGAAATATTAAGTGACAGAGATTTGAGTTTAATCTAAAATTCACCAGAGTGTGATGTTACTAATGCATGGCTCTTAACTGAGGTGACAATTGAATGATTAATAGCTTGTACACATGTTAAATTTGTCTGTGTCCAGTCATTGATAACAACTTACCAACTTATATCCTCCTTGGTAGCTGGAAATTTTCATTTGACATTGATTATAAGATACATCCAGTTTTTAGAAGCAATCAAATATGATAAATGGTATTTTACAATAAAAAAGCAATTCTTATAATTAAAATTTTAAGCATAAGTTTCACACTGTTAATTAGTATACTTTTCAAAAATACTAAAATGATTAGGCAGATTCATCTGAACAGGGGAACTGTGTCTTATATAGAATTTTTTAAAATGAGATTTTAGATTACATAAAACAATTACTAAAATTTCTGAATTAATACCACTTCTATTTACATCACACATACAACTATACCTGAATAATTAGGACTTTCCTAGTAAATGTGCTTTTTTCCCCCTGATTTAAAAAAAGCATAAGCTAATTCAATCATTAAGACTAACCTCTTTTCCCAGACAAACTACAAAATGAGTCAGAATATACAGAACTAGGTTTATCAGACAGAAAACTACAGGAATAACCTGTAAACAAAGTTAATATCAGACATTGTTTGGCTCTGTTTGATTTCAGAAGGGCAAGTCCTACAGTGATAACCTTAGAATATACTCCAAAATGGACTGGTTCTACCCATAACATGTGCCAGTGCCTATTTTATTTGGTAGGTTAAGACCATCTGACAAGTTTTCTTACTCTATGCAGAGAGTACAAAGTATATAGGAGGGAGGAAGTGTAGAAGTTTCCTTACTCCAGGCTGCTCGTCTTATAAATAATCATTATCTATTCATCCATCTCTTTGATTATTGTTATTGGAAAACATAAGGAAACAGGAATGCTGAAAGTAACACTCTGGTCTAAAAGGTTGCTGCTAAAGCACCTCGAAAGACTATCAAGTAACTGTGTCTTAGTTCATCAGAAGCTCCCCCTCTACACTGAAAAACATTTATTCTGATATGACCAAGTTGCAAGAAGGGAGTAGTACCAGCACCACTAGGAAGTCCACTCTGTTGTTTTCCCATTGCCTGTGCCTCTGAAGTGTTATGATCAAGTAAGCATGAGATTCAAAGGCTTCTGAGATTGATTTCTAGGACATGGAAAGCATCAGGTGCATCTTCAGTGACTGAGTTGTGTTGCTAAGAGACAAGGCACTCAAGGTGAAATCTTAGTGTCAGTCTCATGGCAGCAGCGAGCACCGCCCAGCAATCACCATGGTCTAAATATAAACTACCAAGGGCCAAGACTATGGCAGTAAAAACTGGAATAATAAGTCAGACAGAAAAAGTCGAGAACCATATGACTTCACAGATATGTGAAATATAAACTGAAAGCAGCAAAGGAACAAGACAAACAAATAAAGAAACAAAAACTCATGGACACAAACAATATTTTAGTACTTACCAGAGGGTTAGCGGGGAGGTGGGTGGTGGATGAGGGTAAATGGGATCAAATATATGGTGATGGAAGGAGAACTGACTCTGGGTAGTGAACACACAACGTGATATATAGATGATGTATTACAGAATTATACACTTGAAACCTATGTAATTTTATGAGCCATTGTCGCCCCAATAAATTTTAATTAAAAAAAAGGAACAAGTAAGGACAACAATTGCTAAGAAAGGGTAGCCATAATGTGTCGATTTTCCAACAGGGAAGGGAGAGAAAAGGCAAAATAAAAATCCACTTCTCTTTTTAAAACCTGGGAAACGGTGAATATAGCGTTGCCATTAATAACACTAGAGAAATCAGGAGGATAGATATTTTGGGGTTCAAAGATGTGTGAGGATTATGATTTATTATATTTGAAGGGCCAATCCAGTGAGAAGTGTCTAGTTGGCTCATGCAAGAATAGAAATAAAACATAAGAGGTGGTTCAGGAATTTGCACAAAGACGTCAGTGGAAACTGAAGGAGTAGATGTGTTCTCTCAGGAAGAAAGTACAGAGATTAAGAGAGAGATGGCGAACGGTACAGGTTTTGAAAATACTCACCTTTAGCAGAGAGGAGAGGGAAAACAGGCACCTGAGAAAGAAGACAAAATTTTGAAAGTGTATCCAGAAAGTTCTATATTGGAGAAGCGCATTTCAAGGAAAGGGCTGGTCAGCTGTGTCTGACAGAAATCTAAGGTGGATGACATGATGAGGAGCACAGCAGAAAAAAATTAAAGCAGCTTGAGACAAGTTGAAGGCAAATTTATAGGAAGATCATTTGGCGACAACCCTCCAGGGATTGTGCCAATGACACCTTATATTTCATCTCCAGCTCAGCCTGAACAGATGGCACAAATGAGAATCTCTTCATACGAGGGTTTCATCTGGATTTATAACCCAGTCAGTCCCATTTCCTTATTGGCTTCCAGAAAGGCTAGAAGCAAAATCTCATCTGCATTCCCAAGGGAGACAGAATAAAGCTCATTAACAAGATGTTAGACACAGCTCTGCTTACAGTTTTATGAAGAAACTTCATAAATTAGCAGTGTAAAATGTACATTCTCTTACCTCTACAAATCCATGTTTTAATACTTTATGTTCTAGCTATATTTTAAATGAAATATAATTGGTTTCTGAACTGCCAGATTTCAGCATCTTAAAATGAGCTATTAAAAGTAAGATTGATAAAGCTATTTTCATCTCAAATATTTATTAAGAGATGGTTTCCTGTGAGAAATGGAAATACAGCATTTTCTTAATTTTCAAATTTAGCAAATCCCAAACCAAACCTTTTGTGGTAATAAATCTTTTTGTATTACACTGAAGTTCTTTCTAGTCTATCCCAGAGGTTTGAAATTAAGTCTGAAATGAACACTCATTTCTTTTCTGTAAAATGCTTCAAATTTCCTTTTTGATGTGTGGCACTCCTTCAGATTTTATGCATACGCTCTGAATTTTATTATTGCTACTTCAAATACTTTATCATATTTTGCTACGTGTATGACATATTAGGAATTAGTGGAGAAATAGGACTATAGTTTGATTAATTATAGTCTAGCAGTTATAATTCTGCCTTTGGATTAATCAAAGTAATTTCTTTTATTATAATACAAGTAGTCTTTTTACAGACATCATTTTTTTTTATGAATCAGTAATGATCCTACATTTTTATAGAGTAATATTCTGATTGTAAATAATAGAACACTACATTAAACTAACCCCAATATTCTCATAATAACTAAAGGCCAGTCACCAAACCAAGAACAGGAATGTGACTGGGCTCCAAGAGCGATCTACAATAAGGATTCAGTCTGTGCTCCTTTCTGTTCTTCTACTTCATAGTTTCCCTCTGAGAACTAGCTTCCTCTGCTTTCCAGTCAACACATGAAACATGGAGACCCATAGCTTCCTGATTTATGCGTTACAATTCAGCCATCCAGGGAGAGACTCATTCTCTGTCTCTCAGTTCCAATTTTAAAACTCTGAGGCAAGAGAATTTTCATCAGTGGTCCATTCTTAAATAAATCAACTCTGGCCAAGGAGTGGGATCTAGAGAGAAGACTAGGATTTTTTACCCAACCTATCAACTGTGGACAGGAACCATGGACATGATTGGACAAAAATGGCTGCCCTGAAGCTACAAGGGAAGGGGTAGTGCCTAGAAGAGTGGTGTGTGCTAGAAGAGGCTGTTCTTACAAAGTGATGAGATAACCTGTTGATTCAGTCACTTACTTTTCTTTTTTTTTTTTTTTAGCTGAGCCATCCTGCTACCTGTTGGCAGCTCAGCGGCTGCTCAGCTCGGGCTGGACTCGAACTGCTGTTGCTCAGAGCTCAAACTCTTGAGTGAGCTCTTAACCAACTGAGCCACTTGGCCGGCCCCACTTACTTTTTTTTTAACCAGCTAATTTGCTTAGGTAAGAGCTACAACCTTAACTATCATTTGGGTCTGTTTATTTTATTTAAAAACATTTGTTATTTTGGGCATGTGCAGATATAGTGTGGTTATTTTTATTTGCCTATTAGGGGAGTCTGGTGGAACACTGAGTGAACAAGGGGACATATTTTTAAAAACACCAGACAGCCTGTTTTATCCAATCACTGGTTGATTAAGGGGGGAACTTGAAGGCTTAGAATTCTCCTTGGTTATTGTAGAAGATGCTCAGGTTGCTGACTCAACCCCCTTCATGTTTGCTTTCCTCCAATGCAGAGATCAAAAAGTGAAAACTCATCTTCCTAGCCTCATTTGAAACCATGGGGGGCAGGGGGGGGCGGGGTGCTAGTCAGTTCTAGTGAACAAGATAGATGTAGAAGTCTATTAGGACTGCCCCTTTGCTTTTCTCTTTCCTGTCCAGAACCTGGGAGGACACCTGAGGTATTTGTCACCCTTGAGGATGGCAGAACAAGAAAAGAGGAGAAAATGCAAAACCATGGACTGCCTATGCCTGGACTCGTGTTGTATGAGACAGATAAACTCCCTACCTTTTTTAAGTCACTCTGTAGAACTTTTCTGAACTCACAGCTGACACAACCCAATGGATGTAGCTATCACAATATCAAGAAAGTAGAAAACATTGCCAGCCTGTACCTTGCTACAGAAGAGCTGTAAATTTTTTTAAGGTCACTGATTTTTACTGCAAATCTTTTTGCCCTTTGGGGAGGTGTAGAAGGCCAAATAATGACCCCTCAAAGATGTCCACATCCTACCCCCAGAACCTGTGACTATGGTATCTGTGACTATGACACCTTATCTGCTAAAAGAGTTTGCAGATGTGATTAAGTTAAGGATCTTGAGATGAAGTGATCCTGGATTATTCAGGTGGACCCAATGTAATTACTGGGGTTCTTATAAGAGGGAGATAGGAGGATCGGCATATGAAAGATGTGTGAATGAAAGCAGAGGTCAGAGAGGAAAGAAGATGCTATGCTACTAGCTTTAAAGATGAAGGAAGTGACCATGAGCCAAGGAATACGGACAACCTCCAAAAACTGGAAAAGGCAAGAAAATGAATTCTCCCCTAACGCCTTTAGAAGCAATGCAGCCCTGTGGATCCATCTTAGACGTCTGACCTCCAGAACTGTAAAACAATAAAGTTTTATCATTATAATACTCGGTTTATGCAATTTGTTACAGAAGCAAACTAACATCAGGGCTTTAATTAACAACAGTATTAACACATTGGCTCCTGCAGAAGTTCTCAAAGAATCAGACTCCAACCACACCTCAAATCCACTCAGGACACTTCAGGGGTTGCATGAGGCTGTGTTCTTTCAGTAGATTGATTTTCCTCTCTGATCTAATAAGAACGATATTGTAGACGTGAAGGCAAATCTGGTCTTTTATCCACAGTTGGTTTTTTGAACTCAGTTTCCCAGAGGTTTTTATGACTAGGCTTTATCTACTGAGTGGAAATTTCACTCATGTGACATTTAATATAGGACTCTCTGAATACATGATTAATTTTTGCATACCAGATATTACCTCATTATCAGATTTACAGAAAGCAGCAATGTAATTATAAAGCAGCTATTTTCAGCACACTCTGCCAGGTTATTTCTCTGCCAAACATTATGCCCTGGGAAACAACATGTGGCAATATCGAAAACAAGTTGAGTCTCGTGAGCAATCATTTTAGATGACTGCATCTTTATTACTGACAGTTCCCTTAGGAATTTTGGGTCTCAAGATCTGCTCTGCTGCAGGAGTGCAATTCATTAAGGTTTCTATCTTGAGCCAGTTTTAATTAAGCCATCCTCCCATTCTCCTTAGCTCCTCATAGCTCATTTTTCTTAACAGGTCATAATTGTAGAATTACAGCTGTTGAGTTCATCTGAGACTTCCTCCTATCTGTTGTTTCAAGGAGTCTCCTCTCAGTTTATAAATTCAGCAGTTTATTTAGCTGAATGAGCACAAAATGTACCTGCATCCACAAAAAGAAAATAAAATACAATTTAGCTTGCATCTTTTAGAAAATAAAACAGGTACTTGGAAACATTCATAAACTGACACCATGTTGGTTGCAGCAATGCCAGATGATGAGTTGAAATGTCCAAAATACAAAGCAACTTTTAGCTCTCTTCATTCTGAAACTAAACTGCCTTGTGATTGATTGATAGGATATGACACAATGTAATATATAGTATGATATGATATGATACATGAGAGGTTTCTGGAAGATTCATAATTTTTTATCCTCTTTCTATTAGGATTCTTCTAACTGGCTACAATTATTCTTTATATTACACACAAAGTGAAATAAATGTTTGTTGCTTGTTTATTTTCACTGAGGAGCAATAACATATAAATGCATCTCTTGTTAGTTGTCACTGGTCTTCAGAGTGATAACTTTGTTTCAGCAACACAGGTTCTGCTTCATTGTGGATAAGATTTAAAAAAATAGTTTCTTTGTTCATCTAACAATCTAATAAATATTCATTGAGTGCTTTCTTTGTGCAAGGCCCAATACAAGGCAATGCAGAGAATATAAAATTGTCTAAGAGAGGCTCTATTTTCAGGCAATTCACTGAGTTAGATTTTATATGTTGATTCTCATTCTCTACCTCAAAGAGCTCAGGGACTCATTGCCACCCCATTCCTTATTACAATGTTTGGGGGAGAAGATTGAGAATACAGAGTCTGAAAAAAATGTGATTAGGTAGGAGGCAACACCTTGTCATGAGGTAGTGGAGGGACAGATATAACAACAGAATAAAGAGAAAAATAATGTTATAAGATATTAAAAAAAAACACACCAAAACTTGAAAGAGCTTAGTGACTGATTAGCCATATAGGTAAATATGTGGGTAAATATAAAATTTTTCTTTTCTTTAATTCCTTTAAAATATATATGATGATTTAATCCAAAATGAAAACATTGTCTTATGGGGTTCAGGGAAAAAAATATGTAATACATGAAAACTATAGCATAAAGGATCCAGGGAGTGGGGAGTATATGGAAAGATATCTCTATGTTGCAACATTGCTACATAACGTGAAGTGGAACAATATTTGCTTTATAAGTATGCTGTGAAAAGTTAAGGATATATGTTTTAATTCCTATAGCAATCAATAAAAATTAATGCAAAGAGGTATAGCTAAAAAGTCAAAAGGTAAATTAAAATGGAATTTTAAAAAAATATTCAAATAAGCTAAAGGAAAATAGAGGGGGCATACAGAAAACAAAAAGTAAAATGGTAGACCTAAATCCAACTATGTCAATAATTACATTAAATGTTAAAGGAATCCACTGGATAATGAAAATTTTTCACCAAATGGTTCTAGATCAAGTGGATATCCATATAGAAAATACTGAACTTCATTTCCTATTTCATGCCATACACAAATATTAATAAGGTGTATCATAAACCTAAATGTAAAACCTAAAATCATAATGCTTTTAGAAGAAAAGATGGAATACGAATGGACTACAGAATGTCATATCAACTAAATAAAATTAATAAATTATACTGTGTCAAAAACTGCTGCTTATCAAAAAAACACTATTAAGAAATGAACAGGCAACCTATGGACTAGGAGAAAATATTTAACTGGTATCTAGAGTATATAAAAAATATTCTCTCAGTAATACAAAGACAACCTGGTTTAAAAAAATGGACAAAATATTTGGACAGACAATTCATTAAACCAAAATAATATAAATGATCAATTAGCACATGAAAATGCTATCAACATAATTATTCATCAGAGAAATACAAATTAAAGCAACAATGAAATTCTTGATCACCAGAATGGCAAATAATTTTAAAACTGCCAGCACCAAATGTTGACAAGGATGTGAAACAATTGTAACCACCATACGTATTGGTGGGAATGTAAATGGTATAACCATTGATTATTGTCTGGCAGTTCTTACAAAACAAACATGTACCTACTCTATAACCTAGCAATACCACTCCTAGGTAGTTACCCAAAAGAAATAAAAAGATATGTCTAAATAAAGACTTGTATAAGAATGTTCATAATAGCATTCATAATATTGTAAAACTGGAAAACACATAGGTTTCCATCAAAAGGAGAATGGATAAACGTAATGTAAATATTCATGGGATATTACTTGGCAGCAAAAAGCAATAAAAACTGATATAAGCAATAGTGTGTTCAAATTTCAAAATTATGCTGAAAGGAAGAAAACTTACACACAAGAGTACGTAGTATGTAACTTTATTTATATGAAACTCTAGAGGATTTAAAATTAATCTATGGTTAAAAAAAAAACAGAACAGTGTCCCTTCTGGAAGCATAGATATAGAGACTGACAGTGGGGACTAAGGCAACTTTTCACGACTATGTTAATGTTTTATATCTTGATGAGATTTTGGGTTACTCAGTTTAATACATTTTTCAAAGCACATCAAATAGTATGTTAAAGATTTGTGCATTTAATTGTATGTTGAACCAAAGAAACCTGTAAAACAGCATTAAACTCAAGTTATTGATAGGCAAATTATCAAACCTTAAGAGGAAGTTTATGAATCTGAAGTTACTTTGAAATTAATAAATAGACAAGATGGATTGATGGATGGATAACGGATGGATCTAATAAAGCAAATGTAACAAAACGTTAGTGGTAGTTCATTGGAACACTTTTCAACTTCTGTATATGTTTAAAATATTGGAAAACATTTAAAGTCAATTAATATAATGACCACATTAGCAGAATGAGAAAAAAAAGCTTAATCCAATAGTTGCAGAAAGAATACATTTTAAAAATGAAAAATCTATTCATTATAAAACTCTTAGAATACTAGGAAGAGAAGGGAACTTTCTTAAACTGAAACAAGTTACACACACACACACACACACACACACACACACAAACTACAGCAAAATATACTTAATGTGATTCTTATAGAGCTTTCCTGTTAAGACAGGTGCCTAAGACAAGGTTTCCTACTTTCATCAGTTTTATTCTACACTGTTCTGGAAATCCTAGTGAATTTAACAAGACAAAAAAGTTTTTTTAATCATAAAAAATAAAAGGCACATACATTGGAATTGAAAAAAATTATTAGGGTTCCCTGGTGGTCTAGTGGTTAGGATTCGGCGCTCTCTTAAAAAAATTATTGTTTGTAAATATGACTGTGTATATAAAAAATCCAACATATTTATAAATTATTTAGAATTAATAAGTTTAATAAGGTTGCTGAATATAGGGTCACTATAAAAAATTAATTGCATTCCTATGTACCAGCAACAAAAAGTTAAAAACATAAAATATTTTAAATAACATTTAAGAAAACTGAAAATATCAATTCATTTGTAATGAGGTATATTAAGACTTCCTTGCAGAAAACTATATTATTGAGAAAAATTAAAAACTGTATAAATGGACAGATACACTTGTGCGTGACTGCAAGTTTCAATATTACAAAGATATCTGTTTTCTCCAATCAAGACACCAACAGGAACTTTTGTGAAACTTGAGAAGTTGATTTTAAATTTTTAATGAAAATGGCCATGGGCCAAAAACCATCAATACAGTCTTAAAGAAAAAAACAAAAACAAAATTGGGTGATTTGCTACACTGCATATCAAGACTTATAAAGCTATAATAATTTAGATAAAACATGAACAAATATAAAACAGAAAAGAAAAAGACCCTTAAATTTATGGACACCATATTCAACAAAGCAGGTATAAAGAACAGTAAGGAAAGTTCACTATTTTAAATAAATTATTGTGGACAAATTGAACATCCATTTGGAAACAAAATAGAATCTTAACTTTCTGCCTCCCAGCATAGATGCAAATCAATTCCAGGAAGACTGTAAATCTAAATATGACAGACAAAACAATGAAGTTTCTAGAGAATATTTTCATGATCTAGGCTATTTCTTAAACAGAAAATTAAAAAATAGTAACATGTAGAAAAAAATGAAAAATTTGGATTACATTAAAATTAATAACTTCTTTTCAACAAAAGACTTCAAGAACATGAAAATTGGAAAGATATTTGCAAAACATATCACTAATAGAGGGACTGTATGCAGAACAATAAAGAACTATAAATCAATAAAAATAAGAAGAGGCAACACAATAGAAAAATGGGTAAGAGACTTAAACAGGCTTTCACAAAACAATATATCCAAGTGACACATAAACACACAATGAGCTCATCAGTCATCAGAAAAATGCAATTACCATATTTTCCCATGTATAAGACACACCTTTTTTTGAAAAATTTGGGGTCTAAAAACTGGGTGCGTCTTATACAGTGGTTGTACGTTTTTTTACTTGCATTTCCCACTTTTTTCAAATTTTGCTTTCTTATTATGAATAACACTTGAGTTCAATAACTTTGTGTAGTACATTTTTTTTCAAATTTCGGGCCCCAAAATTAAGATGCATCTTATACATGGGAGCATCTTATACATGGGGAAATACGGTAGTATCACATTGCGGGACCACTACAAACTTGTCAAAAAGGGTAATATTAAAAAGATTGATAATACCAGGTGTTCACAAGGACATGGAACACTAGGAGCATGCATACTCTGCAGGTGAGAGTATAAATTGATACAACACTTTGGAAGACTATGCCATCATCTACTAAAGTTAAAAATATGCAAAACCAATGATTTAGCACTTCCACTTCTAGATGCATACCCAACATAAACACATACACATGTGTAGCCAGAGATGTATATAAGAAAGTTCACAGTAGCATTATTTGTAATTGGCACAAAGTAGAAACATCTCAAATGTTCATCTGTGGTAGAATAGGTAAATAATGTGCTCAATTATCATGTAGTGGAATAATATACAGCAACAAAAAGGAATTAACCACAGCTACACACCACCATAACATGAATGTCACAAATATTGTTGAGCAAAAGAAGCCATACACAAAAGGGTGCATACCATAGGCATTTATATAGCTTTCAGAATCAGGCCATTCCTGAGGTCAAGCTCCCTTCCCTGAGGCGGCTGGTATCAATGCCTAGCCCATGCAGGGCACTGTGAAGGCCGCCCCCCACCCCGACCACCCCTGCCCAGCTCCAGAGCTCCCCACTGAATGAAATGAGGTCTTGATTGTGATTGCCACCCAGCTTCTCCTTCTACCTCAGGGTTTCTCAAACTCAGCACTGTTGACATTTTGAGCTAGATAATTCTTTGTTGTGAGGGCTATCCTGTATATTATAGGATATGTAGCAGCATCCTTGGCCTCCACCCACTAGATGCCAGGATATCGCCACATTTTGCCAAACATATCCTGGGGTGCAAAATCTTCCCCAGTGTTGAACCATGGTGCAACCCTACCCCCTTAAAATCCCAGAGGTGTTCACCCTGAGAGCATTTACCAATAAATGTCCTGCACACAATTCATTGGGTCTGTGGCATGCCCTAATGACTTCTGTTCATTCAATAAACCATTTACACATGTGTTTGTTTATTGGTAAATTATACCTGTACTATGTAGGCATACATTACACTCATATATTATAGAATATAATTATAGTCCATGAACATAAACAATTTAAGATTAGATACAAATAAATATAATTGGTAGTTCAAGTATTTTTTTCCACTCCCCAAAAGAATGTTCACTGGCACCTCCTAGAAAGCCTAAACACTACAGTGGGGAGACCAGTGCCCTCGGATGATGTAAGGAGCAGTATAAGGAATATAGGTAGAGGGGTTATCCTAGTAATTCTCTGAGTCAAGGAGAAATGGAGAGAACAGTTACAGTAAAAACTTTGGGGGATGATATGGTGATGGGTAGCAAGATAGGCAAAGTAGTCAGTGTATATCTAGATGGCATGGCTCGCTTTGAGAGGTATTAGATAAAGGGGATTGATCCCTAAACAAAGACCAGGCATCCCTGACTATGCCTACAAGCTACCCTCTAAAATTCCTAGTAAAAATGCAACAAAAGTTCAAAAGCTGGCAAGAGCTGTAAAGAGTAAAGATATAAGAAGACCATGAATCAAAGTCCAAAGAGAATTTCTTTCACTTATATCAACATTGGGTCCAAAGGTAAGTTCTTGCACTTCTCAATACATCCTCTTACCTCCAAACTGAAATTAGTCATCAAATATATTTACGAGCCTATAATATAGCATCACACTATTAAAAATGAAGAACAGTTATTAGAAATGTACACAGCAATCAACAGATAACTGTTGTGAGAGGCTTTGTTCCGTGATCAGTCCATTTTAGATGGAGTAGGAAAAACAAATGACATAGAGGTTTCAGATAAATAATCATGTTGAAATCGTTCTCTTTTTTTGCATTTCCATTTAAGGTACAAGTTTCTAACCTCTCTTGGAGCTTTTCTGAGAGGGCTTCAGATTGATAATCCACAAGTCCTCAGGACCGGGTCCCTCAAAGATGGTGTTATGGGCTGAATTGTGTCTCCCAAACTGATATGTTGAAGCCCTAACTCCAGTGCCTCAGAAGTGATTATATTTGGAAATAGGGCCTTTAAAGAGGTGATTAAGTTAACATGAGGCTATTAGTGTGGGTCCTAATCCAATCTCACTGGTGTCCTTATAAGAAGAATTAAGACACACAAAGAGACATGAGGGGTGCATGCACACAGATGAATGGCCATGTGAAAAGGCATTAAGAGGGCAGCCAACTGCAGGCCAAGGAGAGAGGCCTCAGAAGAAACTGAACCTGCTGACACCTTGATTTTGGACTTCCAGTGTCCAAACAGGGGTAAAAAAATTCTGCTGTTAGAGCTCCCAGTCTGTGGTATTTTTTTATGGCAGTGCTAGAAAACTAACCCAGAGAGGAAGCTGCCTGCCTCTGTTAACTCTATCCATGCTTGGGATAGGCTCTTCCCTCAAACTCCACAAGAAAGTTTTAAAAATACGATATTATAGAGCTCGCTCAGGAGTTTGAGCTCTGAGCAACAGCAGTTTGATGCCCGGCCCGAGCTGAGCAGCGGCTGAGCTGCCAACAGGTGGCAGGATGGCTCAGCTTAAAAAAAATAAAAATAAATAAAAATAAAAGAAATAAAAATACGATATTATATTAAAAGAAAGAAAAAGAAAAGCTTAAGGAAAACTTGATTAGAACACCTTTTTTTTAGGTAGTCAAAAGAAAAAAAATTGATAAGCTTAACTACCTAAAACAAAACAACCACCAAGAAATTGATGTTCATTCTAAAAAGTTCTAAGCAACACTAAAAGCCAAATAACAAAGGAAAATTATTTAATCTCCAAAGAAATCTTAAAAATCAACTTTATACCAATGAACTGTAAACCTTAGATAAAATTGATATATTCCTATAAAACTATAACTTGCCAAAACTAACTCAAAAGAATATCTTCTGTGGATCACAACCATGAAATGAATTGAATCAACATTTTAAAATCTACCCACAAAGCATAAATCAGTAGCAATGGATTTACAAGTGAGTTCTAGCAAATGTTCAAAACCCAGATTATTCCAATATAAAAAACCTTCAAGGAAATAAAAAAAGAGGGAACAAACATTCTCCAACTCAAATTAATAGGAAAAGCTAAAGGATGTGGGGGTCCAGGCTACAGAAGAAATGCAAAGGACAAATGAACATATTAAAAATGATCCAATTATACGAATAAGCTAAAATTCAAATTAAAACTATAATTAGATGTCATTTTTGTTTCTCAAATTTGCAGTTATTTTGTGGACGCAGGTTATTTTCGTTGTTGAAGACTAGTAACAGAACAAATTATTGGAACTTTTATGGAGAGCAACCAGAGAAATTGGGAAATATTATCAAAAGCCTTTTACAAATGTGTATTTTTAATACAGTCATTCTACTTATAGGAATGTATTTTTAGCAAATAATCAGAAATAGGGTTTTTTATAATATGATTGAAAATAGAAAACCTTTATTAAAATGCTGGCATCCGTATATGAAACTGATTAAAAATATTCTAGTACATTCATTCAAAAGAGTGGTTTGCACCATATAAATACTATATTTTCAAAGGATATTTAATGATGTAGAAAAAAGGTAATGATACATTAATATATAAACATAGCAGAACACAACTAGAGATGAAACATGATCTCAACCTTGTATGAAAAATACTAAAGAGAAAGACATTAAATACATCAAAACATTTAAAGAAGTTATTTTTATGTTGCTAAGAGCATATGATACTTAAAAAAAAATTATCTGTGTTTCTTAAGTTTTCTACAGGTATATATCACTCTCACAACCAGAAGAAAAAAAATTTTTTTTAAGGGATCAGATGTACTTACCTACTTCTAACTGGAGTAGGGGTAGAGTAAATCTAATGGAAAAACTTGGACTTACCACTTTAGAAAACACTGCAGGAGAATTAACAAGAATATGTAAAAACCACAAAATATTTGGAGCTGAATAACTCTATTAATTAGTTTTGGTTCAGCCACTCACTAGATATGCCATATTTGGAGCTTCCTTATTTATAAGCTACAAACTCTTCCTTGAAGGGCTCTTATCTGAAAGAGATGAGCTTACATATGTAATATGCCTAGCATTGTATCTAATACAGAATAGGTTTTCCATAAAAGCTAGATCCTGCCCCTTACTTATACCTGAATCTTACCTTTGATTTCTTACATTTGACCTTTTGCCTATGATCAAGTTGATGTTGCCAGAATTTTCACTATGACCAATTAAAACTTGGTTCCATAAAGCCCTATCCTTGTAAGGTAAATTTAAAATGACATTTGGCACAGCCTAATACAAAAATACGTCTACTTCAGGCATAATTAATTAAGGAGGAAATAATTCATTCAAAGAGGACTAAAAAGTATGTTAGCTGAATTGGCAATTATTTGGCTGATCTTACTAAGCATTTCATTTAAAAGTCAAACCAGTTGTACGTGGAAACAATTAAAGTGGGTCAATTTATTAATTTGATAATATGCTAATTATCCATTTTGTTCTCAATCAGGAATTTTATAAAGGACTAAAAAAAATTCTATATTGCTGTAAAGGGCAAAACACAAACATTTTCATTGAATTATTTCACAAACTCTTCTTACGTGTTCTTTATTTAAGATCAGGAATAGTTTCACAGAATATTAATAAAATCAATAAATTGTGATATGTAATCAATATTTGTTGTTGATAATTTTTTATTGATTTTACTTAGTTGATTTATAAAGAACTTGAGAAAAATACCAGGCACCATGTTTCTAAAATGTCTGGCTTGTTTAAATATACACAAAACAGTACTATATGTTTGTACATAAATATTCTAGATTAAGACAACTGTTGTCTTAATCAGTTGGACCTGCCTATAATTTCACAATCTCAAGTAAACAGTCTTTGTCCTGAAACCTTGAATTAGCCAAGAAAATATCTCAGTGTGAGGAAAATAAATTTTGGTTTTGGGGGCATTATGTTCTATTTCTCTCTATCATAAAGCCGAAGAATTGAGCAGTAATGTTTGCCCGCCTGTTCTTTTCAGCTGAATGGAATGGAAAATTACACAGAAGTTGAACAAAGAAACTGCCTTGACCTTCTCAATTGCTTGGAAATAGAAGTGTTTATTCAAGCATTTACATGGTGGCCCTAGCTCACAGTGGCCTTGGTTAATATAAACTGTTTTCCAGAGGTGTAAGATAAGCGGCTTGAAGCATATGATATGCTTTCTTCACTTCGTCTCTGCTAAACTCCACCTGGTACTAAAGGACAACTCCTTTGCGTCTGTCCTAACACCTGAACTCCTACACCAGGCACCCAACAGGTCTTCTGGCTTCCACTGCTGTCTTTTTATGACCCATTCTCCACAAATCATCAGAACCACCATCTTTTAAAAAAATGAATCAAGGGCCGGCCGAGTGGCGCGATGGTTGAGAACTGGCTTGGGATGCCAGAGGGCCCCAGTTCGGATCCCACCTATGAGGGCCAGTGACACTGCCCTCCACAGCTAAGATGCTGGG
>NW_017731549.1:222284-255224 GCF_001890085.2 Hipposideros armiger
CCGGCCGAGTGGCGCGATGGTTGAGAACTGGCTTGGGATGCCAGAGGGCCCCAGTTCGGATCCCACCTATGAGGGCCAGTGACACTGCCCTCCACTGTCCAGAAGCCGGTGACTGATCTGCCTCGCCTGGGAAGAGCGCAATGATGGTGCCAACTTGGGCCAGTGAAGCAGCGTCCTCCACAGCTGGACTGAGGAACAAAGGGACCGCAACTTGTCTGTTCCCCTTCCCCCAACTCCCCAGAACTGTTCCCATCTCCCCAGTTCCCCAATAAAAAATCTTTAAAAAAAAATAATAATATGAATCAATCTCTCTTACTTCCTTACCTAAACTCCTCAAATGACTGCCTATTGTGCTTAGAATAAAATCTGAACAAGACCCTCCAAGCTCTGGCCTCTGTCTGACTTCATCTGGCACGATGTCCCCCTTCCTCACTGGGCTCTACCCTTACTTTCCTTTTTATACACTAAGTCTATTTCTACCATTCAGCCCCTGCCCCTGCTGTTTCCTCTGCCTGGAAAGTCTTGCTCCAAGTCTTTGCTATGGCTTTCCTCTTTTTTGGCATTCAGGCCTCAGGTCAAATATCATCTCTACAGAGAGGTCTTCTGACCTCCCAACCCAAAGTGGAATAGCTCTGCTCCCTGGTTACTTTCCCATAGGCCTGCTTTGGGGTTTTTGTGTGTGGTTTTTTTCCATAGCATTTATCACTAGCTGACATTATTTTATTCATTTTCTTATTTATTGTCTTTTTACTCCTAATTGAAATTTCATCTCCTTAAAGGCAAGTATCTTGCTATCATATTCACTGCTGTATCCTTAACCTCTAGGACAGTGACTAGCACATATTACTCAGTCCATAGATATTTGTTATATGAACAAATAAACCCACCTGTACAACTCATCAATTGGGATTTTTTATTTGCAAGCCACCGAAACTGACGTCAGTCAATTTAAGCAAAAAAGGTATTCATTGGAAGGGTATCAAGTGGCTCACAGAATAGGCAGGATAGATGGAGAAACAGACTTAGAAAATAGTCAGGAACCAAGGCTAGAGGGTCAAGATAACAATGTTAGTGATACCAAGAAACAGTCTGCCCAGATGATGCTGCCCTCAGCCCTGCTAGTGCTGGCCATTGGACATCCTACAACCATTGCCCCCATAATGGGTGCTGCTGGATGCTGGTTGCTGCTCTCTCACCATCAGACTGAACCCTCACTGCCCCTGTTGCCTTACTTCCTTTTTTCTCCCTACTTAAATTTGCTTGCATCAACAATCGTGGCCACATGCCAGAAAGTTGAGGGAACATAATTTATTGCCTTTGGGAATTTTGTGGTAGAAGGTTAGGTCTTATTGCTGTAAAATCATAAAATGTGAAAAGTAAATCGTTGCTTTTTATATTTTATGATTGGACATGACCAGGAAAGACATTGATTTCACTATGCCCATGGAAGATCTTTCAATTTATTCAATAATTATATAGTGAATATTTTCTATTTCCTCTTATAAAAAATGGTTACCAAGTCAATGAATAGTTATGGAAAGTTGACCACAATCTCAAGATTGGTTATAATTAATTCTATAAGATATAAAGAGCCTTACAAAATCCTAATGATCTCAGGTATCAATAGGTAGCTTTGAAAGGCTGATGAAAAGATATACCTCCATTGTTAAGGCCAAGAGTTTATAACCATGTGATCCCTCTTTGTGAGCACCCATTCACAGCCGACACAGAAGGTTTGGACTCTAGATCCAGATGCCACACACACTCACTGAGTGACTATGGGCGGGTCTCTAAGCTTTCGTTTCTTACTTATAAAATGAGAATATTAATAAAATCATAACAGCCTTCTATTCCTACCTCACCAAGTTCTTCTGAGGATTAAACTGGACAATACATGAATTTGCCTCAAAGAAAAAAATGGTATGCAAAATACATGTGAAGTATCAATGTTATTGTTATATAAACAGCAAGACTCTGTTGCAATTGGAGGCCATATCTATCCTAATCCCATGAGCTACCATTTATTTATTTCTTGCTATGTGCTCCAAACATGCATGGCACCTCATTCTCTCATTTCATCTTCTCTTGCCAACCTGTCTGAATACAAGCATCCCTACTAGATCTCTACCAGACCTATTAGATCTGCTCAAGGATATCCTCTTTTCCTCTTGGCCTCATGCTTCAAATACTCTTGATCTCCTTCCGGAGGGGAGGAGGGATTTGATTGATGAGTTTGGGGTAAAAAAGTGGCCCTCTTTAGTCTCATAAGTACCAATAAGTCATTTTTGTCCTATAGATCATGTTGGCCATTTTGTCCTATACTTGACAGTACTTCTGCAGGGAATAAAATTCTCATTATGTTTATTATCAATATCATTATTTTATTCATTGTAAAATCTAAGGTCTTGGAGGTTTGATTAGTTCATGCTATGGCTAGCTATGTACAAATGGAGTATTTCATGGATATGAATTCTATGTAAATTTACCCTTAGAGTGCCTTAGCAGCTCTAATTTTATTCATAATCAAAGAAATACAATCTTTCCACTTGTGAATAGTTTAAAATGCATTCATTTTAACTTGCTAATATGGTAAACATGGAAAATGTGGTTATATAAAGAATAAACACAAAGTCATGGTGCTTACAAGAGAAGCACAGTGGGCAGATATTTTAAAGGCTCAGCTCAACAGGGAAAAGAAAAAAAGAAAGCACAAATATCTCTGCCCTGCTTAGAGAAGCCTTGCCTTTGTGCGTTATTTCCGGGCAGATGAAAAGGCAAAGAAGAGCTCCAGCCTGCTTTGCTCCCCTGGGATTTGAAAGAACAAAAGAAAAGTAAACACTTCTCTGCTTCCAAGAATGACATTTAGGGAGAACAGCCTGCCTTTTCTGTTTCTTCTTCCTTTGCTATTAAACAAAAAGATTAGTGGTAAGGTGGAAATCCTTTTTAAAATTGTTTTTGTTTGGGGGTAAGAGTTTAATATTTTTTAGCAAACTACAGAAGAGCTTATTCAGTTTAGCTCCTTCAAATTGTCTAAGGCAATATCCAATTGTTACTTTCCAAGTGATTTCTGTTGTTTTTTTGTGATGCAATCGAAATTTAAGACCCCCAATTTTTTTTCAAATGCTCTATTATTCCAGGCACTACAGGGAGTAACCTCAGTAATGCTGATTGTAAAGGACTTCTTTATGTAACATAAATTCTCTCAAAGTCTTATTCCTAGGACTTCAACTCATCTTCTATACCCATCTCAATGATGTGCCATGATGGTTAGCCACCCTTAGGATGGACTCAAAGCTTAATAATATGCCACACTTCTGACCTCAGTGATTGTGCCAGGCTCTTGGACCCATGAGTGGGAGGTGATTTGAGACACTCCAATGGATGGCTACAATTATGCTAGAGTGCTCAGTCCCAATCCATATGGAGACAGGGGCTTCCATTACCACCTCTGTCTCATGAATCTTGGCTCTAAATAGCAAGACATATGTGAAAGCCACATCCTTGTTCCATCCAACAAACACCACGACTAAAATTATATCTGGCTACTGCACTGAGTATCTTCATCCTCTAAGTCCTGACCTGTGAAGACATGTTCCCCTCTAGAAATCCTTTATATATTTCTTCCTGACAGTGGGGATCAGACACAGAGAGGAATCAACTAAAGAGAGCAGACTCTTCTTTGGCAGCTTTTGCCAATTAAATCCACAAATGCCTCTGACTTTTAAAAGATCATACAGCCTGAATTGGATGCTCTTGATCCCAATTTTCTTTACATTCTGTTCTTATGGGTTTGCTCCTAACTCTTGGTTATTCCTTTTTGGTAACTTTCTCAGGCTCTTTTTCCTCTTTCTTCTATTGTGGGCTTTCCCAGGCTTCCACCCTTGGCTCTCTGCCTTTAACACTGTATACTACAGGTTACAAACCCAAGTGCTTACAGGGATCTGAAGATAACATAAATAAATGAAGCAGGTTGTATGAGAAAAATAATGTGGCTCCCTTACTCACTAATACAGTAAAGAACTACCTTTTCTCCTATAAGGAAACAAGAAAACAACACAAGCAACAGTCTTAAATGGTAGCTGATATTCAGTGTCAGGGAGATAATAGAAGGGGCTAAGTCTGTGGGGAACCAGGAAAGAACAGTTTCTCAGCTCTAGTCAATCTCTGCCAATAGGTAATAGGACTATTCACAAAAAATTTCAATTTATCAAAAGGATCTGGGAATCCAGACTTTTAAACAAAATTTCCAATATTTAAAATTTTGCTTGAGCAGGGGCCGGCCAAGTGGCTCATTGGTTAAGAGTTGGCTTGGGAGCTTGAGCTCTGAGCAGCAGAGCCCTGGTACAGATCCCACATGGGCCAGTGACACTGCGCCCTCTACAGCTAAGATGGTGAATAACAGCTCAACCTGGAGCTGGGCTGCCGTGAGTTGCCGGCAAAGGAATAGGCTGCAGTGGGCTGCCATAAGCTACTGTGAGTGGTCGTCCAATGGCTGGCAACCGATCTGCCTCACCTGGGAAGAGTGCAATGATCACAATACCAACATGGGCCAGTGAAGCAACATTCTCCACAACTAGACTGAAGAATAAAAGGACAGCAACTTGTCTGTTCCCGTTCCCCGATTCCCCAACACTGTTCGCTCCCCCAATTCCCCAATAAAATCTTTAAAAAAAAAAGTGTGATGTGTAAAATTTTGATTGAGCATAATACATCTGCATGGCCAAAAATAGCCACCCAAAGACAAGAGGACACATCTCCATGCCAGATATGGTCAGTTGGGTGGCTTCGTCACTACAGATTACTGAAGGTCATGGTTTTCAAATTACAGAGCATAACCTATGACTGGGTCATGTAATGAGCCTAATGGATTGTAAACAGCATTTTTTATTTTTATTTATTTATTTAAATATTTTATTGGGGAATTGAAGGAGGGGAGCAGTGCTGTGGAATCGGGGGAAGGGGAACAGACAAGTTGCTGTCGTTTTGTTTTTCAGTCCAGTTGTGGAAGATGCCGCTTCACTGGCCCAAGTTGGCACCATCATTGCGCTCTTCCCGGGGGAGGCAGATCAGTCACCGGCTTCTGGATGGCCGCTCACTGCGGCTGCTGGATGCTCACTCTGGCTGCTGGCTACACATGGTAGCCCCTGGCAACCCACTGCAGCAGGGGCTGCAGCCTACGCTGTCCGCGGCGACTCATGGCAGCCCAGCTCCAGGTTGAGCTGTTGTTCACCATCTTAGCTGTAGAGGGCAGTGTCACTGGCCCTAATGTGGTATCCGAACCCGGGCCCTGCTGCTCAGAGCTGGTGTCCCAAGCCAGCTCTTAACCAACGCACCACTCAGCTGGCCTCTGTAAATAGCATTTTTTAAATGAAATAGAATCACATAGAAGAAAATACAGTTGAAAAGAATAAACTATATCACATTTAATAAAGAAAGGTATTATTACAGGAGACGTATGTGCACATGCATCTGTGTGTGTGTTGTGTTGTGTGTGTGTGTGTGTGTGTGTTAGATCATTATTAAATAATCTATTTCTGACTGTAGACAAAAGGTTTGAAAGGCACTGCCCAGATAATATTATTCCACTCCTTTACCTTCAATTGTGATTTAAATACAAATGATTGTGAAATGTACATCCATGTGCTAGATTTTTACCTTGAACTTTAGCCACTCATTTTCAATTATGTGCTGGATATTATCACTTGAGTAATCCACAGGTCCCACAAACGCAGTATAACAGAATAATCAAAATAATGGGCTTTGTACTCAGACATATCTCAGTTTGTACCTTAAGATTTTTTAGCCAGTTTTCTCATCCTTAAAATCAGGATATTTGAAGTATCTGAACTGGGTTGTTATAAGAATTGGTCCTTACAAGAGTGCCTGGCACATACAAAAATAAACAAATATTGCTTGAGCACCAACCATATTCCAGGCATTGTTCTAGGCACTAGCTATTGATGAGAAAAGTCAGCCCTTCCAATAACAAGACAGTGCTGCTATTTAGTAACTCAAGAAAGAATGTGATAATCAACAAAACACCCCCTTAAAGTTTTACTGCATACATACTGTAATCCTTTCATAATGCAATCTATCAATAAGGCCTTTTTCAAGTAGCCTCTTTGAAGTTTCCTAGCTTATGACCACAGGGATGACCTTTTTCTCCCTGCTGAGTGTCAGAAGGTCTCATCTCTCTGAGTGTCAGGAGCTTTTCCCAGCTTCCACTGACCATGAAGCAATTTTTAGAGAGGTCTCAGTTGTATTGAGGTATAAAAAGAATCTGTAATTTTGCTCTGTTAAGGAATTTGGGTGTAGTGTTTCCCCAATTCTGGCGAATAAGATGTCTATCTTAGTCCTTTTGGGCTGCTGCAACAATGCATCATAGACTGGGTGGGTTATGAACCACAAAAATTTATTTCTCACAGTTCTGGAAGCTGGAAAGTCTAAGATCAAGGTGCCAGAAGATTCAGTGTCTGGTAAGAGCCCACTTCCTGTTCAGACACAGCCAGTCGTCTTCGTGTGTCCTCACATGGCAGAAGAGACAGAGGAGCTCTTTGTGAGCTCTTTTATAAAGGTACTAATCCCGTTCATGAGGGTTTTGCCCTCCTGATCTAACTCACTTCCAAAGGCCCCACCTCCTAATACATCACATTGGGGATTAGGTTTCAACATATGAATTTTAGGGGGACACAAATATTCGGTCCAGAGCAATGTCCTCTCCCCTTGAAAAGCTTGCCGACAGTGAACACATAAACAATCAGTGGCAACCTCGCAATTGGCCTGTCTGCCTCCAGACCCATCCTCCTTTAATGCCTCCCTCACACTGAAACCAAGGGTCCCTCCTAAAGTGGATTCGGGTCATGTCCCTTCATTCTGTAACCCTTTAATGACTCCCCATTGCAATCTGTAGAAAGTGGGACTTACCAGGACCATCATGATCTTAGCCTTCTCTCTCAAGCACCACCTGGTCTCCAAGTCTGCGTGTCTTCCTGTCAATTAAAACGACTTACAGTTTCCAATACTTGCCTTACCCTCTGTCCCTTAAGGGCTTTTACATCGTTTACTCTTTCTCCCAGAAAGCTTTTTTACTGTGCCTACTTCCTCTTTCTCATATTTTGCCCTAAACTTGTACCCCTCAAATGAGTACACTTTGAAATAGTTTATTTTCTTGATTCTCTTCCCCCTTCTTCAAGGGGATACGAAGGAAGAAGCTCTACATCTGAACAAAAGATAACTGAAAAATCATCATTCTCCTTATAGTGAGGCTAATCTGCAAAAATTCTTTATTTTTTATTAAATGAGCTGAATAAGAATTGAGTAACAAACTGAAGTTATTTCAGGTGCAAAATATTTAATACTGTGTCTTTTATATGTATGTGTGTGTGTGTGTGTATGTGTGTGTGTGTGTGTGTGTGTGTGTAATGCGCGTGTTTAAAAATAAGATTATGTACCATTAGCAAAAATGCTGGCTTTTTTTCATATGCTCTTAACTTCATTACAGTTTACTGTTTTTGTTTTATATCCACCATAATATTTTTAATCTGTCATATGCTCAGTTTTCATTTTTATGGAAAATATCCTACCCTAATGAGTATGAAATTAAATAAATAAATAAATAAATAAATAAATAAATAAATAAATAAATATCATAACAGAGACAGGCATAAGTTTCCATGGAAGTATGAAAGCAAACAACTCACAGTGGGCTGGGAGAGGAGGCCAAGGGCAGGAACAGAGATAGATGGGCTGCTGGATGAAGAAATTCCCCCTCCTCAAGTGAAATTGTGAACAGTGCCAGGAACCCCTCCTGAAAAAAACAAGATCAAAACTTATGAAAGGCCAAAGTTTTTGTCTCCAATTACAAAAGGTATCCTGTTTCATCAAATACTTTTTTTCTAAAAAAAAAAATCTCTCACGAGTTCTTGACAGCATTTGACAGCTCCTATACACATAGTACCCCTGAGTTTTATATCACTGGCATGCATTAAGGTAGCCTTTTCTCCATTTGCTGCCAATTCTACCACTTCCTCCACTGCTATTAACAAAAACATGTGCTTCTGGTAGGACACACATACACACCATAAAACACACAGCCATGATATCTATAACACATCAAAAATCATGAATTGAAGAATTGTATAAGGAAGATGAACCTCACAGTTAAATTTATAAATCTTCAAGCAAAACTTAAGATCATCTTTTTAGATTTTCATAATTCTTCTCTTGCTTAATATATTTATAAATAAATAAATATATATAAACAAACAAACAAACAACTCTAGGGCCTGTTCCCATTCTTCAAGTCATGTCTTAAAGCTCAGAAATTTGACCAAAACATAGCTATGGAGTCAGACGGATACAGAAAAGGAATTTATTATATTTATAAGTAGCTTTAAAACACATGAAAAAACAAATGTAGATTATAATGTAATGTTCAAGACTGTTTAAGAACCTCTCCCAGTGGAGCAACATAGTTATTCAATTAATTCAGATGAATAAATACTACCCTTTAATTGATATCTCATTAGTTTGACACAAGCTGGAGCACACTACTCTTTATCACACAAGGTACATTTCTTGCTATAAAATGATACTTTTTAGGAAATGGCATGTATAATGAAAAAGTAATTGTTCCAGAAGAGATGTGCATAACTTGTAATCTTGAAAATTAATTCTGCCTGGGCTACATTCCAGTATTCAAGAACAATTTTTACCAAAGGAAAGCCACCCAATGGTAGGAAAAAATAGTGTGCATGCTGCTGCGACCCTCTCCCAGGCATGGCCTAGAGTTTTGTCAGGATGCCAAAAGAAATTTTTTTTTTTCCTAAATAGTCATTTCATTAAAATACACACTGCCAATGAAGGTGTGAGTGGAAAAATCAGCAGTGGAAGGAAAGAGGCAAAGACCTGGAGTTCTAGAAACCTTACCATAAACAATTGCTGATAACTGTTAGAAGTCCTGTACATTTAGAGGTAGTTTTAAGAGCAGAAAAGATTTTCAGAAAGTTTTATTAAGACTCTTTTATTAAAGTAACAGATGCTGAAACCTAATTCTTCTGTGAACTTTTAGGTTCATCTTATTATTCTATTAAAAAAATCTAGCTAATATTTATGACCGTTTGTTAAGGGGATTTGAATAATACAGATTAATTTCCACTTATAAACTTGGTAAGCTAAACACCTTGAAATATTATAAACATCATTTATAAATTTAATATATTCCATTTCTTTTTCAGTTAAAAATGTCTGATTGATAAACCCTTCCAAACACTTAAGGAATTCAGATAAATCAAATTAACTTTATGAATATGATGAAACTTGAGTCCTCTTAATATTCTAGTACTCTCTGTAACCTTAGCAATATTCACCAAAATCAATTATTCAATTACACATTTGAAACTAAAATTAAAAGGTCATTTTCTAAGATACCAGATTTCTTCAAATCTATAAAATACTAGTTATGCACAAATTCCTACACTAACAGGATTAGTACTATGGTTATTTTAAACATTTTTATACTAATCCTAAATATTTCCATGGTTAAACAATGCTTCACTCTCAGGAGACAATTGCATTCTCAGTTAATTTAGATTGCTTTTGACTAATGATTTTGACTGGGAATGAAATCTGTAACTTCAGACAGGCCAAGCAGTTCTCACACCATGCAGTATTTAGGTGGTTATTATTTAAGGAGTTAACCTTCTCAGCATGTTTCAGGCTGCCCAATGGCTAGAGATTTTGCTCAGATATCACCTTGTCAAAGAGGCCTATCTGGACCCTCCTGTTTAAAACTGCAATCTTGACCTCTCTCTACCCTTCCCATCATTCCTTTTTATCCTCCTACTCAATTCCTTTCACCTCTTCCACTCAGTCACTCAACACATCTGACATACTATAACTTGTAATTATTTATTTCCTGTTTCTCCGAAGATCCACAAGGAATGGAGTTTTTCCTTTATCATTCAGTGCTAAATCTCTGTGGCCAAGAACAGTGCCTGACACACAGAAGGCTCTCAACAAATATTTGTAAAATGAATAAATGAATGAAATGGAGAAGCTGACTTCTGGGTACCACAAAGAGAGTCCATATTGATATTCCTGTTTTTGGAAAGGGAAGTTTTATCCCTTTAATGATACAAAGTTGTACAACTACTTCAGCAACGGCATCTTCAAGCAATGTGCAGATTCGGAAACAGCCTCCCCTGTTCCTCAGAGCAGGCCTGCCATGACCTCTGCCTGTTTTCTAACCATGATTGGTGGTAATTATTCATGTCTGGAAATAAGGTTACATTTCTTTCAAAATGGTCCTTACTCAGAATTTTTTCTCATTAGTCTTCTCCTTTAATTAGTCCAAAGTGTTAACTGAAGCTTATACCCCAATGTAATTATTTCAGCTTTTTTTCTGCAATCTCTCCTTTTCTCATTTGTTCCATTAACCATAAGTGGGGTTGAAAGAGGAGTAAATTGTTTTCTTATGTGAAAGGTCGAAACAGAATAATTAGGCCAGTCAACTCCCAGAGTGCAAAGGCTAAACTTTTTTTCTTGGATATGCAAACCACAGCAAATCACAGTTCGTTATCAAATATTCCGCACATGTTCCCACGTGAAACTCCCTCTGACGGTGGTCAGAGAGGCTTAATACAGATCAGAGAGGATTTCACTTAAATGCTTATTGTGCAAGAGGGAACTCTGTGAGGGAAAAACTATTCCTCAACTTGTTTTATTACTATTAATATAGAAACAGAGAAAAAGAAGAGCTAACTCTGGATCTCCCTGTTTTGAATACCAGGACATGTGCTCTTTTTAATCTGTTTTATAGAAAGCACTGGTTTGAAGGTTGAGGAGGTAGAACCACTTGTCATTCATCTTCCTGTGTCAATTTTCCTTATGTCAGAGTAAGAACATCTTGTCCTGACTTGCACTACCCCGGGGAAGACCAATTGAACCCCCTTAATAAAGAAAACTCCCAAACGTCCTGTAGACTGAGCCAGCTTAGCACTTCTGCCACCATGGTGTGGGCTCTGTGAGAAGCCCCACGAAAGTACACAACTGGGCTCAAAGCAATACCCAATGGTACCAATGAGGAGAAAGTCAGGCAGAATCTTGGGGTTTTCAAAGCCATGCTCCCCTTGAATTCTGTTGTACTTAAACCAAAAGGTTAACATGTATATGTACAATTTGAAGGTCTGTGGATGATATATTTGATGACAGGAAGCACTCCATTCACATAGGAAAAGATAAACCAAAGAATAGGTTATGACCTTCTAGACTCATTCTACAGTTGGCATTATCTGCTATATTTAGAAAAGATGGGGTCTTTGTTTTTTTTTTAGCTGAGCCATCCTGCCACCTTTTGGCGGCTCAGTGGCAACTCAGCTCGGGCCGGGCATCGAACCACTGTTGCTCAGAGCTCAAACTCTTGAGTGAGCTCTTAACCAACTGAGCCAC
Organism: Hipposideros armiger; assembly: GCF_001890085.2. Taxonomy (NCBI): domain Eukaryota; kingdom Metazoa; phylum Chordata; class Mammalia; order Chiroptera; family Hipposideridae; genus Hipposideros; species Hipposideros armiger. The sequence continues at coordinate 233,733 of NW_017731549.1, forward strand.
TCGGCCTGCCCGGGGTCTTTGTTTTTAGAGACTAACTCTAATTTTTTTTTTTTTTTTTTTAGAGATTTTGAAGGGTTGCCACTAGATAGGCAAGAGAATTATATCTGAACAGACTCATTCTTGTTCTGAAAAAGCCATTTCAATGGGTCCTTCAGCTTCACTGATGTAAATAAAATACAGAACCATACCTTAGGGAAGGACTGTGGCGTCATTACCTACCTGAATGCAGATGTTCAAAGTGAATCAGGTACAGTGCCATCACTCTTCCATCTGCTTTATGCTTTTATATATTGTGGTTCAGGGTCATAGCTGTCTCTTACTTTTATTGAAGATAGAGGTTTTGCCTCTCTTTATTATGTTTCTTGTTGATTTAGGGTAATCTATGATATGATTAGGTGGCAAATGATTTTATTGTCATTTTAGGACCCAAAGTGATAGGCCATGCATTTTAGATATTTGTCTTGTCACTATAGCAACTCTATAAAGTGGGTATACTAGGAAGGGAAATTTTATTAAAATAAACAGAATTTAAGAGGTTTTTGCCTTCTTGAGGAGAGGCATGGTTTATCCTTGTTTAGATAAAAAATGATCTTGGAATTTTATGCATCATTTTGGTGGACAAGGTTGGGCTTGCTGGGTATTGTCTGGATGATTGGGGGCTAGTTGGAGAAGTCGCCCAACTGACTATGCTTCATGAAGGTAGAGATCATATCTGTTTGTTTTATTGTTTTATTTTTATCATTTTCTTTTATTGTGGGGTGGCTGCCTTCCATTCCATTCTCAGCACAGTTCCTGGCACAGAATGATTATCAATACATATTTGTTGGATAAATACCCCCCGACTTTAATAAACATCCTATGCAATGGTTTTTATTAGCACTGAGAGGCAGAATGAGGGGCAGAGTGGGGAGAAAGGAGGATTGCACCGCAAGCTGGAAGGACAGAGTCTGGAGGGTTTGGAGACAAAGGCTCCCCATGGAAAGTCTCAGTCAAGGCCAAGTCTCCCCTCAGGCACCTCAGAGATGTAAGGAGGGCGCGCACGTCATTTCACTTGGCCACTAACAGCAAGGATGACTCCTGAAGCCTGGAGCCTCAGGGACAGCCAGACTGCAAACCTGATGTTTGCAAAAGTGTTACTATTACAATCTTATGGAGGAGGAACAGGGGTTTTCAGACTCTAGGTGAAGTTAAACTTCATCTGTGGGTCCAAAACCTGGCAACCCAGCAGACACCATCACAAAAAACACAGATTCTCATTCTGTTGGTTTGGGGTAGAGACTAGGAGACCACATTCTAAAGTTACCCTGCTCCAATACACCCCCATTTAATCTGATATATAGCCAGATTTGGGAACCATTAGACCAAATGACTCTTAAGGTCACATTTCTATGACTCTCTAAACAAATATATTTTTCCTCAATAGATGCTATGTCATCTTCAAATCAAGTTAGAATATGTGAATTAATTATTCATTCTTTCATGCAACAGAGATTTGTTGCAAACTTTTTTTATCCACAAGCCACCTTTAAGTACATGTGTGTTCATTAGAAGTGAGATGGGGTTGGGTGAAGAAATACCTCTGACCTTAATGAAATTACAATCCAACACAGTTAGAGAAATAAGACGTTCAAGAAACAATTGTTAGGGACACATAAGGCATTATGTGAACAAAAAATCCAGTTATCTGTGCATCAGTACTGCCAAGCATTCCAGAAAGTTTCCAAAACCACAAATAAGGGGGCATTGACCTTTCATGCCTTCCCCTTCCCACCTGCTTGTGAGATGTGCCATCTTTTCTCTTTCTTCTATAGCTCCTACTCCTCTATACTTCTAACTTTTTTCTAGAACTTTGTACAAAGTAATTTTTCCATATGGATATGTATCAAGTACATGTGCTGTGTAGAGTAGGGGATTCCTAGTTTTTCAAATGAATCAACTACCAAGGAGGAGAATGGCTACTAGCTTCTCAAAATGTTTTGCGCCAAAACCAAGAGGTGTCAACAGGGGACCAAATCGTTGAGAGAACAAGGAAGCAGAGAAAAGGAAATTGCAGAGATAAAAAGCAGGCACAGTGTCGGTGTGGCAGAGATCAATTGTGTCAGCATAATATAAAGTGGCAACCACATTGATAGCAGAGCGGTAGCAGCTGACTCCCGGGAAGGTAAAATGAAAGACAAAGTTACGCCAGGGTGGTCCCTCAATGGCCTTTGAAGACCAAGGCACAGGGTACCTCTGGCAAGTGTAGGAAGTGGAAGATGCAAGAGGAAAAGAGGAGAGGAAGGTGGACGCAGATGAAGGCTCAGCACAAACCCCTGAGGGAGTTAATGTGGTGCCAGGACCAGAGTCCGTGGGCTGGAGGGTGGGGCCCATTTGTCACACAGGAGCCAGATGATAAGGTCGTTCTGTCTCACATCCCACAGGGCTTTATATCTTCCTATAACTATACCAGCCTCGCAGTGTGATATTACTGCGTGCTCCTAACGATCACCCTGAGTCAGTGCTTAAAGATCATATGATGTTAAATATACTCTTATTAACAAGGCAGGGAAGGAGATAGTCATAGCCAAGATTCATCAACAGGTTTACTGTAAGCTTGATTCTTTATATGAATTACATCATCGTAACTTTGTACCAAGCTAATAATATAAATACTGTTATCATTCTTGCTTTACATTTGGAAAAGCAACCAATAGTGTTCTGGTAAATGTTGAATAACTAAAAAAAGCCCTGATTTATAGTGTTTGCCAATTTCTATGATATCAGTATTCCCATAATGGCCAATTTTAAGCTACCATCATGGTGTCACTGAATGCAGAGTTGGGGAGAGTGTACATTAGCACACCACTGTATAGTATAATACAGTATGTATGTAGTATACATGTGGATATAATATAGTATAGTATGTACAATATGATACATGTACAATACATAGAAATTGCTTCAAGAGCATAGATAATGGTAAATGTAGTAAAATAATTGGGAAATGATGAGTTTGGATTATTTATTAACTTTATTTTAAACATTTTTAAAATTTTAACTTTATATGCTTTAAGTTTTAATAATGACTATGCTTAGCAATTAGCTCACAAAGTCCTTGAAAATTGAATAATCAACTTTCAATGAGCCAGTATGAGTTGGCTCCTACACACACCTTTGTCAGCCCACTGTGATTTGTTACCATTCCCAGAAAACAGTGGATTTTTAAAAATTGTGTTCTTTTAAATCAAGAACTGAATCTTGTATTTTAAACTCTGTTCCCAGGACCTCTAAGAGATCCCGGTAATCACAGTCCTATTGTGGAGAAGTCTAGGAGATTAAGATATGCACATGAAACATGAGGGTTACCAGGAAGTAGATAGTATAAGCATCGGTATTAGGCCACAGAAATCAAACCACTTTTAAGTAGACCCAACCTGAATATAAAGACAGATCTTATATATCCAGACAGGATTGAAATTAATCCTGGATATGGAGGGTTTTGAACCTGCAGGGCAGGGTAGACAAAGGATTGTACTTGACTGATAAAATGGACCTGGAGGTGGCCTCTCCAGCACCCAGGACCCTCCTGTTACCCATATTTTGGTCATGGGGAGCAGCCCATGAGCTTTGGGGCTTTTGAGTCCAACTCTGACTACAAAGAAAGGGCATCTCCTGAGGGCCTAAGAAAATCAGTGTAGTCTTCCTACCACCTATCCCCAGATACACGTGTGGGCAAGCAGGGGAGGGTTTGCTGGGCTTTGGACTAAATCACAATTTATTCTTCAGGAAGTGAAAGTATATAAACCTGAGCATTTTCGTCAGTCATGTTGGGACCAGCACAGCAGTCTTAGCATGAAGCTGATACCAAGGAATATTAGAGAAAAGGAAAGAAACCAGACCCTTGGTGATGCAATTGTGCTCCTAAGTCAAACCAGTGCTGACAATGACATATTTCTGGACTTCCAGTTATGTGAGCCAGTAAATCTTCTTTATGGCTTAAGCCAGTTTGAATCGTGTTTTCTGATATCAGTGACTAAATGCATTATAACTGATACAAAGTGATCAAGTAGGTGTTCATTGAGAGTGGAAACTGGCAAAACATGCCAGGCAAACCAGGGAAGGGAAAAACCAGAGAAGGCTGGAGTAGCTGCTGAAGGTGACACAGGTGTCTTTCTTTAGAAGTGCCTTTGTTGGAAATGTTGATGCAGCAGATGAGAAAGAGGATAGGCCTTCATCCACGAGGAAGGTGTGGCCAGCTGGGTAGGAATGCACTAGGACTGGCTGAGCACAACCCTGCCCTTTCCTCTGTCTGACAGTTACGAAAGGAATTCACTGGTTTCCTGGTGAGCAGAGACTGTCCGTTGCATCAGCTTGCTGTACCGGCCTGGCGTCTGCTCCTCAATCAGATATGGTAGCTAGAGGAAGTGAATGAACACCAAGTGGTAAAAATAGAAAAGCAGGTAAAGGGAAGTTCTGTCCAATTTGCACCTGGAAGAATAAAGAGGAGTGAAGAAGCCAAATTGCTAGTCATCTACACATCAGGCATAGATTACTTCATGGCAATGAACAACTTTCTTTAAAAATTTGCCTTCATTGTTAAATGTGACTTTTTTTGGGGGGTGGGGGGTGGGAAAGTGGGGTGGAAGAGTTGATATCTATAATTTGTTAAGAAAAATGTCTAGAATCCAAGTCCATGTACATAACAAACCAAAATCAGAGCTGTGTGATACACTTGGACTGGAGATGCTGCTTTTCAATAATTAGACAATCTGGCATTAGCCCCACAGTCGGTGACACCACATGGACTCGTGTGAACATGAAAACAGAACTAATGAAGCCAAAGGAAAGGACAAAATAATAGGGAGTGAAAACCTGGAACTTAAATGGTAATCTCTTTAAAAGTGTGTCCTCCTCTGGTTGTCAACAAAAAATAAAGGAAAAGTGCCTGAAATTGCTCTTATAAACTGAACCTGTGTCACTCTTAGTTCTGGCCCTACCATGCTAGTAGTGTTGCAGGATTTTCTGAAATAATGGTTTATAATTGTAGATAGTAGTCCAGCAATAATTTTAGATACCACAGCTTTTGCTGACACTTTTTCAGATGTTTCTGTTCGATAAGCTCTTTTTTTTTCCCCATTAAATTTACTGCTCTGGTGTCTTTTCCTCATCTTTCAGCAGTCTGAAAATTCTTATGCAAGCCTACATCAAAATCTGATCCATGCACTATTCCTCCATCTCTCCAAGAACACAGGAATTGGGCAAGAATTCATATGTGTATACCATAGAATACTTGCAGATATCTGGGACCTTGGAATCTCAAGGTCAAGACCATGCAGAGCTGGATAAACCAAGACTAGAACCAGTTCCCTTAATCATGGGGCTATTGCAGTACCCAAGTGTACCCAAGCCTCTTTGCACATCCAGAAAAGTCCAGAAACTTTTTCTAATCTGCAAAATAATTCTTATAAAAATTGGGGGTGGGGAGAATTCTTAATCTTTTTACTTTATGATCTTCCTCTTTTGAATAAGAATGGAAGCAAATTTGTTATTCAATGACCTTTTCAAAGAGGCAGAGTTTCATAATGGAGGAAGTCCAGACCCTGAAGTTAGACAGCAATGGGTATAAATCCAAGTTAATTCACTGAACGGCTCTGACTTCCAGCAAGTTACTTAGTCTCTTTGACCCTTGTTTTCACCTTTTCCACTAAAAAAGGGCTATTGATAACTGCATTTTATGTGTGTTGCATGGATTAGAAAAAAATCTATAAAAACCACATAGCACAGTAGCTGGTACAGAGTAGACACTCAACACATTATACTTACTACTATTTTCAAAGCAAACAAATTGAAACAGCTGGGAAACAACCTATGCCTCTAGATGACTGCATGAGCCTAAAAGGGTTTTCCCCCATAGAAAATTCCTGTAATTGTATATATTGGCTGTGGGTTAAGTTATGAACTGAGGACAATATATTTAAATGAATCCTATTCCAGATTAAAAATAAATTCTAATAACTTGCTTCAAAAAGGGAAACAATCAAGGGTCCCATTAAGACAAATTTCAGTAACCACAAATACATACAGAGCTAGACAAAAGAACATAGTACCATTCATTTTATGAGTGTGTAACTCATTTTCAACTCAAAGATAGTGCACAGGAAACAATGCTCATTTACACACTAGACTGCCAGAGCCTGCAGGGATACAGAAAACACCCCGCTCATTTTTCACATATTCAGGCAAAATTTTATGTCCTTCTTCACTGGACTCAATCCCATTTTTGCAGGTGTAATTTTTATAAGCAACACTGTGGGGAAAAAAATTGTCATTTGGGAGTTCATTCAAAGCCCATTAAGATGACACATTCACTTGGGGTTTTCCTTAACCTTCAGTCCACAGAATGGCCTCCCAGCCATGCTAGAGATGCAAGGGCGGAGGGCCAAAAACACCAGAAAAAGAATATGATACTTCAAACATGTCTGAAAAGGACAGGTGTGCACTTTTGAAGAGGCCTTTCCTTCAGCAGCTTTAGCTTTTTTTGGAAGCAGCCCAGATGTAGCTGATAAACTGAGGCCCTCCGACTTTGCAGCCTGATACAATTTTCATACTGTATATGGGAAGATAATGCACCCAATGTATCAGACAGTTGACCTTGTGTTATCAAGCAGCCGCATTCTCTCATTTCACTAACAAATGTGCAGATAACCGTACATTGTGGCCAGTGCAAGGAAATGGCTAGCCTGTGTTTGAAATTTAAGCCTCCCCATTCTTCAGAGTGTAGCATTATTCAGGCAACAGGGACCCTTGGTACCAGCATGACCCTTTCTCTCCAGATGCCTTTAAGACTCCAGAACATTATAATAGCTAATATGTTTCAGTGTATGAGTAATTCTGATTTCAGATAGACAACTATTGTGGAGGAACTGCTAATAGTTGTCCTATTGGAAAAAAAAAAAGGTTTCATTGTAAAATAAAAATACTCAAAATGGACACCATATTAGGGTGATCACCTCATAAGTTATATAAATGTTTAATTATTATGTTGTACACCTGAAACTAATATATGTCAACTGTAATTGGAAAAAACTCAATTAACCCAAAATGCTATATTAAGATAACTTTCCTTTATCCTGTAACATTTAAACATGGTTATAAAAAAAATTTCATGCTGCTGAGAAAATAAAATATGAACCAGCAAAAAAACAAAAAAATGGATACTGATACTTTGGCTAAAAATCCCCCTCTTACGAAGTACAAGACTCATAAACGTTTATCAAATAAACAAATAAAAGGATGAAGAAATATGTTCTGTGGATGTTGATGCCTTTTTACAGGGATAATACCTGTTTTTCAGTTTTTCATTCAATCATAACTCATTCCTGTGAGATGAAAATATTTAGACACAAAGTTATAATAAGCCACCAACATCATGTAGTTAAGAACAGATTCAGGAACTCTATTTTTGCCTGTCCCTTCATGCAGTTCCTCTACATTCCAGAAAAAAAAACAGTCCCTTTTTCCTGCTGTTTGCACGCCTGAAATATTTATAGGCTGATGTCCTCTTTAGTCATCACTGAGTTGCAATCTTTTCATCATTTCTCAGAAGTTATTTTCTTCATCTGATTAATCATTTCATTCAATTCTAACTCCACCCAGTGCGTCTACATCCCTTAGACAGAAGGTTCCAAAACTGAAATGCAGCCCTTCAAGGAACCAAAAGGAGGTCTGGCAACATAGAGACCCCTGATAATAGAACATGTTCTCACATGTGACTCCATAAATGTTTGGCTGTGAGATTCTCAAATTACCTCTCACCTTCAGCCAGCAGCCATCTTGACCAGAGTTCCAAGGGTGGTGCTGTAGCACGGGAGACAGGGCACTGCTTTCAATGCCAGGCGCACTTGGGTCCAAATCTTGGCTTCCTCATTTATTACCTACATGATCTGAGGCAAGTTATTTTGGCCTCTTCAAATCTTCATTTCTTTGTCAGAAGTAGCTTGGAGAAAACACTGGCTACATCATAGCACTCTGTTGAGAAATAAATTGCTAAAATATGTAAAAGGCCTTTATAAAGTATAGAGAGGTCTTTATATAGTATATATCTATATACTTGTATATACCACACTTAGCACATAGTATGTACAGCACTCCCATCAACCTCCAAATCTAAGAGTTAAACCAAAATCTCCCTCTCTGGCCACCCTCCTTTCAATTTACGAGGAATTTTTGCCTACTCTTTCTCCATTTTTTATGAACTCATCCATTTCTCTCCACTGATCTGAGTCACAATTGCATCAGCTACCACCTGATCTGAACCACCACTGTTAAAATAGCCTGTCCCCTGACTCATTTCCTAGCTTTCATTCTTGCCCCCTTATAATTCATTCTCTACACAGTAGTGATGTCATCTTTTTACAAGATTAATTAGATCAGTCCACTTCTTTGCATAAAACCCAGCATAGGTTTCCCAATACACTCAGAACAAATCCAAAATTCTTTGCATGAACTACAGGTCTTATATTATCTATTTCTGCCTGTATCTCTGGAGCTATCCTCCTGTATTCTTCCATCATTCATTCTGCTTTCAGCTATATGGGCTTCTTTGTTTCTTGAATTTGCTAATCTTATTCTGGTCCCGATCTTTGCCCTTGATGTTTCCTGAGCCTTGAATGTTATTCCCTCAAATCCCCATGTGGCTGATTCTTTCTCATCATTCTAAGACCAGAATTCACCTCCTCTAAGAGGCCTACCCTGATCACCAAATTCCATATTGTCTCTCCCTTGTTCCCCAACATGGTCACTCTCTAGTACACTACTTTGTCTTTTTTTGTTTATGCTACTTATTATGATCTGAAGTAACCATATTTATTTGTTAGTTTACTTGTAGAATGTCTAATTCTACATTATGAATTAGATGTGGGGAACATTATGCTCCCAATAGAATGTCAGCTCTGTGAAAGAATGACCTTTGTCTACCTTGCTTATCTCTGTATTATCACCTTCTAAAATAGTGCCTGGCAGGACGTAAGCACTCAATACGTATTTGACAAATGAATTAGTTGGTGTTCTCCTGGAAGAACTGAGCTCTGTCATACTTCCCATGAATATAAAATCACTAAACAAAATAATGCAGTCTTAAGTTATTCTCAAAAAATTTGAATATCCAGGCCTAGAGGCCCTAGATTTTGCATGGCCAGAAAATTCTGGAACATTATAAAATGGTTCAGAACATAGAGCATATTTTAATCCTTCTTATCTGTGTGACCTTGGACAAGTAAGTTAACATATTAAAACTGGTTTCCTCATAAAAAAAAAATAGTATATACATACATCACGGGGTTTATGAGGATTAAATGAACTAAGCCTCTAGCCCAGTTCCTGGAATATTGTGCCCACTTAATAAATGGTGGTTATTATTATGGATATTGTTATTACAGTAATTAATTCTGACACTATATTTTACAAAGAACATTGACAAATTGGAGCTTATCCAGAGGAGAACAAACAATCTTGTGAAGGGTCTGGAAACCACAACTTATGAGGAACTATTGAAAGAGCTGAGGATGTTTACCTTGGAAAAGACACATTTTAAGAGGGAACATGATAGCTTTTTAAAAAACACTAAAAAGAACTGCCTCGTGGAAGAGGGATTAGATTTATTTAATGCTGTTCTAGAAGATACAATTAGAGCCAAGGAGTGAAAGTTACATTTTGAACTATTTATAGTGTAATAATCAAACTGCTCCAAATGAAAAGAGGATTGACTTCTACTTTAAAAAGTAAAGAATTAAGGCATGGTTATATATATTGATTAAGAAAATTATAGAGTATATGAAGCCATTTATAATTAACATAATGAAGACTTTGTATTAACATAATAAATGTGTGTGGCATGTCAATTACAACAAAAAAATAGACTATGAAATATATACATATATGCTATGATCCCAACTCTATATAATCATATGAGAAAAGAGAATGCAACAGAAACATAAATGAAATGTACTACTTCATGAAGTAGTGTTTCCTGTCACTCCAAACGTTGGAGCAGAGGCCAGTCAACTTCTTAGAAGGAATGGCATTCAAGAAGTGATGTGTCAGGGAAAGCATTGGGCAGGGCACACCCTGAAAAGATTGAAAGCTCTATGGACCTATGACCCTATGAAATATGCATACGCTGTTGAATTTTGGTAATACAAAATAGTGTTTTGTTTTGTGTTTTTAAGGAGTGAAGAGGGCATTAATCCCCTTGGATATCTTTTTTCCCTCCCAATTAAAACAGGCAAAAAATATCTAATCCCAAGAGCCCCAAACAATTGGGCTCTGTGGTCTAATGGGAACATTGTGGCATTGGTGAGTAGATGTTTCTGGCCACCGTTTCCCTTCTGTCCCAGAACAAGCCTGTCAACCTCTCTGAATCTCATTTTTTGGATCCTTCCTTGAAAAGGAGGAAGTTGTATGCTTTCTAGTTCTAAAAATCTGTGATTCATCCTGATTATTTTGTTCAATAAATATGAGTTTGGCCAAGAATTAGAAGCCACCTGAACTTGGTAAATATGGAGTTTCCAAGAACACTAATAAAGAAATGACTTTAGGAGAATTTTGATACAAAAATCAGGAAGGGTCTTTTATCCTCTGCCAGGTTCAAAAAGTAATAAATGAATTGTTCTTTGTACAATTTGATGGGTGAAAAGTTGAACTCTCAGAGAGAGGCACCCGCAAGTGGGATTTTCTAGCAATCTCTTTGTCTTATACGTAAGATGGCATTAAGTAGTCATCTACATTGGCTTCTTAAGCCTTTAATGATCAAGACCCTCCCCTGCACAGTTGTTAAAGTTCCAGACAGAGCTCTGAGACAAGTCTTCATTCTAGAAGGGTCAATAGAAAGAGGATTGCCATTTTCAAGCGCTACAGGCACTATTTGATCCTCTCTTAAGGTCAACCTACCTACCCTTTTATGCCTCCAGTGATTTACAGTGGTGGCAAAAACATGTACTTTTCCTTCCCCACTCAGGGAACTATCAGATGTACTTCTTCATTAGGTAATAGAGATATTATAAAGTAGCAACTCCACAGAACTTCTCAAGACATCATGTAAAATGTAAAATACATTTATAAAGAAAGCTAGAGAAAAGCCCTTGTCTCTTCAAGTCTTTAGATGTAATTCCCATAGATTATTTTATAGGAATGAAACAAAGTAAGTCTTGCTGAGTCATGCTCCCACGGTGAGAGTTCTGACTCTTATCTTTCAGAAGAAGGAATTGTATGTAACATGACATAACAGTGGTGAGAGAGCCCCCTGCCTTTACGCGCAGCATTGACTGAAAGTCTTCAACACTATGACTTCAAGCTCAAATGGTGGCCAGTTGAATGAAAGAGAGCCTTTTCTTTCTTCCAGAATTTAGGATTTTTTTATTGATAATTTTTATATAATTGAGTTGAAAATCACATAATATAAAATTAACCATTTTAAAGTGAACAACTCAGGGAATTCAGTACATTCACAATGTTGTACAATGTCACCTCTCTCTAGTTTGAAAACATTTTCATCACTCCCCCCCAAACAACCCATATCCATTCCCCCAGTCTCTAGAAACTGACCGTCTGCTTTCTGTCTCTATGGATTTACTTATTTTGAATATTTCATGTAAATTGAATCATATAATGTATGACTTTTTAATTTTGGGAAGACAGACTTTTAATCATTCCCAAGTACATATCTTACGAAGAAGCCGCATTTGCATAAGGAAATACATATACATTGTTAATGAACAAAAATTTATTGAGTAAATTTGAAGATCTAATTGGCTTTACTGACTGATTCATGAATCGAGCAGCATCCATCTAGTAAATAAAAAGGTCCTCCAAGAGGCTGCAAAATGGAAGGTTTTTATCAGCAGAAGGAGGGTGGGCAAGGAGTTATTAGCACAAGAAAAGAAAGGTGTGTTTCAGGCCAGGACACCTTCTTTTTGGAGGAAGGGAAACCTAAATGCCTTATTATGCAGAATCCCTCTCTATTGCTAATCAGGAAATTTCAGATGATGGTTTAAGGGACACATCTCTGGGACAGGTTCAAATTGCAATTAAGTTTTGGTTTGCTCTTGTTGGGCAAATGACTCCATTTGGGTCTGATATTTCTTTCTTATCAACATTAGCATATCAATTTACCTAAACAATATTGTGTTAAGAACTGGCATTTGCAAAGCATCTAAAGTGATTTAGGAGTGAGTACAAAACAGGCCCATTAATTGTCTTTATACTGTGGGAAAGGAAAAAAATAATTTTCCTCCACATTTCTAAATTCTCTGATTGAACTAATAACCAAATTAACATGAGACAGACCAGCAGGAGAAAATGACCAAATTTATTACAAATGTATATACAGGGGTTCCATAAGATTATGAGCCCTGAGGACAGATTAGGCAGTTAAGGCTTAAATGTCATCTTGAGGTAAGGAGAAGGGGGATGTGGTTTGGGATTTTAAAGGGCAAGAAGGCAATTCGCATGGAGGTGAAAAAGCAAATGTTTGGTAAACAAATATTTGCTGGGCCATCTTTAACAATGGGACACAGGGAGGACTTGGATCAAACTGGGCCTTGCGAGGTTCCTCCCTGTCTATCACACTTGGTTCACAGTAAACTATAGTTATCTATGATAGTAACTCCCTTCCTGGAGCAGGTCCTGTAAATTCTTTTAGGCAGTTAGGGGATGGTCACAGTTCTTTCTGAGTCTTTTGTTTCTAAAAAATAACCAGCTTAAAATAATCAATATCCCAAAAGGTATAGTTTAGGTTGGTAAACTCTGCTTCACCTCAGTACTCAAAGGACCACTGTTTAGGAGGAAGGTGGCAGAGAAAGGAGACTGAGAACCAAATAAAAGAGGCCACTTTTTTTTTTTTTTTTTTTAGCAAACAAGAGAAGCATTGCAAACAAGGGAAGCTTGCAGCATGGAGGTCCTCCATTGTCCATATCAAGAAAAGGTACTACTATTAATTAGGATTCTTGGTTGCAGGTTCCAGAAATTCAACTGAATTAGCTTAACTCCCAAAAGGGAAAATTTATTGTAGGGAAGTGGGGAAGGGGAGCTGGTGGCCATGGTGGTGGCTCAGACATGGCAGTAGAACAGAACCTAGCCTCAAAAGAGAAGCTCAGGAATCTCCCTCTCTCGTCTTGACTCCTAAATGCACTTTGCTGTCATGTCCTTCTTTGTTTTCTATTCATATGGGCTAAAGATGATGATCCCACATTTCCTAAGTTTCTATCTCCTCTGTCAAAAGAAGTCATCTGGAGTGGAGGCTAAGATCATGGGCTCTGGAGTCAGAGGTGATTCTAAATTCTAATTTTCCTATTTACTGGCTAAGTGACATTGGGCAATTCATTGAACTTCTCTAACCTCAGTTTCCTCATCAATAGTGGCACTTACCTCATAAGGTTATTAAAATATTTTACTGAGAAAACACATTTAAAAATCAATGTCTTGTAAATCTTCAATAAATAGTAATTATTTATTCTTACTGTTATTATTGCTATTGTTATATTATTAAAGAAGCCGGCCCTAAATGAGTGGGTCTCAGTCACAAATCCAGAGTTCTAGAAAAGAGATTCTGATTGATCCAACTTGGGTCAAGTACTCAACTCTATTCCATCAGTTACACTCAGAGGATGGAGTCACAACTAAGGGAAATGGCTACTGGAGGCACATCCCTGTGGTACAGTGGGAGATTATCTGCTACAGAACCCCCTAAAAAGATGCCAGGAATTAAAAAGAAAAAGCATGGAGAAAAATGTTTAGGTCCCTACTCTGCCCAGGCGACAGCTGCTTGTGGAATCCAGGCCAGAAAAGGAGAAACGTGTTTCAGACTTTTTGACCTTAGTTTAAGGGACTATCTTGGATTGATCTTTAGAAACTGTGCTAGTGCTTACTTAGTTTAGCTGGTGTTTATTAGCTAACCTCCTGGGTTTTGATATCATTGTTTACTTTATTTTTTTATCACTTTAGCTTGTTTGGGTTATTCTTTTATTCTCTCTGACCTTTAGTTTTAAATTTTACTTTATCTTAACTGTTCCTAATGGTTTTCTTGCTATAGGAGAGGTCATTTATGTAATCCAGTTTCCAGAATCATTTAATTTTTATTTAACTGTTCTATATTATTTTTTATTCCATTTTATTGCTATTTTAACTTTTATTGTCAACAATTTTTAGTTCTGTGAAATACTGCCAGTAAAAAATGTAGATGTATAGAGACTTCTGGTAAGATGGTAGAATAGATAGACGCTGCGCAAACTGCCTACCTGGATCACACCAAAATTACAAATAATTTATACAACATTCAACCTCAGAAGTCCTCTGAACACTAGATGAACAGAACCTCTAAACAAAGGACTTAAAGAGGAGGCCATGTCGAGTCTGTGGACGTGAACCTAGCACTGGTCCAGGAGCTGAGACTACACTAAATTTGTAGAAATTAACTGACCACAGCCTTTATGCACCTGTAACACCACCTTGCCCACCTACAGCTGCATTACCATGGGCAATCGGGGTGCCAGGGTGACTGACCCACCCCAAAAGCTGTGGAAAAGTTTTTTTACAACAGAAGGTGGTTTGCAGAGCCCTGCAGTCATCTTCGTGGTGTTCAGTGACCACAAATCTGCACCACAGCCACTTGGGAGCTGCTTTCGTGAATCTGCAAGTGCAATGTGGAGGCTGGCTATAGTGCCCTTGGGATGATATTCAAGGGGGTCAGAGGCCAGTTATTGGTGTAAGACCTAAATCTGCATAAATGCCTTAAAAACTACCATTTACGTCGCATAACTCACTTGAACTTCATCCTGCCAAGCTAGTGCCACACCGCAGAAGTACCCTCAACACTGGGTTAAATAGCCAGACACACGCGCCTAAAGAGCCTCTTTCAATAGGTGGGACTTACCGGCATCTGACAGGTAGCAACAGGTTTAGGGAGCCCTGGGCCTTTTCCTAAACTGTCTCAGGACAAATATAAGGGGCAGCCAGCTTCAGTTCACACAGAGACCATCCCCACACGACCCCAGGTCCAGCACGGGCAGCAGCCAACTGCATATAGCCTTGAGGCAGCTACCAGGTAGCTATGGACCGGGAATAGGCAGGTCTGAAATGGCTCTGAATGGGACCCCCACCTAAGAGACACCAGAACCAATATACCCAGGGGCCAGTGTTAGACAAAACCAGAGTACTACCTGGTTGAACTTACAAGTGGCACTCTCATAGGACACTTTCCACAGGCACAAGAACCCACAGTGGCCAAGCCTCCTCTGAGGGGATCAACCTCCACACAGCATCTCATACACTGTGAATAGAGATAATTTTCCCAGCTAATCAGTCTGAGGGTCAATCCCACTCTCTCACAAGCCAAAAGCAATTAAAGAGCAACATCAACAGTGACACCTCTAGAACACACGGGACAGGAGAACACATGGGACTGTGCAATCTGAATATAAAGGGCACATACTACAAGACCACCCAGCAAGGACTGAGAGGCATAGGTGATCTATCTAATTGAAGCAATCACAGAGCAATAGCCAGAATGAAGAAACAAAGTAACATTTCCCAAGTAAAAGATCATAAGAAACCTCTAGAAATGGAACTAAATGAAACAGAGGTATCCAACCTTTCAGAGATAGAGTTTAGAACACTGATGATAAGAATGTTTAAGGAACTTAGGGAGGACATAAAGTAGGATACAGAAATCATAAAAAATAACCAGTTAGAATTAAAGAATACAATAACTGAAATGAAGAACACACTCGAAGGGATCACCAGTAGATTAAATGAAGCAGAGGATCGGATCAGCAATTTAGAAGACAAAATAGCAGAAATCACCCAGTTGGAACAACAAAAACAAAAAAGAATAAAAAGCAATGAAAATAGTTTAAGAGACCTGTGGCATAACATCAAGCACAACAACATTCACATCATAGGAATACCAGAAGAAGAAGAGAGGAAGCAAGGGATCAAGAATGTATTTGAAGAAATAATGACTGAAAATCTACATACAAGCCCAGGAAGTGCAGAGAGTTCCAAACAAGTTGAGCCCAAACAGTTCCACACCAAGAAACCTCACAGTTAAAATGGCAAAGTTTAAAGACAAAGACAGAATCCTAAAAGCAGCAAGAGAAAGACAGCAGGTTACATACAAAAGAACTCCTATAAGACTATTAGCTGACTTTTCTACAAAAACTCTGCAGGCCAGAAAGGAGTGGCAGGAAATAATCAAAGTGACGCAAAATAAAGGCCTACAACCAAGATTGCTCTACCCAGCACAGCTATCAATTAAAATTGAAGGAGAGATAAAGAGCTTCTCAGAAAATAATAAGCTTAAGGAATTCATTACCACCAAACCAGCATTGCAGGAAGTGTTAAAAGGGCTTTTTTAAACAGAAGAAAGGGGAAAACAAGCTAACCAAGGAAAACCAGAAATACAAATAAAAAAAATGGCAATAAATATGCACCTATCAATAATCGCTTTAAATGTGAATGGGCTAAATGCTCCAATCAAAAGACATAGAGTGGATGAGTGGATAAGAAAACAGTACCCATGTATATGCTGTTTACAAGAGACTCATTTCAGATCAAAACACACACACAGACTGAAAGTAAAGTATGGAATAAGATATTTCACACAAAAGGAAATGAGAAAAAAAGCTGGAGTAGAAATACTTATTTCAGACAAAATAGACTTTAAAATGAAGACTACAATAAAAGACAAGGGCACTACATAATGATAAAGGGATTGATTCAACAAGAGGACATAACCCTAGTAAACACCTATGCACCCAACATAGAAGCCCTTAAATATATAAAACAGATTTTGACAGACATAAAGAAAAAGATCAACAGTAACACTATTGCAGTAGAGGACTTCAACACCCAATTGTCACTAATGAACAGATTCTCCAGACAGAAAATCAACACAGAAACAGTGGCCTTAAATGACCTTTTAGACCAGCTGGATTTAATAGATATTTTTTAACATTTCACCCCAAATCAACAGAATATACATTCTTCTCAAGTGCACATGGAAATTTTTCCAAGATAGGTCACGTGTTAGACCACAAAACAAGTCTCAATAAATTTAAGAAGATGGAAATCATATCAAGTGTCTTCTCTAACCACAATGCTATGAAACTAGAAATCAATTGTAAGGAGAAACCTGGAAAGCACACAAATACATGGAGGCTGAATAACATGCTACTAAATAGCGAGTGGGTCAAAAATGAGATCAAGGAAGAAATCAAAAGCTACCTCGAGACAAAAGAAAATGAAAACACAACAACCCAAAATCTATGGGATGCAGCAAAAGCACTCCTAAGAGGAAAATTCATAGCAATACAGGCCTATCTAAAGAAACAAGAACAATCTCATATCAACAGACGATCTTTACACCTAAGGGAACTGGAGAAAGAACAGCAAAACAAGCCCAAAGGGAGTACAAGGAAGGAAATAATAAAGACCAGAGCAGAAATAAATGAAATAGAGACCAAAAAGCAATACAAAAGATCAATAAAACCAAGAGCTGGTTTTTTGAAAAGATAAACAAAATTGACAAACCCTTAGCCAGACTCACCAAGAAAAAGAGAGTACCCAAATTAAGAAAATCAGAAATGAAAAAGAAGTAACAACAGATACCACAGAAATACAGAAAACTGTACAAAAATACTATGAGCAACGATATGCCAACAAATTTGACAATCTGGAAGAAATGGATAAATTTCTAGAAGCATACAATCTACCAAGTCTGAACCAAGAAGAAACAGAAACTCTGAACAGACTGATTACTACCAAAGAAATGGAATCAGTAATCAACACACTTCCAACAAACAAAAGTCCTGGTCCAGATGGCTTCACAGGCAAATTTTATAAAACATTCAAAAAAGAATTAATGCCTATTCTCTTCAAACTAGTCCAAAAAATACAGAAGGAGGAAGGCTCCCAAGCACATTTTATGAGGCCACTATCACTCTGATCACAAAATCAGACAAAGATATTACAAAAAAAGAAAACTACAGGCCAATATCCCTAATGAACATAGATACAAAAATCCTCAACAAAATTCTAGCAAACCGAATTGAGCATCACATTAAAAAGATCATACACCATGATCAAGTGGGATTCATTCCTGGTATGCAAGTCGGTTCAATATCTGCAAATCAATTAATGTAATAAATCACATTAACAAAATGAAAAATAAAAATCATATGATCATGTCAATAGATGCAGAAAAAGCATTTGACAAAATCCAGCAGCTATTTATGATAAAAACTTTTAGCAAAGTGAGAATAGTGGGATCATATCACAACATAATAAAGGCCATATATGATAAACCCACAGCAAACATTGTACTCAATGGGAAAAGGCTGAAGCTTTCCCCTTAAGATCAGGAACAAGACAAGGCTGCCCACTTTCACCTCTTCTATTCAACATAGTTCTGGAAGTTCTAGCCACAGCAATTAGACAAGGAAATGAAATAAAAGGCATCCAAATTGGAAAGGAGGGAGTAAAATTTTCATTATATGTAGATGACATGATACTATACATAGAGAATCCCAAAAACTCCACCAAAAAACTGTTAGAACTGATAAATGAATTTAATAAGGTACAGGATACAAAATTAATATTCAGAAATCAGTTGCATTTGTATACACCAATAATAAACTAAACTATCAGAAGAAGAAATCAGGAAATCAATCCCTTTTACAATTGCTTCAAAAACAATAAAATATCTAGGAATAAATATAACCAAAGAAGTAAAAGACCTATACTCAGAAAATTATAAGACACTGAAGAGAGAAATCAAAGAAGATACAAATAAATGGAAATACATACCATGTTCATGGATAGAAGGAATTAATATATTAAAATGTCAATACTACCTAAGACAATATACAGATTCAATGCAATTCCTATTGAACTACCAAGGACATTTTTCTCAGAAATAGAACATATAATCTTAAAACTTATATGGAACCATAAAAGAACCCTAATAGTCACCACAATCTCAAGAAATAAGAACAAAGTGGGCGGTATCACACTACCTGATATCAAATCTTACTAGAAGGCTATAGTAATCAAAACAGTGTGGTATTGGCATAAAAACAGACACATAGACCGATGGAACAGAATAGAGAGCCCAGAAACAAACCCATCCATATATGGTCATTTAATTTATGACAATGGAAGCAAGAATTTACATTGGAGTAAGGATAGTCTATATAATAAATGGTGCTGGGAAAACTGAACTGACACATGCAAAAAACTGAAAATGGACCACCACCTACTTATACCATACATGAGAATAAATTCAAAATGGATTAAAGACTTAAATGTAAAACATGAAACCATAAAATTCCTAGAAGAAAACATAGGGAATAAATTTGCAGACATTACCCTCAGTAATATTTTTACTGATATATCACCTCAGGCAAAGGAAATAAAAGAAAAAATAAACATTTGGGATTATATCAAACTTAAAATTTTTTCACAGCAAAGGAAACCGTCAATAAAACAAAAGGCAGTCTACTGAATGGGAGAAGATATTTGCCAATGATATATCTGATAAGGGGTTAATATCCAAAATTTATAAAACACTCATTCAACTCAACACCAAAAAAAACAAACAACCCAATTAAAAAATGGGCAGAGGATATGAAGAGGCATTTCTCTAAAGAGGTCATACAGATGGCCAACAGGCATATGAAAAAATGTTCAACCTCACTAATCATTAGAGAAATGCAAATAAAAACCAGTGAGATAACACTTCACTACGGTCAGAATGGCTATCATCAATAAATCAACAGGGCCAGCTGAGTGGTGCATTGGTTAAGAGTTGGCTTGGGATGCCAGCTCTGAGCAGCAGGGCCCAGGTTCAGATCCCAAATGAGGGCCAGTGACGCTTCGCTCTCTACAGCTAAGATGGTGAACAACAGCTCGACCTGGAGCTGGGCTGCTGTGAGTCGCTGTTGATGGCATAGGCTGCAGTGGGGCTGCAGTGGGCTGCTGTAAAAAGCTCCCATGAGCGGTCAGCAGCCAGAGTCAGCTGCCAAGAGCCACCATGAGCAGCCATCCAGGGCTTGGCGACTGATCTGCTTCACCCAGGAAGAGCGCAATGATAATACCAACATGGGCCCATGAAACGACGTCCTCCACAACTAGACTGAAGAACAAAAGGACAGCAACTTGTCTGTTTTCCTCCCCCAATTCCCCAATTTAAATAAATATATAAATAAATATAATAAATCAACAAACAAGTGCTGGTGAGGCTGTGGAAAAAAGGGAACCCTGGTGCACTGTTGATGGGACTGCAAATTGGTGCAGCCATTGTGGAAATCAGTATGGAGGTATCGCAAAAAACTGGAAATGGAACTATTATATGACCCAGCAATTCCACTCTTGGGTATCTATCCAGAGAAGCCCAAGATGCTAATTCGAAAAAATATATGCACCCCTATGTTTATTGCAGTGCTATTTAAAATAGCCAAGTCTTGGAAACAATCAAAATGCCCATTGTTAGATGACTATATTAAGAAACTGTGGTACAAGCTTGGGCAGAGGCCCAGCCTGGAGTGGACAGCCTTGTGTCCAGCTCTACGTGGGCCTGACTCTTCAGAAGTACCCTTCTTGAGAGCCCAGCAGACAGGGTCACAGAGTCATTGGTGAAAGCAGAGGGAAGAGTAGAAACTGACCTGAACTTAGGGTGAAACTTGAAACTGCTATGGATATGGAGGTCAGATGGGAATGGGGCATGAATCCTCAATGATGGAGAAACGTGAAACCATCGCAACCAAAGGGTGGGGTTCCATGACGCCTGCCCCTGATATGAGCAGCCCCCAGACTCCTCTTCCCCCATTAGGGAAGCCCCACTCACCTGACCTGTCCCCCTGGAATGATGAGAGGCCCTACTTTTGAGTGTTGTGTGTTGATAACAGGGTTGTGTCAGTGGTGGTCATGTTGATTGGAATAAAGGGAATGAGACTTGCAAAAAAAAAAAAGAAACTGTGGTACATTGGTACATTTATACAATGGAGTATTACTGCACTATAAAGAAGAATGAAGTCGTACCATTTGCAATGATATGGATGGACCTAGAGACTATTATATTAAGTGAAATAAGTCAGTCGGAGAAAGACAAATAACATATGATTTCACTTATATGTGGAATCTAAAAAACTGAATAAACGAGTAATGTAAGCAGAAATAGTCTCAGAGATATAGAGGGAAATGATGGTTGCTAGTTGGGAGGAGGGTGGTGATGTGGGAAAAGGGGAAGGGATTAGACAGCATAAATAGGTAACTACAATATTGCCACAGGGATATGAAAGAGAGTTCGGGGAATATAATTAATAATGTTGTAAATATTTTGTAGGGTGTCAGATGGTCACATGTCTTGTTAGGGAGACCACTTCATGGATGGGGTAGAGGCTTGATCACTGCACTGTACACCTGAAGCTGATATTGTATAATATTGTTTGTCAAATATAATTG
>NW_017731549.1:256650-329853 GCF_001890085.2 Hipposideros armiger
GCTTCACTGGCCCATGTTGGTATTATCATTGTGCTCTTCCCGGATGAGGCAGAGCAGTCGCTGGCCACTGCAAGGCCGCTCACAGCAGCTCTTGGCAGCTCACACCAGCTGCCAGCCACTAATGGTAGCTTTTTGACAGCCCACTGCAGCTCCATTGCAACCTATGCCATCACCAGCGACTCACAGCAGCGACAGCTCCAGGTCGAGCTGTTGTTCACCATCTTAGCTGTCAAGGGTGCGGCGTCACTGGCCCTAATGTGAGATGCGAACCGGCGCCCTGCTGCTCAGAGCTGACGTCCCAAACCAACTCTTAACCAATGCAACACTCGGCCAGCCCTCAATTTGAATTTTTAATAGTCATCTCAACCTTAGCATATCCAAAACTAAACTATTGATTCTCCTCCCTACTGAGCCAACTCCTCTCAGAATCTTCCGCATCTCAGATAATGGCTACACCTTTCTCATAGTCATCTAGGCCCCAAATCCAGGAGCCATCTTTTATTGCTCCATTTATCTTATGTCCCATCTCCAAGCAATTGCAAATCCTATTGCTTCTCCTTCAAACTTTCATCACCTTTCTTCCACTGGGGATGTTGCAGTAACCTACTAATTGGTCTCTCTCCTTCCATCCCTGCCTTGTAAATTTTATTCATTATATAACAGCTATAGTGATCCTGTAGAAATATGTATCAGACCATAATATTCTGTTAAGACCCCCTCCAAGGGCTCCCAATCTTATTGAGACTAAAAGCCTTAGTCGTGACCTGCTCCATCACCTAACCATTTACCCTCAGCTACCTATCTAAACTCCTCTCTTACCATTTTC
This sequence comes from Hipposideros armiger, assembly GCF_001890085.2. NCBI lineage: Eukaryota > Metazoa > Chordata > Mammalia > Chiroptera > Hipposideridae > Hipposideros > Hipposideros armiger. The sequence goes on from NW_017731549.1 coordinate 257,477, forward strand.
CTCTTGTTTATTTCATTCTAGCTCTGCTGGCTTCCTTTCTGTTCCTCATGCTCCCACTATAAGGCCTTTTAGTATTTACTCTTTCCTTCTCTTGGAACTCTCTTTCACTAGATTTTCATATGCTTTAATCCCTCAATTCCTATGAGTTTATACTCAAATGTCACTTTATCATCCTCTATAAAATAGTGCCCTCCTCTCCATTCTATCCTCTTTCCCACTTTATTTTTCTTCGTAGTACGTACTTGTTGCCACCTGCCAAGTTAATTAATATCGATCCCTTTATTAAAATGCAAGCTCCACTATAAGAAAAAAACATTCTTTTCCATTTATTTACTGCTGTTTTCCTAATGTGTAGAATAATGCCTGGCACCAGAAGATGCCCAATAATTGTTTGAAGGTTTATGGAATAATAAAGTAAATGATTTAATGAATCCTGGTATTATAATTCAAGCAGCATTTTCAAACAGTGTGTGTGTGTGTGTGTGTGTGTGTGTGTGTGTGTGTGTGTGTGTGTATTGGAAAGAGGTGATAAGAAAAGTAAAATAATAAAAAGGAAGGCATCAACTATTGATTGAAATTCCCCTGTATGCCAGGCGCTGTATTAGATGTTTCTTCTGAGTTATCACTTTTAATTTTAAATTTTGTAAGATAAATGATAATATTTTCTCAGCTGTAGTAACCTAGCTCCCATTATCTATTTTTTTTTCACTCAAGCTATAGTACTATTTTCCTTCAGGAGACATAGCCTGTAGAATAAGTCTGCTAATCTTGATGTTGTATGTTTTTCCCTCTTTTCTATAGGAAAGCAATTATGGCAGGTAAACATGGACAGATCATATTTATCCTGGTGAGTTCAAAACAAAATGTGAGCCATAAAAAGGGATACAAATTATTGGGTTTGTAATGAAGGAATTACTCTCAATATGTGGAATCAATGATGACCTTGTAAAGGTGAAATTCGGTGAAGTAATAATATAATTAGAATTAGCTCATTTGCAGTTTAACTCACCACATAGTTCACTATTTAGCCACTTGTAGTTGGACTTAGCTAGTTTGCAGTTAGCTCTACCTTGATATTCAACTTTTTTCTCTTTGTTTCTCCCCTCACTGATTGACTCAAAATCCCTGTTTTGTTCCCTTTCCTAAGTCTGCACATGCCTTGCTAATCTATTTAATCAACAAAATCCTAACCTGGAAAATGCACGTTCTTAATCCTCAGGCGCCCCAACACCCGAATTCATTTTGCAACTCCCTTGCAGTTTTTACTGGTGACATAGAGCCCCAGATCATGGTGGCTGAGTCCAGGTCTGGAGTCCGGAGATAACATTATCTTAAAACAGACCAGACCCCAGGAAACGATGTCAGCCCTCAGATCTGCCTGACCGACCCCCCTTTTCTTTTTTTTTTTTCTTCTTGTATACCTATAAAACCTTCTAATTGGTCTAGAAACAGGGAGATGGCCTTTGGCTAGGAGTCTGCCATTCTTCCAGAATGCCGGCATTTTGAATAAACCTGCTTTTCTTTCCACCAACCTTGTCTCTCGATTTTTAACATTTTCCAAGTGGCAGGCAGCCAGACTCTTAGCACGGTATCAACTTTAGTAAGAAGGTAGCATTTGATCTGGATCACAAAGAATTGACAAGCTTCATAAACTCAGAAGTATGATATATGACAAACTGTAATATAAGAAGGGGCAAAGAATTCTTAAAATGCATTGTGTGCAAACATTTTTGAGTAAATGTGACAAGTAGCTTCTAAGATGGCCCCCACTGAGCACCACTCCTGGTATTTACACTGTCATGTAATCCCTTTCACTTGAATGTGAATGGGACCAACAACTTACTTCTAGTCAATAGAATATGGCAAAGGTGACTGGGATGTTACTTCCAAAATTAGGACATATAAGATTGTGTCTTCTCTCTTGCTACCAGGTTTTCTCTTTTGCCTTCTTGGCTTGTACGCTTTGATGAAATGATCATTCATGTTGGAGAAGCCAATGTGGCAAGAAACAGCAGTCTCTCTTTTGGTAACAGACAGCAAGGAGCTGAGGCCCTCAGTCTATCAGCCATCCTCTGTCAAGCCTTCAGATTAGGTCTCAGCCTTTGCTGACACTTTTATTCTAATCTTGTGAAAAACCTTGACTCAGGGGACCCAACAAAGCTATGTCAGGATTTCTGACCCTGAGAAACTATGAGATAATAAATGTGTGTTGTTTTAAGCTACTAAGTGTTGTGGTAGTTTGGTACACAGAAACAACTAATTCAGTAAGGGATGAATAAAACATTTGCATCTTCCTCAAATCTTTTTTTCAGCAAATGTTTTAATTTGTAATTCAAGCATTCATTTAATAAATTTGTATTAGTAATCTTTATATAATTATTATTGTTATAGTTACTATGAAGCCTGGAAAGATAAATCAGAGAAAGACTTTACCCTCAAAAAATCTTGTGCATGTAGGTAAGGTGTGCTCACAAGTAACTATAAGACAAAGTGCTAAGCCACCAGGAGTAGCTGGAGATTATCCATCAAGGACTTATAGTGGAAGGACACTGAGCTGGATCTTAAATAGCAGGTGGGGTATGCAGAGATAGGCAATGGACTGTATACAAGCAAGTACATGGAGGTGAGGATTATGGGGTGTGTACAACAGACAATAAACAATTTCTCTTGGCTACAAAATAGGACACGTTCAGGGTACAGGGGCTATGCAGGTAAACAGAATTGGAGAAGAGGCTAGGACCATATTGTGAAGTGCCTCACTGGGTAAAGGGCTAATAGTTGGTACTTACTTTTGCACATTTGTTCAAACTCCATTGCAATATAGTCCCAACATCCTTTATGATACCTTCCTTACTCCATAGATAATACTATAAAATATTGGGCCAAAGGTAAAAACTTTTGTACTTTTATCATGTCCCAGTTCATTCAATATTACTTTCCACTAAGTCTCTCTGAAATGAATGGCTCACTGCATTTTATAGTGTAATTTGAAGACCTGACTATCATTGAAATTGGGAAATTAACACCATCTATAAAGTATTGTATGCATTTTTTACTACGTATGAATTATTTTAGTCAATGTCTTCATTTGCTTTTAGTATAGGAAAACACTCTTCCAACTATATTTTTTTCCAAAAGGTCACTGACTTTATTTTCATTTACTCATCATGGTTTGGAGGTAGGCCAGGTGGCTGCAAAATATGTATTTATGCCTAATTTGTACAGAGCTTTTGCTTGTAATTTCACCAAAGGTAGCTGAAATGGCACTTGAATGGACAATTTTCACCTGTACATTTACCAGCATGCAATCACTTCTATAATGCATCCCAGAACATCTTGAAATTTAACTTCACTGAGGGCTCTCTCTACATAATCTCTGCTAGTTACAAAATTATTTGTAGAGGTTCTCAGGGTATTTCAAAATCTTTCTTCTCACCCAGTAGGTGAGGGCTCATTTTACAGTCCTTCATATATTATTTTAGAGGATAATATAAGCTTACCACTTTGCTCACCTAGAAATAAAAGTTAATTGCCACTCTTCTGTAATTATATTTCAATATCTATTTAAATGCCCCCAAATGACACAGCCAAACCAGGCTTTCAAAGTATCAACAAATAGTGATTTTAACCTTGTCTCTCTCAATTTTGTGCTGCATATATCTAATCACATTTATGGCATGTGTACTACTATGCTGTCCTATGACAGCTACAGTGCAACGATCACATTACCATCCTCACACGTTCCCAGATAAAAACAATTTATGATTCAGCATCTCAATTTGATTTTTTTTTATTGATAATATTTAAGCAGACTGGAGAATTAATGGGGTTCAGCAGAGGCCACAGCCTTAACCAGGGTTTGTAATTGATATCTGGGAGGCCGCAGCCTTTTTCTGCTTGAGAGGCAGTCTAATTAGTGGGGGTTGCCTGTTTGTGCAAAGCAGGAAGAGAAGAGGAGGAGGAGCCCGGAAGTCTCCTGAGGGTTTGAAGTTACTTGGCCCTTTCCCATTCATACCAGTTCCATAGATGCATGAGAGGCAGGGTGCTTCTAGAAAAGAAAGCTTCTTCAAACACAGCATTTACATTCGTAATTCTCTAATTAATGTTCAAAATAATTTAGTGGTTTACTCCTCTGAATCTTGCATCTATAAAACATAAATTTATTTACTTACAATTTTTTTAAATTTCCAAAAGAATTCACTTGTTAGTATACTTAAATAGCAAGTTCCTTGATTCACTTAAAATTACTTTACAATACAAATAACACTGGAAGTATTTTTAATAATAATTTCCTCTATGGACTATAATTTAACTTTTTAAACTGTAATTTATCCCCCTATATTTTAAGTTTTGTGTATACTTAATAAAATGATACAATGCCTGAATGGTTCGGAAGCTAGCTTTGTTTATATCATTGACTTATTTGGTGAAGACTAGGCTTGGGAATGAAGCAGAGAGGAGAGGTTATTAAATTTGAATGTAATACAACTCAAAGAGCTACATAATTTTTTAGAAAATCATTAACGTTCTTTAAGTTTTCCAATTTATCAAGCAGCTTATTTCATGAAAACCTTATTTTTAATCTTTTTCTTCTTCAAACACATATTTCTGTTCCTTTTTTTCCAAATCCACTGCTTAAAATAGAGATTTACTTTTAGACTCTCTGTGATCTTAATTACTGCAATTTTCTTTTAATTTCATCCTGTCAAGGTCAACAGAAATTTGTTTTTCGTTTTTTGTCATGATAGCACAGACTTCAAATCTCTTGAGTGCTTTCCTCCTAATTTCTTGTGTATGGTAAATTGAAAATTCACTCAATATCCCACACAAGTTCCTTCTTATATTTTATCTACTCTTCTACCCACAATGTTCAACTATAATCTCACTTTCTATCTTTTTAAAGTTTTTATACATTATTCTCCTTAATCTGTTACATAATAAGTTAGTATATTTATATCCATTCATCCTTAGCACTTTAATTTGTTACCAATGACCAGAGTCTAAATAATTCAGCAAATCTACATTCACTATTAAATTGAGAATAAAGCTGAGTGGACTGGTCTTTGGAGACAACATTTCTATACAAGAAAGTAAAGTCCAGAAAGGCAGTGACCGTGTGGTGTTGTTAACTTCCGGATCTGGGTGCTTAGCAAACTTTCTGGCACATAAACAGTGTTCAACAAGTGTTTGAAGAGTTAATGAATTCTGGGAGGTAAATATAATTTTCATCATTTTACTGATGAGGTCACATCATTTTACTGATGAGGTCACATCATTATTCAGTGGTAAAGCCAAGACCCAAACTCAAGTGGAAAACTCGGGAGTTCTCATCCTAATTACTATGCAATAATGCCTCTCCTAGCAATAAAATATAGGCATAAAAGAGTTCCACCATTAGAATGAGGCTCTGTTAAATATGAGAAATTAAGTAACTTAGCCAATAAAAAAAGAATTTTACATCATTAGATGAAGATTTTTTTAAAGTAATATAATATTCTCACACCATCTCATTCAAGCATGGAAAACGTAACCAGAATGTTAAATATTTAGATCTTGGGAAATTATTAGCATACAATTTCTGCTGTAGCATTTACTTATACTCAAATGTCAAAGTCTTATAATTGCATGCTTGCAAAAAACATTAAATAAATGGAAGGGTCTACTCCTAAAGGTATGAAAAGATTGAGATCAATATTATGCTATTGCCACTTGGTTTACACATCAGGAGAAACTTGTTAGGCAAATGCCAAGGGAGTACAATGATCAACAAACTCAGCAAACAGTTGGATTCACATCTGAGATGCCAGTAAGTAGGTCCTAAATTTTCTCTCCAGAAAACCTTGTACCTAATTTTAATTTAATTTTATTTTTTAAGGTTTTATTGGGGAATTGGGGGAAGGGGACAGACAAGTTGCTGTCCTTTTGTTCTTCAGTCTAGTTGTGGAGGATGTCGCTTCACTGGCCCATGTTGGTATTATCATTGCACTCTACCCGGATGAGGCAGATCGGTTGTCGGCCTCTGGACGGCTGCTCACAGCGGCTCTTGGCAGCTCACACTGGCTGCCGGCCACTCACGCTGGCTGCCGGCCACTCACGGTAGCTTATGGCAGCCCACTGCAGCTGCACTGCAGCCTACACCATCGCTGGCGACTCACAGCAGCCCAGCTCCCAGTCGAGCTGTTGTTCACCATCTTAGCTGTAGAGGGCAGTGTCACTGGCCTGTATGTGGGATTCAAACCAGGGCCCTGATGCTCAGAGCTGGCATCCCAAGCCAACTCTTAACCAACGCACCACTCGGCCGGCCCCCTGATTTTCATTTTAAAAGCTCAAATTTATCGTTTTCACCTTAGGTTGGGTTATAGGTCACAAAATGATCCATTTTGTACTGGTAGTCAAGAGACGAGTACCAATTAGTTGCTTCTTAATGTCCATGGCTACCATACCTTGACATTACTCTATATAAATAATACCTTTAGTCAGGAAAGCCCCAGAAGGTGACGACATACTAAGTTGGCAGGGATCACTACAGAGAAGATACACAGCAGCCAATTATTGTTTCAGTAGGCTGCATATGTTGATTTAGTTCAAGATCTGAAAGTCTTTTGAATGATGAAATCTTAGGGTGCTGGCACAGGATATCATGGGGCTTAAGTGCCCCACCCCCAGAAGTTCAGCCATAAGGAAGTGGAGGGTTTTAGGAGCACATTACTGAACCTGGAAATAGTCTTTATAATTATTTATAACCATGCAGTTATGGAGCTTAGTTGAAAAAACTCCTCTCCCCAAAAAATATGGATAAAAATCCGATTTTGTTTTCTTTAAGAGTTAATGAGATGATTTTTAAAGCATTTTTTAAATCCATGATGAGTATCAACTGCAGAAAATACTCATGGATTCTAATAAAATAATTTGAAAATTTGGTTGAAATGAATTTTTTCTTATGAAAAAATGGTGTCATTTAAAAAAAAGTGGAAAGTTGCAAAGTAAATGCTTACCTCTCTTAAAAAAGAAACTATTTTCAAATGCCATAGAATAATTAAAGTAACATAACTGTATTATAAGCAGAAGCTAGCATTGATATCATTAATTTAATTACTATATTCATTTTATCCAAATTAGTAGAATTTACTATCATTGTTTACTCAATCTGTATACATTAAAATACTTCTGACTTAATATGACTATCATTATTATACTATCAGTTGGTACTTATAAAATATTATATGGCTGATTTTCCTAAATAAAGATTTAGAAATACTTTTAGCTCTTGGTTACTTCAAAATTCATCCTTCAGGTAACACGGATAGCAAAAATTATTCTCTCTTTTTTCTTTACCTAGGATATGAAATATTTTCTGAGATTGGAAAATCAGAACTGTTTTTGATGACCAGCATTTAAGGATTCTAGAATAAATCCTTTGGTGTGTTCTCCAGACTCTAGGGGACTCTACATTCAACTGAAGGCACACTGTGAAATAATGTTGCTGTGAGCTTCTGAAGCTGAGTGTAAACTGAATGGACTGATAACAGAGCACAATCCAGAACCAAGCAACTTTTTGAAATTGAGACCCAGGAATCCCAGTTTTGGAAAAGATACTTGCTGGACTAGTTCTCCTGTATGGTCTAAAGATACACCGGCCACCTCTATACTGCTACAAAGCAACCTAGTACCTTACACGTCTTATCCAAAATAACCTATCAAGTATATTTATTGAATTGCTACAGAAAAATTAGGTCTTAGTTTTCTCCAACAGTAACCTGCCTTTGTTTAATCTTTTAGTAAACTTATAAATATTTATTGAGCATCTAATTTGACAAAGGATATGATAATTCTAGTGTCCAGATAAACAAAATAGATAAATCATTGTACTAAGTAGTGGAGATGTAATGATTTCTTCACTTGAAGCAATCTATCTATCCTACTCTATCTCTAGTTATCCCACTATTGAAATCACATGTTTTCATAGTGCTTTTGTAGGCTACCAAGTACATATATCAACTCTACTGATCATTATATGCTCCCCACTCCGCCATAGAGGATTGGTTGCATTTATAGATGAAGGAATAAAAGCATAGAAAGCTGCCTAAATTTGGATACATTTGAGCAGAAGAACCAAGACTTAACTCAGGTTGATCTTATCAGGGCTGCCTCAGGGTCACACACGGGAGCTGCTTTGCAATAGGGCTTTCCAAATTATAAAGTTCAGTGCTGCTCAGAAGCCACATAGAGCTGGGTCATTCAAAATTTATCTAAGGCGTTCTTGGAACTATAAATATGGCCTACAATTTCTTGAAAAGAAATGACATTTTATGTATATAAAAGAAATGACTTTAATATTTTTTATGAGTGTTTATTTTACTTAGATAGCCACATGAAATTCATATGATATCCACTCAATGAGTGTTCTTTTGTCTTTACAGTGGAGGTTAAGCTACTGGTTCTAGAGTCAGGCTATCTAACCCCATAATACTGGCTCTAGGTGTGATTTCAGATAGGTTGCATTACTTCTTTGAGCCCATCTCTTTATCTATAAAATGGTATTAATAACAGAATCTATCTGATAGAGTTGTTGTGAGGGATTAAATGAAAAAGTCTACACAAAGCATGTAGCATAGAGCCTAGCACATATGAAACCCTCAACAGATGTTATTTCTCTATTTCCTCTTCTGTTTTATTCAGACTATATTATGCTACTGAATATATATGATCCAAGTATTGAATATGGCCAAAGAGAAATGAGGCTATCACATGTTAAAGCTAATTAACACACAAATAAAAATTCAATGATTTTCATCATGTACATTCTTCTACCTTTCATGTAGTTGATTAGTGAGTAAAACATCTCCAAAATTCATGAGAAGACATGAGTAGCCCTAAGAAAACTATGAACTGGGTACGGCTTGTCTTCCCTGTCCTTAGCCTTGAAGTCCCATGTAGTACCAGTGCATTTACAGAATCTCCATAATAAAGCTTGATTTTAAAAAGGGATCTAAAATTTATTTTCATTAAGATGTAAATTCATCCAATAACAAACATGTGTTAAATGAATGGTTTTAACTGATTACAGCTTGAAATACTCCCAGGAGAGCTATAATCATCTCTCCCAATATGATCATGTTAAAAGATGAGGAAATTGAGACCCTGAGAACTTTTCATTTTTACAAGACTCAAAGAAATAAAATTTTATTGGTGACAGCATAAGTCAACAGATTTAGGTGATATACCAAGGAAGTGGCAGCACTAAAATCAATCATCTAGACATCTTTTCTTCTACTCATAGTTAAAGGATAGCTGTATCCATAGGTCCAAGGAAAGCTAGTTATTAATTTGAGGATGGGGGAATACCAACAATGGCTCCCACATGTTCACAGGAGTGTTCTTGGCTTATTTTCTCATTACTCGTATGCTTATCATCATTTCAAATAGGTTTCCTGGTTAAAAAAAAAAGCCATCTCTTTTTATGTGATTTTCAAATAATTATAATTAGATTGTTCTCTCTTAACACCCAATTCTAAGTGTTTTTAGCTAGTTAGAAGTGTAGTGTGAAAGCAGATCAGGTGGCAATCTTATGTGTGAACAGAATTATCATTAATTTGGAGGATCACCTAACTTCTAGGCTGTATCTCTGGGAAACAAGAAAATGGTTTTTCAGGGGCAGTAGAGCATGGCATTTCTCTCATACGCAGGGAAAGAGTAAAGTCTAAGAGAGCTACCAAATTCAGAAGCTATGTTATGGTCAAAGAATAGAACCGGTCGTTTTTCTTTGTCACAGGATCAACATTTCTTTCACTACTCAGTATGATCAGTGAAACAGAGATGAAGGTCCAGATGGGTTCTGAAAATGAAAAGCCAGGGTTCAGGGGCAGCTTCTTCAAAAGACAGGTTGCCACAGGGAAGAAAGCTTATAAACATGAAAAGCTCTTCCGCTCAGCCTTCCATTTGTCACAACGCGATGTTTATGAGCCTCTTGAAAAATATCCTTTGCTCTCGTTCTTGTCTAAATACAGTGGAAGGACTAGCCAATAGCTGTATCCTGAGCACAAAGTGATGACTCCTGAATCTCTGAACACTGACTGCTACCACTTCGCCCACTTAAACATCAATCTTAACATCTCCGTGAGAACTACTGTAAGAGAATGTTAAATCAATTTTCCTATGGTCTTAGAATTTTAGCAGCGACCCGAGTCCTGAGTACACTCAGGCCAAAACCAGTTGAGTGGAGATTAATTCAGGACTGAGATGCTATAACATTTGATGTGTGAGCCTCTGACACACACAAAGGTGTAGTCTGGTTCATCACTCCTACTTTAAGAATGTGCACTGTGAAGATTTCCTTAGAGAGACTTGTCAGCGGGTTATGTATTTCCCACACACACACACACACACAGTGGTGTAGAGGAAGGAAGTGCTTCTACACCCCACCAACCAAACCATATGGGAGGAGGGGAGGTGAGGTGCTTCAGAGACCCACCTGGAGAGTTATACCTGCATCTCCTGGAAATTAGGTGACACAGGCTGTTGTATCTGGCTCCCACCTGAAAAAAAAATCTAAACATGAAATCTTGATCCTGAGAGCAGATTGAAAAAAGAGAACTCTAGTGGAATTGCATTCCCACCAATGATAGGCAAAAGAGTACATATTCTGAGGACCAAAATGAATTCCATAAAAGGGACCCTGAAAAGAAGCCCACCTGGAAGGATGCAGTAACACCCACAGAGGGAAGCTGAGGAGCATGGAGCACACGGAGTCAGAGGCTGAGGAGGAAACTGCACATGAATGATTATAGGAGGCATCACCTGTGTCAGGGACCTGCAGATGGACAAGCCTAGCTGGGGTATTCCTAATAACTCATAAAATCTCACCATGAGCCCATATTGGCATGCCTGCCATGGTGGAGATAGTGGAGAGCCAAGACAGCTAAGGAAGTCTTTTTCAGTCCCTATATTCCTCTCTTCCATCCTACCCCTCCCCAGTCCCAGAGAATCCAGGGGCAGCCTAATCAGTGAAGAAGGATTGCAAGAACTGGGAAGAAGAAAAGAGACCACCTAAGCCTACATTTCCATTTCAGAGTTTTGTCCAGAACTGAGATAGGATGAATGAGTAGAGAGATCAAAGCTTATGTGTTGAACTGTACTAGACCACTTAATTGCCTGAAAAAGATACTTATTTGACATGAAAAGCTGTATCATCGGCTTTGATTTCACTCAAGGGGAGGAAAGAACGATTCAGCAGAATGGGCTGAAAGGGATCGGAATGGGAAAGGGTGAGGCTGCTTTTTGCTCCCTTCCTATCAAGTCCAATTTGTTTAGTAAAGTGCTACATTGTATTTATGCATATATTCTGTAATTTGTACTGTGGGGCTAAAAATTACATTTCCATAAATAATAATAGCAATGATGCCTTATGTTTATGTTGACAGTTTGTATGTGTCAGGCATTGTGCTAAGTATTTTTCTAAGCATTATTTCATTTGAGCTTAACAATCACATTAACAAATTCACTAAACCTATTTTACAGTTAAGGAATCTAGGGCCTAGATTTTAAAAATTTGCCTAGTTTTTTAAATTTACTAATTTACTAACCATTTATTAACTTGCTAGTAAATGGTAAACACAGGGCCTGAATTCAGAGAGTCTGTCTGTCTCCAAAGCCTACATTCTTAATAACTAGGTTTCTCTTATAAAACATTGAACTAGAGATCATATAAAATAACAAAATAGTTAATGATTTAAAAGTCTATGCCCATACCTATTTTATCATATTATTTTCCACTTTAAATATTAAAAAATTCTCACATATCCTACCTTTTTTGTTTGTTTGTTTGTTTTTGTAGAGGGCAGTGTCATTGGCCCTCACATGTGGGATCCAAACCAGGGCCCTCTGGCATCCCAAGCCAGTTCCTAACCATTGCGCCACTCGGCCGGCCCGATAGCCTACATTTTTATCTAGGTGGCACAAGTGAAGATCAAGGGCAGTGCTGGCCAACAGAATTTTCTGCAAGGAAGGAAATGATCTGCACTGTACTGTCCAACAAAATAGTCACTAGCCACATGTGACTGTTGAGCACTTAAGTGTGACTAGTGGAATGAGAAACTGATTTTTAATTTTAATGTTAATTAATTTGACTTCAAATTTAAAAGGCCATGTGTGGCTAGTGGTTACAATATTGAAATGGACAAAGCTAATACTGCAGGCACATCTTGACGTGTCTGTAATTAACAGAGCCAGGCATACTCTATATCATAGATTTTGAATGGAGACTCTAGGTTCCTTGAAGGAGAAAGCTCTAAATCAAGGAGGAGCTAGGTGACTCATTACAGTAAAAAAAAATCTCCCAACAAAATCTACTCTAAGTCTGGAATGATATCAAAGTTTCACAGATTCTTTTGGATTAAGAATTTACAATAAATTTTGAGATGTTCTCACAGAATCTAAACTGATGTATGCGTTTACACTACCATATTAATTGTCACAAAAAACTTTTTTAAGCATTAAAAAAAAAACCAACCTTAATTTCCCAGTATTTAGACTCAGGTCAAGCTAAAAATGTACTGTCTACAAATCAAATAATTTCTCTCAACTCCTAGAATGTTAAATTAGTTCTGGGCAACATTTTAAGAAAGACATTCTGAAAACGATTCTGAAGACAATAATCAGGATGATGAAGGTGCAGAGGTTGTATGAGTGCTGCCTTCAAGCAACTGAATGATTGTCACGTAGGAGAGGGAGTCCTGTTATTCTGTAGTATTCCAAAGGGCAGAGCTAAGATCCAAAGAAAGAACTTAAAGGGAGATCAGGTGATCCCAATGTAAGCAAGAGCAGGAAGCTGAGCTGTTCAGCAGGAGAATTTGCTACTTGAACATTTTGAAATTTAAAATTATAGTTAACATAGAATCCATACATCTCAATGGCAATTCATGAGAAGGTGTCACAGGGGCCTTGAAAATGCAAAGACCTAGGTTAGCCATTTGTTTTGTTTTTAAAAAATGAAAATTTTTATTGACTATGCATATATGTTATCATAAAATTGATGTTCTATCCATAGCTATTCTATATTTTATCAAAACTTGAGTTTCTATTTAAATACTTCCTAAAACGGATGAAGAACTGCTTTATAACATTACATGATTTAACAGGTCTAAGGACTACTGATGTGTAACTTTGAGATGACATGTCTGTTTAAAGACATATTTGTTGGAATTTGTAGAAAATTCAGTGTGTTCTAGTAAAGTTGTAAATTATGTTTTTACAGGAGGCAGAGTTGGCTCATTAATCTTGTGGAATTAACCACCTGAGACATCACTGATATGTTTCTAGTTAGTTCAACTTATATAAAGTGCTCATTGAATCTCTCAGAATTAGGAACATATACCGTATTTCCCCATGAATAAGACACACCCTTTTTCAAAAAATGTGGGGTCTAAAAACTGGGTGCGTCTTACACAGTGGTTGTAGATTTTTTAATTTGCATTGCCCACTTTTTTCGTGCTTGTTTTTGCGCTCATTGTTGTAGATATTTTTACTTGCATTTCCCACTTTTTTGCGCTTGTTGTCTTTGCGCTCATTGTTTCGCATTTATTACCGGTATATTATGGTAGGTTATGTTTTGCCACGTTCTGCCCAGAAATGGCTCAGAAAAGATTTTCATACAGTGCTGAATTCATGTTAAAAGTGATCCAATTTGCAAAAGTGAATGGAAATCGTGATGCTAAACGTAAGTTTGGTCCTCCTCCAACTGAGAAAACAATCCAAGACTGGCTACGGGAAGAAGAAACCCTACTGAAAACGCCATGGCAGAAGAAGGCCATGAGAGGCAATATATGAAGACAGTAATTCGTCATCAGACACAAATGAGGACAAGCTAATGGTTGGATGCTTTGACAGTGATGAGGAGTTATATACATTTTATGATGAATAAAACTTGAGTTCAATAATTTTATGTAAACATTTTTTTTCAAATTTCGGGCCCCAAAATTAAGGTGCATCTTTCACATGGGAGCATCTTATACATAGGGAAATATGGTAATTATGAGGTGTGATCAAACAACACAGTAAATGTTTAAATTTTAAAAACTTATTACTGTAAAAGACACATTGCCATTAATCCCCCTCAAAATACTCTCCCTTGCTTTAAACACACTTATCCCATCATTCTTGCCACTTTCCAAAGCAGTTCTAGAAGTCCTCTTTTGTGAGTGTCTTTAGTTGCGCTGTCATGGCTGCCTCGATGTCCTGAATCATTTTAACTTTGGGGAAGAGCCAACAGTTGCACGGTGCCAGATCCAGTGAATAAGGTGGATGAGGACATACCATAATGTTTTTATTTGACAGAAATTGCCTTATAGTAGGAACGACATGTGACACAGCGTTGTCATAATGGAGGATGATTGATGGCACACTTTAAAATACACCTTCTCTCAACCATAGCTCACACCCGACTGACTGTACCAAACAAATTGAAACTTGTCACACACTGTCACTAGATTCCTTGCGCCACTTTCCATATTGAAGATCCCTGCCTTTCCCTTGAATGGCACTCGGCAGCAGCATTCATCTTATTGTTTGATCACAACGGAAAGGTTCCGTGTCTCACATCACTTCTGGTATGTCAATTTCTGTCAAATAAAAACATTATGGTGTGTCTTTCTCTACCATATTCACTGGATCTGGTACTGTACGACTTCAGGCTCTTCCCCAAAGTCAAAATGAATGTGAAAGGCAAATGTTTTGAATCGATTCAGGGCATTAAGACAGCCATGAAAGTGCAACTAAAAATACTCAAGAAAGAGGACTTCCAGAACTGCTTCAAAAAGTGGCAAGAATGATGGGATAAGTGTGTTTGAAGTGAAGGGCAGTATTTTGAGGGGGATTAATGGCAATGTGTCTTTTACTGTAATAAATTTTTTTTAAATTTAAGCATTCATTGTATTTTTTATCACACCTTGTAAAAGTATTCCTCTTTGTAAATATTATTTTACAAATAAAAAATACTACTCTAACAGATTAGCTTTAAGATAAAATTCACAAATCTCATTTTTTCCAAAATCTTATTTTTTCACAATTTGCCAGGAACTCTGTCTTCTTCCTTTTCTATTTATTCAATTCCCACCTATTCGTCAAGGCTCTGTGCAAGCCTCTTCTTTATTTACCATGAAGCCTTCCCAAATTGCCTCAGCCCAAGGTAAAGTCTTGTTCTTTTGAATTTATACCACTACCATGTCTGAATTACTCATTGCTATGCAGCTCTTGTTAGATTCCTATAACACTGTTTATCCTTATGTGTAATTTATGTTTGACTATGTTGGCTTATTTCTGTTCTAGTGTGGTGTCTTGTACAAAGAGGCACATGTACATGCTGATTAACAGATCAAGAAAAATTGAAAAATCCTCATATTGGGAACTGGCCAAACTAGGAAGAATTTCTATCCCAGTTATCTTTACTGTGTAACAAATTACCCCCCAAAATTAGTGTTTTAAAACAACCATTGTATTATTCTCAAAGATTCTATTAGTGGGGGATTTGGAAGAAGCCCAGCAGGAAGACTCTAAGGCTGGGAGAAACTCGATGGCTAGAGGCTGGAATCACCTGAAGATGTGTTCAGTCACATGCCTGGTGTTTAGGTTGGAATGATTCAAAGATTAAGACCTCTAAGCAGAGTACCTATATGCAGCTTCTTCATGTGACTTGACTTCACAGTATGAGAACCTCAGGGGAATCACACTGGGCTCCCAGGATGAGCACTCCAACCAAACAAGTGAAAGCCAAATTCTTCTGCCTTTGAAGTCACAGTGCCATTTATAGCATATTCTATTGATTGAAACAGTCACAAGCCCACTCAGATCCGAGAGGAGGGAACATAGACTCCCCACCTCTTGATGGGAGGAAAGGCAGACAAATGTCCCGTTATCAAAGAGCAAATGGAATAGGAAATATTGTTGCAGCCATTTTAGAAAGTATAATCTACACTCTTTAAATTCTTTGGAAAATGCAATGTCTGAGCCAGTTCTAGGTGTTAACAGACTACAGCATTTGTTTTTTGGTTTTTTTTAAAGATTTTATTGGGGAATTAGGGAAGGGAAACAGCACTGGGGAATCCAGGAAGGGGAATAGATAAGTGGCTGTCCTTTTGTTCTTCAGTCTAATTATGGAGGACGTGGCTTTACTGGCCCTTGTTTGGTATTATCATCACACTCTTCCTTGCTCACTGGCCATTGGATGGCCATTCACGGCAGCTCATGGCAGTTCACAAAAGCTCACACCTGCTACCGGCCAGCCCCACTGTAGCCTATGCCGTCACCTGTGACTTACAGCAGCCCAGCTCCAGGTCAAGCTGTCATCCACCATCCCAGCTGCAGAGGGTGCAGTGCCACCAGCCCCCAAGCAGGATCTGAACCAGGAGCCCGCTACCCAAAGCCAGTGTCCCAAGCCAACTCCCAACCAACACGCCACTCAGCCAGCCCCAGACTACAGCATTTGTATATGCTCAGTCTGTGACCAAATGCTCTGGAAATAGATGGAGTCTATGCCAGGGCACAACTTGTTGATAACAACAGCAATAATAGACACTTTTATTGACACATACTATTGAGTACTTACTATGTGCCTGACAAGCATTATCTAATTTCATCTTCAAAACAACTCTATGAGAAGGTGGGTCATGATGATCCTGCTTTACAAAGAAGAAAACTGGGGCACAAAATAGTCAAGTAACTTGTCCAAGATCTGATATCAGCCAGGTCTGTCTGACTCTGGAGTGCAGATTCTTGACCCTGAAGCTATACTGCCTACTTACAGGAAATTGCTCATCTTAAAGGGTTCAGGGGCTTTCAGCACCGAAACTCTTTGTTAATACTTAAGTCGATATGAGAAGTGTCATTTTTATCACTGATTCCTCCCGTAGATGTTATTGTGTATAGTCCCTGGTTGTGTGAAGCTTGTACCAGCCCTTGTGGAAACTTTGTAAAATTATTTTCTCTGTGTTTCCCTAACCACCACTTGGTCATAGTTGCTTCCGGCATTTGTTTTCATCAGCTTAGACCATCATTTCTCTCCTTGTTCTGGCCTATCCCTTTTTTGAAGTAAAAGTCAGTGCATGTATTTGGAAGAGGTTTGCTTGAATGCCTGAGTCATGGCTTCCCCTGATTTGGGGGCAGAAGAAGATTCCTGATGCTGCCAGATTTTTTCCTATCTACTGTAGTTAAACACCAATTAGTAAAACCTGAGACACTGGCTCAGTAAAGAAAAACTGCCAAACCTTAGAAAACAGAATTTCCACACAGAGTTTTCTCTAGCTGTATTTACCAATTTGTTGGACACTAAGAACAAATATTACAAAAAGTGCTTAATGGTCTGAATAAAAATTGCATGCACATGTGTGCATACACACACACACACACACACACACACACACACACACACACACATGAACCATTTAATAAACTAATAATGGAAAGTACAATTGCAGATAAGCCGCTCCACATCTCTCTCCTTGGGGGCTCAGATATAACAATGAAACTAAGCAGGTACTCAAATGATTTTTCCCCATGAAAAGGAATCATGTTTTATCCCTACTTTCTAAATTCTTTTTTGTCTTGTTAGGTGGCTGTCCCTTGTATTGCACAAGAATACAAAGCCCCAAATTGCCGAAAGGCAGGTGGTCTAGCTTTGAAAATATTCACCATTTACTTCAAAGCTCCCATACTATTTAACTGGAACTGACTTTTTTTGCTGAGCATTGGCAGAACGAAAACTGTGTTTCCCTTCAGGCTGAGCACTGGGGAATAGGTGTTCTGAACATCACCTTAAAAGCCAAGATAGAAGACTAATTTTTCTGATAACAAAATACCTGCTTAGCTCTACACAATACAATTATTAAAATCATCTTCAGTAGCTGTGGTGGGGGCAGGGAAAGCTTTTAGCAAGTACTGGTTTCTGGGTAGATTTTAGACCTTTCATTCTAAGACAATGTGTGGATATGTCAATGTGGAAGATGTACATGTGGACCAATAAGAAAATAGCTGGACTAGAAAAAGGAGGAAAGAAAATACCACCTGCAACAGCCACTGAACCACAGCAACCCACAAACTGAAAGGATGAATTAAACACCAATGGGAGTCTTTCAGAAATTAAATCAGATTATGTATAGAACACTCATTTCAAGTGATCGAATATAAAGCTAAAAGGAACCCCAAAATAACACTCTGCCTAACCTTCTTATTTTGTGCTTATTTTGTTTGATAAGAGGGCAATAAAGAAAAAGTGGATAATTAACAGTGTAAACAGGACTAGCTACAGGTCTCCTAACTCCTGGATCACCCTTCCTGTCACACTTCTTACCATCTATATTTTGTAGAGTAGCTTACAATATTGTCATACATGTCATTGCATTATAACTTCACACAATGTAATTTGTCAGGAAAGGTATCAGTCTATTTCAAAGATGAAACGTGTACATAAATGTAATTCAGTACAGAAAGTTTAGTGTTCTAATGTTAGCAACATAGGTAAGGATACAAACAATAATAAATCCTAGGCCTTCAGCTTCCTAGGCCTACATTATTCATACTGGTTAACATAGCCCAGCGAAACAGAAAAGCTTTATATATAACATTCATGTGATGTATACACTGGAGGTTAAGTGATTGTGACCAGTAAATATTACCACGCACAAATACTTGTTACACTAGATTCTGTATAGTGATACCATAGAAAAATGTTCATTTATAAGAAATCCTTTTGTAAAGAAGCCCATGATAGAAAACAAAACAGATGCAATGGGCCAGCAGCAAGCTTTCATAAGTGGCAAGAAATAAAACCAACCAACCAATAGTTTACTCAATTTTTTTTTGTTTTTTTTTTGTTTTGTCTTGTCTTTTTTGCCTTGACTATTTAAGAAAAGTATAAAGTATAGTAACCAAAGTAAGGAAAACTTTGCTTTCTTCATCTTCAACCACCACAATTTTCCCCAGCTTTTCTTGTCATCCCTTTCTTGTAGCAGAAAAGGAACGGCTTCATTCATTCACTCGTTCATCCATCCAACCATTTCATCATCCATTCAGAACTATTTATTGAGTATCTAATCTATGCCAGCATGATGTTAGCTGTGGGGGATACAGTGGGGAACAAGACATGCCAAGTAGCTCCCAACCTTGTGTAAGATGCGCACAAGCGAACTGGCTTTTACAGTACAGCGTGATAAGCACTATGTAATGAGAACCACATGCCTTGGCCACCTCTAACCCCCACTGTGGAGGTCAGCAGGAAATCTCCTGGCAAAATGACTCTAAGCTAAAACTTTAAATAACACAGGGTGGGGAATGGGGGGTGGAGGGGGGAGAGTATTTGAGGGTGCAATAGATTTAGGGGCTGAAATAAAGGGTTTCCTGTTAAAAAAAAAACACCTGAAAGAACGTGGCGGGAGCAGGAGCAAGGGAAATAGTGGCAAAAAGTGAGATTGGATTGAGAAATCAGGGCTACATCTCACTGAATGATGTCAGCAGAGTCAAGGGCTTGAATTCATCTTAAGGACCACTGGAGGGCAATTAAAGGGTTTGTTTAGGGAAGGCATGAATAGATAGGAGTTTCAGAAAAGTCACTCAGGCCAGTTAGGGGACCAGTAAGGTCATTACTATAATTCGGAAAAGATAATAGTGGCCTAAAAATAATTGCACAAACTGTTTGACTAACAGGACACAACCTGTGGCCTCTATTCTCCACTTTGATTTTATATTATTTATCCCCTATTATGGAGAATTTCTTCCTTGCTGTAAACTTTAAGACATAACCAATCAAATGCAGAGCTATTCTAGAGGCAGGAGCTCCTAGAATTGCATACTTCCTTAAATCCCATTAGGCTTCTGCTCCCCTGAAAATGACATGCTGGGGGCTGGTCTGGCTGAATTCTATCTCTGTCTAGAACTCTCCCTGTCCTTGTTCTTGCCCAGGCTAGGCTACTTCTTTTAAATCTTTTTCCTAAATCCAACTTATTTTTTTCTTCCGTTTCAATCTTAAGTTTTCTGTACACTTTCTTGACACAGAGCTCTATGATTTTGACCTCTGCCTTTTGAAAAGGAAATTTGATATAGATGTACATTCTCATCATTAATAAAAGAGTTACTGATCATGAGTTTGTTAGTGCAATGCATTTAAAATTGTTCCTTGCGCATATGCCCACAAGTCTCCCCTCTCCTCTTCTGCTAGGACATTCCTTTTGTGCCCCCCCCCAACCCCCCAGGGTCTCTGTGTCTATATCCACATAGTAACAGCCTTGAGCAACACAGCTGGTCTTTGAGCGCCCGGTGGCAGGGATATTGGAGAAGGAGTTAAATATCAGAAGGAGAATAAAGTGGATGAACTCTAAGATTCTGTGCTTTCCACTGGAGTGTTGTTTCCTAAAAATCCATTAGATCACACATGCCACAAAAAGGCATCATACGCTGAAGATTGTGAAAGTAAATTTTGTCAGGTTTTAACCAATTTCACATTCTGCTACAAAAAACATAAAAGTAACTTTTTACATTATTTTTTGATATCAAGAGTAGTTTTTGCCAATATGACAGAAACACAGAAGTGTTTGGGAGTGATTAACTCATGTTCTGGGTATTATTAAAGGTTACACAGGTAAAACTAGATGTCAATACAGTTTGACACTTTGATGAAAAGGAACTGAAAAGAAACTGAACTGAGTTTGAACAAGTCCCATCTAGACTGAACATCCCAGAAGTGGTGTTATTTATGACTACTTTACTCTAACTTGGGGAAATGAATGTACTAAATTACAGCCACAGATCCTTAATACACTGCAATGTGTGAGAATGAAGTTCCCATGGGGGAAAAAAATGATATTCCCACTGTCAATCATCCTGTGAAGAGGTCAATTCTAAACCAAGAATGGAGTTCTTTGGAGATACATCTCAGTCCCCAAGGACAAAGGGAACATTTTTGTTTTCTAGATTAGGGACCCATCTTGATGAACACTGATGCCTGAATACTAGAACAATAATTCTAGTGGCTGGGTAGAGAGTGAGCTGTCCCTGGCTATCAGAACTAGAGACCTGTCCAACAAGGAACTCCAAAAAGAATCTAGAACAGAGGCAGTAATTTTAAGATGTTTTACCTAGATTGTACTTCCCTTATTTTAACCCTCAAACAATCTTTAAATTGCTCAAAAGCCTAGAAATGTAACATGATGAAATGTACTTCATGATCTCTGTTTTACCAAGGGAAACTAAGGGAAAGAATAGTGCCCACAGTTGGGGTGCGCTGGCCCAAGAGAGTAGTCTACCTTTTCCAAAGTTCAAGGCAGCATTGGCAGCAGCAGTCATGTTTGAAGGAAACTGCCCACAATGTGATACTCTCACGGAGGCTGTGCAGCTGTGGAGACCAGCTGTGGACAGATTCCAGAGCATCCAGCGTCTGAGCCAGTGGTTTTGGGTGTCCCTGCCAGGAGGACCTGCTGCTAGCTCTTGCTCCACCAGCAAGCAGTGAGAACAAGTCTGATGTCTTTTTGAGAAAGTCGAGTGAGCATGTTCATGAGTCAGACCTCACCCTTTGCATCATGATCAGAACACCATCCACAGGTAGTGTTAACCAGTATGCAGCTTTTCGTTGCTTTAGTTCTTATTCATTGTTTAATTTATATCTGTGGTGGATATCATTGGCTAAAGACAGGAAGTTAAAGAACTCATGCTGAGATACAAATGCACAAGGAACATAAGAAAGATAATTCTGTATATTTCCTTAAAGTTTTCTTTACCAAATCCACAGGTTGCATGTGACTGATCAAAATATTTATACAGCACATCAAGGTGTCTCTAGTTCTGCAAAAACCAGTGTTAAAAGGAAAACCTTTTACCAATAACATGGAGTTTGGGTGTTTTGTTTGTTTGTTTGTTTAATAGGATTAAAGATTATCCGTAACAAAATGTTTTATTTGCGAACAAAGACTGACATATAACAACATAAATTCTTTCTCTCAATTCATTTTGTAGGAACAAAAACATGATTATGTAATAAAACACTTCATGTTTTTAACAGCAAAATGCAAGTTCTGCTTTATAAAGGAAGTAGTTTTGTTGATGTTGCCTCATGTAGTTAAGTTTATATCTGCATTTTAATGTGTATTTAGTCCCCAACTAAACTTGACAGATATGATTTTACATTTTGGTCCCTTAATAATACTTTGTTACATAAGTAATTTTTAAAAATTGAATAGCAGATATTTCTTGCTAAATTAGGAAAAGTTCAAATGTATCTTTATATAACTACTCTTAACATTGTATTTAAACAACCAAATAATTAAAATAACCATGTAATTTATCATCTAATTTGGCACAGTTTTGATAAAAAGCTATTAATACTCACTAGGATAATGTAGAAAATTCAGGCCTATCATGAGAAAACCAGAACTTTTGGTTATACAACTAAGAATATAATCTGTAATAATATACTGATTTATGTTTTTACATTTAAAATTATTTCTTACACAACACATAAGATGATGAGATGGTTTTTAAAAACTAAAGGAAGATTATATATTACTGTAGAAGGAGTTTGTGAACCAAAAAAAGACCTCTAAGATAGATTGTGCTACATTCCTCCAATCCCTTCTTTTCACAAATGAAAGTCCTAAACCTAAAAAAGCTAAAAGACATGACCAATGCACTACATAAAGCTAGAGGAAACTTTCAGGACCCTAAATTACACCTATTTTCTGGATGATGCGTGGCAATTACAGGCAAATTCACAACATTGCTGTAAAGAGTGAACCAAGGAATTAAAAATACAATTTAAAAAAGTACTTCATAAAACTTTAATAATTAACGTAAAATAACTAGCCCTTTTAATGAATAAGAATCATGAAAAATAATTCTTATTAAGAATATTCTAAGATTTTGTACCACATTTACTCATAGAAACTCTGCAATCAATCTCAGTGGCAGGAAAGATTACCAAAGACATCAGAGGTGAGAAAGAAATATCTAGACTGGCGACCTGGGCAGTTCCTTATCTGGAGTTTCATGAAGAAGGTGGGTCCTAACCTAACAGATGACCAAGCTCATCCCCATCCTGCCCCTCTGATATTACGGTCCACTTAAGTAGCAATAGCTGAGCGTGAGACAGTGAACTGAAAGGACTGTCATCTTGGCACCCAAATGGAAAAGACCCAAGATCTGGATAAGCAGAGTCAATCCACAATGGTGGACAAAGCTGCGTCTGATCTGTGGATACAGTTTACAACGCACTGAGACAAAGGCAGATACAATGGCCTTTAGTGATCAAATTAGGCTTCAGTTCTCATTCTGCCTCCCATTTACAAATTCAAATGCTAAGAATTCCTTAAACCTCAGAATCCAAGGGCAATGTCAGGAGGAGTGCAGGGGAATCTCAATAAGAAGACATAGAATGTTCCGCTGAAGGGCACGAGGAACGTCTTGAGCAATTATTTGGAAAAATAAGACATGATTATATTTGTAAACCAGGTAGCTGATATGGTTTATACCAGTTTCACAAAAAAAATTCTAAAGTAGTATTTTCATTATGCTTAAATTCAAATTGAATGAAATCTAGTGGAGATAGACTGGTAACAGGTAAATTTGGACATTATAGATCAAATTTCTGGATAATTAAATGATTCCTCCATAATTCCAATATATTAGCTGACAAACTGGAAAAAGAAAAGAATAAAGAATAAAAGTTATGTCTGGAGGAATGAAGGCAAGAAGTGAGTAGAATAATGAAGAAAGAGTGAAATAAGATAGTAATGATGAGGAAAGCCAGTGATGGCAGCTGATAGGGGACAGGCCTTCCATTGTTATTTAGTGGCTTTTTTTCCCTCATTTATTTTGTCTTTACAGTAAACTTTGACATAGCTCCTTGAGTTCTGTAGAGAAAAGAACACAAGATTTGAAGACAGAAAACTTGAACTCAAATCCTTGCTCCACCACTGACCTTGAACACATCATTTAACATTTTTTGTCCTTGTTTCTGTCTACCAGAGAGGAGTAGGAACACCTTACTCACAAGGCTAGTTGAAAGGAATAAATAAAATGAGCATGTGAGCATGCTTGACATACAGATGACCATCAAACATGTTCATTTTTAGGGCCAGCCATGTGGCTCAGTTGGTTAAGAGCTCACTCAAGACTGCAAGCTCTGAGCAACAGGGTTGCCAGTTCAATTCCTGGTCCAAGCTGAGCTACCAACAGGTGGCAGGATGGTTCAGCTAAAAAAAAAAAAATGTTCATTTTTTTTCTAAGAATATTTAAAATTATCTTGAAAAATGCATTAAAAGAATGTGTAGAAAAATAGAGAATTAAGAAAATATGGAACCTTGAAAAGCTTTGTAATGAATTAACAGCCATTTAAAAGTGCTCGTTAGCATTTGATAACCTTTTCATTCGGCAAAGTGCTATTCTGAAGGGTTTATTATTATATGGTGTACAAGTTGCAATTAATGAAATAAGGAAGAATGAAAATTCAGTCTATCAGAATATTGCCATTAGTAGGACAGGTGTTAAGAATATAACTGTAATTTGAGAACAAACATTAATAATTTAAAAGTCAAATGGTCCAACCATGAGGAACTCATGTAACAGGGAGTTTATAAGGCAAATTATAGCTTTTATTAGCTATGCGAGGAGAAAACTTCACCTCTAAGCATAAAAACATCTGAAAGAGAACAGCCCATCTGTTTTTCCTACCTGAAAAGATTCCTACTCTTCTGCTATTTGGACTGGTCATCACCATCTCCACCATCAGACATTTAATGAACATTCCAGGGCCCAAGGATTAAAATGTGTAATAATTGTTCCAGTGTTAAAAAATAATAATATATTTTTAAAAGGACACTCCAAGTAGGAATTTAGGACTCGAAAGAATGAACAAGAAAAGCCACATTTCCCAGGCCATATCAGGGTCATCATTGTCATTATTAGCATCATAGTGTTTATTTTATGAGCTGTTATAAAATAGAATTTCTTAAAATTCCTCCTGACAAATTCCAGAAGTTCCCAGAGATTATTTTAAATATGCTCAATAGAAATCTCATAGATACCATTTAGTATCTATCACTTTCCTCTAACCTTATTTCAATAGCTACAGTAATCAATGGCTGCAGAAAAATGACAGAATCAAGCACTAGCCAAACCAACACTATGAACAATTCCAGGGCATAATATCCTTCTCATTTCTTCAAGTCAGACCCAAGCTGATTTAACTCACACTCCAGCTTTCAAACAGATAGAGAAAATATGCATTACGGTCTCTTGACCTGTCCAGCTATGAAATCTTCATGCTCAAAATATCTAAGGACACTCCTGTAAAACAATTCTCTGTGTTCAAATGTACTCATATAACTTGTTATATTGAACAATTGTGGTAAAGCCTTGGGCAGGTCATAGGACTTTGCAGGTTATTCTTAGGTAACACAATGAGTGTTGTGCTGAATCTGCTCAGATTGATCAGAGGCAATTGTGCATATTTCCTCCTCACTCCACATTTAGTGATGTCATGTTAGAGGCTTGAAATCAGTCATGGTGGGCAAACACTACAAACCACAGTTGCCACCACCATCACCATTGGAGAACTGGTTGTTAATACTTACTACCCCTGCCAACAATTCTCTGGTTACTTCAAAAAATAAAACACACTGTCATTTAACAATGAAAAAACCCTGTCCCTCATAATAAAAGAACCTGCAAACTTGCTGTAAAGTTGGAGTTTCCATCTTTGTACTACTTAGGTTTACAGCAGGTGGAATAGCCTACAATGAGAAAAACACAATATAGTCAGCTTCTTCTTTTTTCTCTCTTTCCTCAACTAGGGTTCCTATTCTCCCCATCTTGCTACTACAGTTCCAGACTCTGCAGTCTCAGGGCAGGAGTAGGTGAATGAAGTGAGAGGAATTGGTAAGTCTTTATTTGGCTGGGATTATTAGGATGTCCTAGTGTTAGGGATCTCTGACTTGGCAGATGTACAGATCTGCCTCTTCTGTTGGCACTTTTGTGAGCTCTTCAACATTCTCATATCATTGGGGGTCCTCCACATGTAGCTGGATGTATCACTCCTCCAACTTGCCACTACTTCTTTAGCCCTTTAACAACTGTTTTCTGCCCCAGTTTCTTTCTGCTGAAGTCCCCTCACCCTTCAAGGGAGCCTCTTAAACAAGACCCAAAATGAATTTACTCCAGCTCTCTCACATACATCCTTTGGCCTGACAAGCTTGAAAACACAGACATCTTAGTCAGCTCAGGCTGCTATTCAAAATGCCATAGACTGGGTGGCTTAAACAGTAAGCATTTATTTCTCACAGTCCTGGAGGCTGGGAAGTCCAAGATCAAGGTGCCAACCAATTTGGTTCTTGGTGAGGGCCCTGTTTCTGATCTGCAGTTGGCTGAATTCTTGCTGTACCCTTACATAGCAGAGAGGGAGGGTGGCTCTGATCACTTCCTCTTCTTATAAGGACACCAATCCCATTATGGGGGCCCCACCCTCATAAACCTCATCTAAATCTAATTAACTCCCAAAGACCTCACTTCAAACATCTCTCATTGAGGGTCAGGGCATCAACAAATGAATTTTGGGGGAACACCAACATTTGGTCCATAACAACAGGTCAAATCCAACACATCAATAACTCTACTTTGATATGGTGAGTTCATTAACACACAACCAGATTTTCAAAGTATCTCTTTTGATAACTTTGCATCATATTTTCCCACCTTGCTCTGTATATCTATGGTTCCATGCTTCAGGACAGCTATTTTAAGATTGCCATGCAACATGCTTGTTGCAAAGACCCTTTTCCTAGAACCGAGACTTGGGATTAGTGAAGACTGGGATAAAGCAACACTGTCCTCAGATCTGGACAAACAGGGATTGCCTCCAGTCCTGCACTTCAGGAACCCCCAAAATCTGAAGCACTGTCCTTCCTTATTCAGTGAGGAATACTATAATCCATCTCCCTCCCTTCCTAGACAATCCATAGAAACCTCAGCAGCACATTTCCAAAGTTGGCTATGCTGACTAGAAGAATAATACAAGGACAACAGGTAGAAGACTTATCCCAAGCTAGGGTTTAGGTGGACGGTAGCCATGCTTCTAGGACTTCTGACATGACAGATTAAAAACAGTGTAATGAAAATGTGTCTATGTGTTGCACAGTCACTCTTATATAACTTGAGGCTAATGACACAATATGCATTGGTGATATAGTAAGAAAATGAAAAGGCAAGATTTGAATGTTAGATCTAAGTGATGAGATTTGCCAAAAGCAATTTTTTAAAAACCATTTAAGTAATTAATTATTTTGTAATTTTAGAGTGGCATGACCGGTCCAAAAAGCTTGGCAAGACCCTATATGGTATTTCCTTCAAACTTATAGGATAGGCTCCCTCATAGGATTAAACACAACAGCCAAGTGTCAAGCATGGCTTCCCTGAGGGAACCAGAGGACACCTGGGAAATTGTACTCATGAATCATCCCCTAATTGATGTTATCTTTTAGCTTTTGTTGAGAGCTATAACCTTTAAGCTAAAATAATAAATGTGTAATTCACATACAATCTATGTGCTTCAATCCTCGTTTTCTCCCATTTTTAAATCCAGCCTTCTATAGGCTTAATTCATACTACAGGTCCTTATTTGTTATAATGTATCATCCAATAGATTATTATTGAACTCCAATGAGTTATTTTTACACACACACACATACACACACACACACACACACACACACGAAGAAGATTTAATTTTCACAGTCAGCACATAATGTACATTAAATATCGTGACCTAATAAAAACACACACATGCATAAATATAACAGAAGAACAATTTGACACATAATAATTACCCTAGTACATACGAGGTCAGACAATTAAGTTCTGAACTCTTTCTAGAAAAAGTGCTACATACCTCATTGCTGAATATCACTACGGTCACCTTTGAAGTACTCCCTTTGGGAAGCTATGCATCGATGCCCGCACCTAGTCCAACCTTCAAAGTAATTTTGGAACTCTTTTTCTGTAATGGTCATCAGAGCTGTCATCATATTACCCTTGATGTCCTGAATGTCATCAAAATGTCACCCTTTTAATATTTCCTTTATCTTTAGGTAAAGAAAGAAGTCATTGGAGGTCAGATGAGGTGAGTAGGGAGGGTGTTCCAGTACAGTGATTTATATACAGACTAAAAACTCCCTCACAGACAGTGCTGTATGAGCTGGTGCATTGTCGTGATGCAAGAGCCATGAATTGTTGGCGAAAAGTACAGGTAATTTTTGTCTAACTTTTTCATGCAGCCTTTTCAGCATTTCCAAATAGTAAACTTGGTTAACTATTTGTCCAGCTGGTACAAATTCATAATGAATAATCTCTCTGATATAAAAAAAGGTTAGCAACATCATTGCAACAAGTCCACAAACTTAATTGTCAGATCTTATATGATACATTCTGATATTTGCTATTTTATGTCAATGCTAATTTTCATAAACTGAACAATTGATCTAATAATGGGCTTCATCCTGCAGTTTAAATCCATTTGGCTCTACATTCAATTTTCAGATTATACCTTGGAATCAATCCATCAGTGCATAATCAATGAAATTCATTATGTCACTCATCTTGTATTCATAAGCATATTGTGAACTTTTCACAGGCGTGTACTTCTCTTCCTCAGTTGTATGTAATGCACAGTTATTATAGATGCTGAAAGAGCTCGGGCTTCCATTTGCAGTTATGACAGAGTCCATAATTTAGGTAACCTTGTACAAAATATAAACAAGTATTTGATTTAAGACATTGGAGACTCAACAATGTAATAAGTAATTACCAGGTCATAATCCAGAAAAAAATGGGAAATCAAGAGCAGCAAGGTTAGGATTTAAATTCACTTTCTCCTGGGACACTTTTTAATACTGAAAGAAACTGCTAAAGGGCCAAGAGGCTGAGCAGCACTTGATAATAGCCCAGGAATCAGTAGACAAAAGCTGGAGTCCAGGGTCTGCTTGGGAGTACAGGGAGGTGCTGATAAATCCCATGCACTTTGGTTAGGACTCTGAAGAGTTATATCATAGTAGGAAGAGTGAATCAGAAGTGATCCCCATTAGAACTACAGCCAAGCTTTCAATTCTTTCAATCCGAGAAATTAAATTGAGGTGATCCCAGATTGCTAGTGCCCAGAGGCAACAGTTGAAGCAAAAGTAAATCATCTCTAGTGAAAGCTATTATACCAAGACTCAATTTGTACAAACAATTTTTAAGTACAATGTCTGGCTTGCAGTCAAAAACATCCACACATGTAAAAAAGACAGGATAAAATAAATGAGAACCAGCAGAAACAATAGGCAATTTAAAAAGCCTCCGGGGTCTGCAGATGTTGGTGTTATCAAACACAGACTTTAAAATAACTACGTTTACTATAATTAAGGTTATAAAGCTACAATTGAGAATTTCAGCAGAGCTGGAAACTATGAAAAAGGACAGAGTACATTTTTTAAAACATAAAAATTCTAGAAATCAAAAATACAATTAACAAAATTAAAAACTCAGTGATGGGTTTAACACTAGCTTAGATGCAATGAAGAGAGAATTATTGAAGTGATATATAAGTCAAAAGAAACAATTTAGAAAAAAGCATAAAGAGAAAAAAACATTAAAAATATACAGAAGCAAAGATAAGCAAGGTGAAGAATAGAATGTGAAGGTCTAAAGTGGTTGTAAATAGTAGTCCCAGAGAAAGAGGGGAAAGAATGTGAGGCAGAAGTAATATTTGAACAATAGTTGAGAACATTCCAAAACTGAACGTTCTAAGACATGGATTCAAGGCATGCTACAAACCCAAGTAGGTTAAATAAAAATAAGCCCATGCTTAGACACATCTTAGTAAAACTGATTATGATCCAGAACAAACAGACTGTCTTCAAAACAGCAGAGAAAAAAAGACAAATTACTTCAAAAGGAGGAATAATCACAACTCTCAGAGATAATCATATAGTTAGAGCACCAAAAGAAAGTAAGTGCTAATTTATAATTCTAATAAAGGTGAAATAAAAACATTTTTGGATAAATAAGAGCTGAGAGAATTCATTACCTAAGACCAGTATTAAAGGAACTATCAAGGGCATTGTTTAGGTGGAAGGAAATAAAAACAGATGAAAGGTAAAAGTTAAAAATAAATAAATAAATAGAAAATAAAATGGTAAATTTGTGAGTAAATATATTGGAATATTGATTATATAAAATAATAATTAAAATTAACAACAAAAGTAGCATTTAAGTTGGGGGGTAGTAAACGGCACTAAAATACTCTAAGATTATTATATTTTATCAAAATAGGATAAAAGTAGCAATTAATATTAGACTTTTATAAGTCAAAGATGCATGCTGCAATACCTAGGATAACACTAACAGTATATGAATTCCAATGGATGAGGGAAATGGAAAAAATTTAAAAGTATCAATTCACAAGAAGGAGAAAAGATATATAGGACAGTCAGAACAAATAGAAAGCACAGAATAAGATGATAAATTTAAATCCAAATAGATCTGAAAGCATATTCAACATAAATGTTAAATGCTCCCATTAAAAGATGGATTATTGGACTGGATTTTAAAAAACAAAAACAAAAAAACAAGAGATATATCTAAAACCGAGAGATACTGGAAAACAGAAAATTAAAGGATACAAAGAAAACGTTGCAAACATTAACAAAAATAACTTAGCTATATTAATGCCCAATTAAATAAAATTTAAAGCAAAAAGTATTATGAGAGATAAGAGGGATATTTTTGTTGATCAATTATAAACCCCCAAAATTAATGAGTGAAGCAAAGGAGAATATGGCACAACGAGAATTCTCATGCATTCCGAGTGAGAGCATGAATTAAGCACATTTGGAAGACATTCTGGCATTATGTACTAAAGACAAAGATGGACATATCTATTACGGACTACATATTTGTTTTCCGCCAAAATTCATATGGAGAAACCCTAAGCCCAGTGGAGTGGTATTAGGAGGTAGGGCCTTTAGGAGATAATAAGGTGGTGAGAGTAGAGCCCTGATGTTGGGTTTGGTGCCCTTTGTAAGAAAAGACAGAAGAGAGCTTGCTTCCTCTTTTTCTGCTCTCTGCCATGTGAGGACACAGCAAGAAGATGGCCACCTGCAAACCACGAAGTGAGCTTTCACCAGACATTGGATCACTTAACAACTTGATGTTGGACTTCCCAGCCTCCAGAACTGTGGAAAATAAATATTTGTCATTTAAGCCACCCTGTCTATGGTAATTTGTTATAGGAACTCAAACTGACTAAGACAATACTCTGTGACCCAACAAATCCACTCATGAATGCAGAAAAGTATATATATATATATATATATATATATATATATATATATATATATATATATATATATATATATATATATATATCAGGATTCATATCCAAGAATTTTCATAGTAGCATTATTCATCATTTTCTAAAACTGAGAGCTCCCCAATTTTTTATGAGCATTAGAATAAATTGAACAGACTTATATAATGGAGAATATAAAGCAATTTAAATTAACAAATTATGTTACATGCAACATGAAAAAAACTCACATGTATAATTTTTAGCAAAGGATGCCAGACACATAAGAATGCATGGTTCCATTTGCAAGTAGTCATTACTAAATTATAGCATTTAGAAATATGTATGTAGGTAATAAACCTCTAAAGAAAAGCAAGGAAATGACATTATTAAAGTCAGGATAGTGATAATCTTTGTGAAGAAGGGATATGGCAGGGAGCATAAGGGGACTTTTGAAATGCTGGTGATGTTGTGACCTAGAAATGGTGGTGGTAGATATACAGATGATCACTTAGTAATAGTTCATTGAACTGTCTGTTTTGCATTTTATTGTTTCTGTATGTGTGTTTTATTTTATTATTATTATTATTATTATTATTATTATTATTATTTTAGCTGAGCCATCCTGCCACCTGTTGGCAGCTCAGTGGCAGCTCAGCTTGGGCCAGGAATCGAACTGGTGACCCTGTTGCTCAGAGCTCACATTCTTGAGGGAGCTCTTAACAAACTGAGCCATTCGGCTGGCCCTATTATTTTTTAAATGTTTGAAATAAACATATAAGTAAAAGCCCTGTGTGAGCATGTGTAACCTT
The DNA here is from genome assembly GCF_001890085.2 of Hipposideros armiger. NCBI lineage: Eukaryota > Metazoa > Chordata > Mammalia > Chiroptera > Hipposideridae > Hipposideros > Hipposideros armiger. The sequence continues at coordinate 289,637 of NW_017731549.1, forward strand.
AACTGATATAATCTAGACTTGGTAGTCTGTCAGTCAATTAAAAGTTCATTAGTATAAAAATCATCTAAATAAGGATGCCTACATACCTAGACCATTAAATTTTCAGTTAAAATATATGCAATTTCACTCCTAGGTATTTTTCCAAAGTAAATGAAAACATATGTCCATAGAAAGACTTCTATAAGAACATTCATAGCCACTTTACTTACAATAGCCCCAAACTTAAAACTACATAAATATGCATCAACACAATTTGCAAAATATCTACACACTATACCGATAAATGAGCTATGGTGCATCTATACAACGAAATCTTAGTCAGCAAAATCTGGGACTCTACTCCTGATTCAACCGACCACATGAATGAACCAATGACATGCTGACAACTTACTCTTCGGGCAGAGAAAGTCCTGACTTACAGTGTTTGCCAATTTCCATGATGTAAATATTCCCACTTCAATACTCATGTATAAGTTCATTATATTATTCTGTTTACTTTGTATATGTTTAAATTTTCTACAATAAAAACTTAAAGTGACTATATACACAGATGAACATAGATTCACTAATTTTTCTAATGTAGTATGATAGCCTTTTCTTTGATCTCGGGTCCTCTGGTTTTGCTTTGTTTTTGTTACCGAAATCACCTCACACATTTCTCGTTGTTTTGACTTTAAAGTCGAAAGACAAAGACACATGTAAAGCCATCATCTGCAGGATTTTAGATTGCCATGATTTTCCCCACAGCTTTTCCCTTTAACAATTGTCTTATCCATACCTAATTGCATAGGTTTTTTTAGCCACCTAAATTTGTTGTGCCTTTTCATAACATTAAATTTAGTTGCCATAAAATCAATAAGCCTCTTTCTTTTTGCATTCAGATTTCATCATTCATATAATTTTTGATGTAATTAAAATTATAGCATACCTGGCATATGCACATTTGGGAACAAAGTCAAACTCAAGTAACTAATATTGGTAGGCAAACAACTCAACAACTCAGCTGATGTATAGAGGTACCAGGGCACCCCAAAACATTCCTAACCATTTCCCAGCCTGCTGGGTTAGCTAGCTAAGAAGCCCCATTCCTTTTTAAATACATAGATCAATGCCCATGGTTACTGGATTCCTGATTCTTTCATAGTCCTATTAACTCCTAAGGTACCTGATCAATAAACTATTGCTATACTTCAATTAAAATGTGCAACATTTTGTCTATTGGAGAATGTATTTTGAGTACCCACTCACACATATTTCAGCCTTTCAACAGTAGTAGCTCTACCTAGCAGTGATATCTGAGAACAGAAGATACACTAGTAACTTATAAACTTAGTACCTTTGCATAAATCATGCCACCAAACTTTCCCAACAGTCTGAAGAAGGCCAGAAACAAAAGAGTACATATTTTATGATTTAATTAATGTGAGGTTCTAGAAAACTAATACAAAATGAAAAAAAATCAGATGAGTAGTCACCTTGGGGGATGGTGGGTGGTTTATTAAAAAGGAGCATGATTGGATTTTAAATGTATACAAAGGGCATTTATCCTGGGAAATAGGGACTTCAGACCAACAATCTTATACATTTATAAGAATGACAGAAAAAAGAAAACTGGGCACAGCTCTGTCTATTTATCTGTTTATCTAGCCTGAACTCACCTTAGACAAAAGGTTGTTGTCTACTGCATTGTTTAACTTCCTGGAGGGGAAGTTAGAACATGAATAAAGAATGATTTTTTTGTTCCATAAAAGACCATGGTCAGAAATACTCTGGCCGATGGATATCCTTCAGTGGCTAACAATGGGCCTTCCTTTTAGTCCTTTGAAAGTCAGGAGAGCAGGAGAGAATAACAACCCCATGACTGACAGGCCCACAGAATAGCTCTGAACACCTGTGCTGGCTGGCCCTGAGGCCCACTTCTATTCGGGTGCACCTTTTGGAAAATCTAAGTAATCTGAGCTTCTCCATCTCTCTACAGTGAAGAATACTTAATTTCATATGGAATAATTATAACAACAATAATATCAACTCTTTATAGAGCTTTTAATCTGCAGCAGGTAATAATCGTTTCACATGGATTATCTCACTTGACCTTCCCAACCATCCAGAGTGGGAGTTGCTATTATTATTCACATTTTTAAAAGTGAGCCTCTGGTAGTGTGAATAACTAGCCCAAGGTTGCCTACCTAACAAGAGGTAGAGCCTGAATTCCAACTCTTGCAGTCTGACTCCAGAGTGCACATTATTCACTACTGAGAAGTAAATTGATTCACGCTCTGGAGGGGGCCCGGGGAAACATGAGGAAAGGACCAGTCTCCATCCTTACAGTTAATATTAATATTAGCCAGCAAGCTAACAGATACAGCTAATGAATTTGGCCCAAATATGCCCAGTGATTCAATGTCTCTGAAAGATGATAAAAACAAAAAAGATATGATTACTGTCCAAAGAAATTAACAGAGAGATTTTAAAATCACAGGATTCAAAATCAAGAGGATCACGGCGAGCTCTGCATTTTTTCAGGCAAAGGGGGAAAGAAAGAGGAAGGGATGAGGCCCAAATGTTTTAATGACATTTTACTTTATTTAGAGCATTATGATTTTGGCTCTAGCTTTCATGGAAAAAGGGGACTAATGTGCACCATTTCATATTCTTACAGCTTGCATCAGACATGAATTATCAGAATTTAAATTATATATTCGGTCAGCTTATTTTACTGCTTTGATGTTTCCATTTTGTACAAATTCAGACACATTTGCCTCCTGCCCCTGCTGACAAAGGAACTATTACTAGAAGCAAAATACACATGCATTTGGATGAGTAGTTACATAGATATAGTATAATATGTATTTCTATCTTATTAAAATATAGCTTTTTGACAAGTCAGAAAGAATAGACCACATTAAAACTATCCCCATATAACACAATGTTTCATGACCCCTAAAATAAATAATAGCAAGAACAAAAAATTTCTTTGTAAAAAGAAACTCTCTGTTTATAACCTTGAGATTTTTTCCCCCCAAGATCAAATGTATAATATTACAAGAGGATATTGGCATAATTTGCTATATGACCTCAGGTAGGTGCTAAAATTATTCTTATCTTAGGACAAGGGAGCTAACTAAGGTCAAGGCTCCAATTCTGAGTTTTCCTTCAGTCTAAGATTATCTAGGTCTCTACTGCACATGATTGGGGTAAGAGGTACAATGCAAGAAACTTTCCATGTGTTCATTCTAACTCGTCATTCCATTTCCCCATCTGGGAGGCACCTACAAAATGGTGGAGGTTAAATTAAGGCAACTGACTCTATCTCTGATTGTTTGCCACTAGCATTGCATCTGAGTTTTGAAAAGTCATCAGACATTAGAAGTATGTATTCCAAAGTCCTATGAAGCTCAAATTGTGTGATAAATCTTGTAAAAAATCTTAATTGAGTAGCAATAGGAAAAAAGCATCTGGGTGACACAGGAAGCTCCAGCTGATTGGGAATAAATGGGCTCTGTATTCAGCAACAGCTGCAACAACAGAGGGCTGAGCCTTCATAGGTGGACACGTACAGAGCAAGCTGAGCTGGGGCCTGGAATTTCCCGAAATGAAATCTGAGAGCTATTTAGGTTGACCTTCTCTCTCTCAGCTCAGCTGACCCTTAAGAAATAAGAGATGACACATCCCAAAGCACACTAAACTTTTACAACAGCAGCTCAAAAAAAAAAAAAAGTTGGAAAATGCATGGGAGTCCTCTTGCAATGCTGGAAGAATAAACTGGTTGACTTGACTGCCTTCTGTTTGAGGAATAAACAAAGAGATTATTTAAGAATCATATAGGGTGGGGCTGCTGTGGAATGCACAATTTCCAGAAAACAGATTTATCTCTTGATTATAAATCAGGCTTCCTACACTGCAAGACCCACTTTTACATAGCGGTCAGGGTTACAATGACATAAAACAGAATGCCATGAACTGTATTTAGAAAAGCTGTCTTAAAAAAACTGCAGTGGGGAAAAAGATTGAAATGTTTGGAGAAATGTACATAAGCAGGTACAGTATGGATGAGAAAATATATTGTTTTTCAATAACGATAGCCTCCTCCATAGTGTTTTCCAGAAAATTAAAGAAATAATTCTCTTAGCAGGAAACTCATGCAATTAGAGGTACCTCCTGGGTAAGTGTATAAAGATACACCTAAAAAGGTTCCTCTAAAGTAGATTTTCCCATGTGGAAAGTGAGGCTATTATGAGATATTGCCCCTCAGACTTCCCACTTCCATCTGGCCTAATATGATGGCACTTAGTAAGGTTGAATACAGTGGCACCTAGAAATGCTTGTCCTGGATAAGTCTTCTCTTCTAGCTGTGACTAGAAGCCCTTGCTTTGCTCTCTTGGATACTTATAACATACTCCTAAATAATTTTGTAAAAACTATGCCTCACATCCACAAGCATAACAAAAATAAGAGCTGTTCTCAGGACTATGTCCAGGCGAGAAGCATGGGATATGTAATGCTCCACAACTGTTCAGCTGGGAGGGACCTTACAAGCCACGTAGGTCCTTAACTTCTATATGTTGACTTAAGGATCTGTGCTCTTTGTAACTTAACAATCAGCGAAAATATAGATTAGAGATAGCACTGATCCTGTATCACAAATAAAACATCTGCTGATATAATGATTTTAATAAACTATCTTATACTGAGAGCAAAAACACAAGTAAAAGAATGGCAAAACTCAGAGTTGTCTATAATCAACATCTTCTTCTTCCATTCTCTCTCTTTCTCTTTTTTTTTTGTATCCTGAAGGTTTTTTTTTTATTATTTTTTTTTCAGTTACAGTTATTTTATATTCATTTCAGGTGTACAGCATAATGGTAGACATTTATATACTTTATGCAGTGATCCCCTCATTTGTCTAGTACCCACCTGGCACTATACATAGTTATTACCATATTATTGACTGTATTCCCTATGCTCTACCTTAAATCCCCATGACTGTTTTGTAACTACCAATTTGTATTTCTTAATCCCTTAATTTTTTTCACCCAGCTCCCCAACCCTCCTCCTCCCTGGCTTCCATCAGTCTGTTCTCTGTATCTAAGATTCTGTTTCTGTTTTGTCTCATCCTCTCTTAAATCTCATTCTTCCTTTGGCCCCAATACTAACAACTGCCCTTATCACAGGCTCTGATGAGTCATGTTGCCAAATATTTTCAGTTCTCTATCTTCATCTTGACCTATAAGCAGTATTTGGCATAGTTGATCACTCCTTTCTTCTTGAAACACTTTCTTCACATAGCTCTGGAATATCACACTCTACTGCCTCTTCTCCTGCCTCACAGGCTAGTCCTTCTTATAATCCCTTTATCCTTCATTATCCACCCAGCCTCTAAATGTTGAAGTGAATTTGCAAGAGCTCTCTGTAATTCATTGTGTAGGATGTCAATAATTTATCAGCTTAAGGAAAAGAAAAAAAAATCACTACTTATGTATAAATTGAGTGTCCTGGTTTAAGAAAACATTTCTTAAAGGAGGTCCTCTCAGTGGCTATAGCTGAAATACTGCTCAAAAATGGACTCTGCTCCCTCATGTCTCCAGGGAAGCAGGTTGTTACCATTATTGTGTTATTCCTACAATATGGAAAGCAGAGCAAACTCTGAAGCCTTCATCTTATTCAAATGCTGAAGTTTCACTACAGAGTGGCCATTTAGTCTTGAAACATAGGCAAATGTTTGCCATATTTAAGGGACTAGTAATGCCAGTAGTTGATAGACTAGAAGGTCACCCAGAGTGATTTTTATCAGGATAGTGCACCACCCCATTGCCCCAGAGTGGTAGAGTTGGAGGCCTGGTCAAAGACTGATGGAAAGCTGTGTTGCGCACCATGTTCATGGAAATTTTGCATAGCACACTAAACTATACATTGTAAATGAGAAATGACAGTGAACATTTCCCATATTATAAGGTAATAGCCATAAACTACTTATCATAGGTATTTTCCTATGTTTCCAAGATTTTATCATCACGCTGTATGCTATAGACTGAATGTGTGTCCCCTCCGCCCCTCCGCCCCCAAATCTATACATTGAAATCCTAATCCCCAATGTGATAGCATTTAAAGATGAGGACTTTGGAGGTGATTAGGTTATAAGAGTGGAGCCCTTATGAATGGGATTAGTGCCCTTATGAAAGAGGCCCCTTGCTCTTTCTACCACGTATGGACGCAGCAGAGAAAATGGCCTACTGTGAACTGGAAGCAGGTTCTCACTCAACACCAAATCTGCCAGTGCCGTGATCTTGGACTTCACAGTCCCCAGAATTATGAAAATTAAATTTCTGTTTTTTGTAAGCCACCCAGTCTGTGGTATTTTGTTACGGCAGCCTGAATGGATTAAGACATTAGAGAATCCTCTTCCACTTAGCAAAGCAGATAAATATGTCCTCCCTGTGCCAGTCTTCCAGTTCAAAACACTTATGAACAGTATGAACCAAAGCCCTTTGGATCCTGAAAAACAAAGGCGTTTTTGACCTCTACAAAACTGCCCAGATAATGAGTAGGGAAATTAATGTTTGTGTAGTCCTTGCTGTACACTAGACATTGTCCACTCCATTTAACCCTTATAAATTTATAAGGCAGAGACAGCACTTAATCCTCATTACAACCAAATGAAGCGAGTACTAACACCTTTTAGGGTCAAAGAGGTTAAAAAACTGGGGTTAACTCATTTTCTCTGCTTCTATAATTACATCTCCTCTATGCCACATTAGTTATTCCATTTTTACAAATGAGAAAATGGGGACTCTTAAGAAATTGAAAAGTTCGCCTAAAATTACATAGCCAATATATGGCAAAGCTGAAATTCAAACCTGGGTCCCGCTGACTTTGGAGTCCCGTGTGCTTTTCACTGCATAGCAAAAGCAGTTATATGTCCTTTTACAACCACAGAGAAAGAGTGAAGATGGAAGAAAGTCAGAAGGGAATTTTGATCTGAGTCTTCATGATGGACAAGGATGAGCTTGACATGTTAAAGAAAACAGCAGATTTCTGAACACCCATTATTCTGTATTTCTACAGCCTTGGCTAGTCGGGTTGGAACTATCCCAGGATTAGGACCAAATTAAAATTGAAATCACTGCAGTTACTTCCAAGGACAGAAGCACAGTGCTAAGGAAGCCAGGACTTCAGATTACCCAATTTTTCTCTGTTCTAGAGCTAACCTGCAAAGTTTCCCCTACACAGTCAACTCGGAAACATACTCTGTTGGTGACAAGTAGGACCCAGGGAGAGAGAGCAGGAGGCAGAACAGTGCTATCACGGCCAGAAAAACAAACTTCGGACACATATTATACAGCTGGTGAATCAGAGCCACAAGCTTCACATTATATGCAAAGGAGAACCTTTATATTGGGCAGAGGAACAAACAAATGAGCTCCATTTGTGGATTCTCTCAGATGCAAAGCTGCTAGAATGTGTAATGTGATCATTAGAGCCTATAAAGAAGACATACTTCTCTGTGCTGTCCCTCCAAGGATTCGGTTCCCCTCCTGTAGCCCTCCCCTTTTGCAGCTCCCTGTGAGGTGAACTTGAACCAGCTGGTGATCTACAACTGGAGAATTGAGCCACCAAACCATAATTTATACAGCAGCCCTAAAAGTAATCAGTTCTTGGCTTCAAAGACTGTAAGGGTTCAGACCAAACTTCATAAAATTCGGAATTTTTTAAATGATGAGTTACTTCACAGAAGTATTTTAAAAAGACCTAAAGTTTTAAGTCTAGGAGAACCTCTACTAGACTGGAAAAGTCTGTTCTCTCTTCTGCTCGCACACTATTTAATGGAAAGAGGCCAAAAGACGAGGGCTGTCATATAATGAAGGGTACAGTTCAGTACTAGCCTTTATTTTTATATGTTCATAAAATCACAAGTGTCATTTTCAGAAAGTACAACAAAGCTGTGCAACAAAGATTATACAAAACTATTTTCCTTGTAGGGAGGGGAGCTAGGAAAGTAATTCATCCCCTCTGGAAGATTTCATTTAGAGAACAAAAGCAGCTCTGTCTGCAGTTTATTTCCAGGTGACTGTGATTATACTGACTCATTCTTCTGCCCTAAAAAAAGGGCTGGTCTCTGAGAAAGACGACTGGCCCACTAGGTTAGATTTCCTGGCAGTGGGGCCTAGGAGAGCCCTGGGTACCTTTTCACACCCAGTGCATGTGAGGCCAGCATCTTTAAACTGTTTTCTAAAATATTAGTTACCTGATCTAAAAATCAGGGTCATTTTAGCCCTTAAGTCCTATGTCCTCACATACACAATCCTTGCCTCCTGCTTTTCTTTCTTAATACATGTATTTTGCACATGCCCATTGGCAGCCAAGAGTTGATATCTACTTTCTCCAAAGGGATTGGTTGTCTAGTTAAGCATTTCAAATGTTAATGGGAATTGCACATCCTAACTTTCTCTCTCTGGCCTGCCTGCTACTGTGGTATGTGTGTATTTAATGCTCGGGCTGTCTTTTCCTACCTTAAGTTACTACCCGAACAACAATATCTAGTAATGCTGGAATAGTAATCAATTCCATATATATCCACAAGAATGAGCTAGTGTGTAAATAAAGGAAAGAAGGCACCACGCATCTCCAATTTGCCAAGAGTTTAGTCTAGCAATGTCTTGAAATGTCCCAAAGTACATGAGAAATGTCTGTAGACACTAGACATTGAGTCCAGTGAATTAGTCACCTATTTATTAAAGAAACACACCCTACTTTAGTGCTTGGCACATCTATACCTGCTAAATATTTCCTGGCTCAGCTGCTCTCTGCTGGCCAGAGGTCAGCTGGACAAAATTATTTGTGTATACAGGCAATGACTCCTTACTCAAGGATCATCGTCTGAGCTCTCACTTTAATTACAAAGAAATGACGAAACTAGTCAGGATCATGGTCTGTTGCCTCCGTGTGCAAAGGGCAGCCCCTCCTCCAGAATGTGGAAATTGAAGTTAGCCCCATCGCTAATTGAATCAAAGCAACTACTGCTGAATTATCTGCTTACAAAAAATCTTGCTCTTCTAGCCATGTGGAGGGAGAAAAGCAATCTGCTCCTAGCATCTCAGACACAACTTTATTCCACCAGGCAAGAAGAAAGGCATTCTCTGCAAAACTAAATGTTCAGAAAGTCACTTTAAAATGAGTTGGGGAGACTTGACTAATGTGTGCTCCGCTCAGAAGGAGAAACAGCTGGACTGACTGGAGGCAAGCATTTCCTACTTACGTTACCAAATGTGCCCCTTCTCCACTGTGATTTTCCAGCAAGGTCCCCCGTTTCTTTTGTCTGGTCCACAAAAATAGAAACCAATGCTAACATTAGTCCTTGATAAATAAAACTAAAAACAAAAGGAAGATAAAAAGTTGGATCTCAGAAACTGTCTATTTGTCCTTCATATGCAGCATTTTCTCCCTCATACCAGAGTTCCTTTTACAGTGGGACAAAACACAAGCTACTCAAAACGCTCATTGTCATCGGTAGAAAAATGTCATAAATTAGCCAGGTAATATGTTGTTTGTTTTATTTTTTTAACACCAGTGGAGTTTGGCCAGAATTAATGAATATGTTATCAGTATCTCAGAGGTTTGTTAAGTGCACACAAGACAATTTGCTAGGTAATGTTCAGAGGAAATACAGTTATTACTTGGGCCATTCGCCTTCTGAACAGGACTTAATAGGAAAGGCAAGAGAATTTCAAGTCACAATTCAATTCTAACTTTTGCTTCCTTTATCTTTGGGGTTCATGGTTGACTTTCCTTACAGTTTCAGCCTTTCTATATGAGGATTTAACTGGAACCCCATAATTTGTATTCTTGGTACTTCCTGTCTCAATAGCCTCACCTTGAAACTGGGCAAGTTCCCAAGGATATAATGTCAAAGTCAAGTTGAACTACTTTTTTCAAATGCTTGTTTTGGTGCCTTTTTCTAACCAAAGGACCTTTATTTACCTTGACTCACCGTTCCAGGGGTTTAGAAAAACCTTTGCTGCCAATGCTGCTAATATGCAATAACTCTTTTCAAATTACCTAAATGTTAAACAAATGCCATCCATAATTAACTGAAAATTATCAAATGCCAGATTTGTACCATTTGATATGTTATCTTTTTTTACTTTGTTTTTTGAAGTTGGTTGTTCACTCTGACAAACAAAAAATAAAAGAGCAGTGTTTTTATTGAAATCTATAATGAACCTCAGCTATGTGGCATAATTATGATGAGTTGTTTTAGTTTCCCTGTTACCAAAGAGTTGACCATTTAAAGCTTTAAGAGCTATGAAGGGAGGAAATATGAAGGAAATTCTGGAGTCTTTTCTGCTTACTTGCTGAGGGGCTTACCCTCTTTAAGCTTCCATTTCTGCATCTATAATATAGGGATAATCCACTTCACGAAATACGAAAAACCTGGCACATAGTAAACACTGATTAGAGAATCGTGTTATTATCACAGAGATATGTTCTCAATCACAATCTCCAGATATTACCCAACCCAGGGAGCAGAAAAATGCCCAATGACTATTCTTACTTTTTTAAGATTTTGATTAAAATATAGCTAACATACAATATTATATTAGTTTCAGGTGTGCACAGTAGTTATTCTACATTTATATACCTAAAGAAGTGATCAGCATGATAAATCCAGCAACCACCTGAAACCATACCGTGCTATCACAATATTATTGACTGTATTCCACAAGCTGGATGTTACATCCCCATGACTTTTTTATACCTGGAAATTTGAACCTCTTATTTTCCCTTCACCTTTGCCCCCCTTTTTAAAATTTTTCAATTACAGTTGACATTCAATATTATTTTATATTAATTTCAGGTGGACAACATAGTGGTTAGACATTTATATAATTTAAGAAGTGATCCCCCTGACAAGTCTAGAACCCACCTGACACTATACATAGTTATTACCATATAATTGGCTATATTCCCTATGCTTTACTTTACATCCCCAAGACTATTTTGTAACACCAATTTGTACTTCTTAATCTCCATCTTTTCCAACCTGCTCCCCAGCCACCCTCTCATCTTTCAACCCAATAAATCTAGTACCCATCTGACACCATACATAGTTATTACAATAGTATTGACTATATTCCTTATACTATACCCTACATCCTCATGACTACTTTGCAACAACCAATTTGTACTTGTTAAGGCCTTCCCCTTTTTCACCCAGCCCTCCCAACTCCCTTCTCACCTGGTAATCACCAAACTGTTCTCCGTATCTATAAGTTTATTTCTGTTTTTTGTTTGTTTGTTTGTTTGTTTGTTTGTTTGTTTGTTTGTTTTGTCCTTTAGATTCTACATATAAGCAAAATCACACTGCATCTGTCTTCCTTTCTCTGATATACTCCACTTAGCACAATACCCACCAGGTCTGTCTATGCTGCCGCAGATGACAAGACCTCATTCCCTTCCCTGGCAGAGCAATATTCCATTGTATATATGTACCACCTCCTCTCTATCCATTCATCCATTGACAGACACTCAGGCTGTCTCCATATCTTAGCCATTGAAAACAATGCTGCAATGAACATATGGATGCAATATCCCCTCTACTTTTGATTCCCTCTCATGTATTCTTCATTTCAGTTATTGTATTCCTTATTTATGACTGGTTCTTTTTATGTTTTATATCTCTATTTTTGCATTTCCTATTTTTTAATTAAAGCTCTCCCTAAGATCACTGAGCATCCTTATAATCAGTGTTTTGAAATCTGCTCTGGTCAATTGCTTGTCTCTATTTTGTTTAGTTCTTTTTCTGGAGCTTCGTTTTGTTCTTTGATTTGGGACATATTTCCTTGTCTCCCCATTTTGACTGCCTTCCTGTGTTTGTTTCTATGTATTAGGTAGGGCAGTTATGTCTCCTTGTCTTAGTAAAATGGCCTTATGTAGTAGGTGCTCTGCGGGGCCCAGTGGCACAGTCTTCCTGGTCGCCTGTGTCAGGTTCTCCAGGTGTTTCTCTTGTGTAGATTGCATATGCCCTCCTGTTGTAGTTGAGCCTTGGTTGCTGTTTGAGCATCAAGAGGAGAATTGATCCTTGGACTGACTGGCTGTGAGGATTAGCCGTGATGACAGTGGACGAGCCGTGGTGCAGGGGCTGACCCTACAGGGTAGGATTCACTTTAGCAGGGCTCTGGTGCCTGCCAAGTCTGCCCTTTGAGTGTGTCATCCATGGAGGTGGGCAGGTGATGCTCCAGCTCAGTTGGAAGCTGGTCACCGGGCATGCCAGCCCTGGGGCGTCGCTGCAGATAGACGTCACAAATTACCATATTCTTTACCTTCTTTTTCTGCTAGTAAGAAAACTGACCTATCTAGCACATTGACCTTGGGTTCTCCTGCACTATTTTCATGCTTTCTTCCCTACCACAAATTACCCTTTCGATTTATCTTTCTATTAGAATGCTTGAAGGTGAAAACAGATCTAGTTACCTAAGGTTTTGCTGCGTCTAATGCAAAAAGTCATAATCAATACCAGTTACTCACTGCTATCATTTTTCCTTATTTTGTTAAGTCCAACTCTTATACAACTTCTAACAACATCAATGACTTATTTTGTTTATTGATACATGCTCAATGTTCACTGAATTTTGCATGTGCACTAGGAATTGTGATGATGTTTTACCTATAACACCTTATTTATTGCTCATCACAATCCCAAGAGATGATGATGACAACGACGATGATAATGATAGTGGTGTGGTGATAGTGATGATGATGATTGTCCCTTCATAAAAAAAGAATCTGAGATACAGAGAGGTTATCCAGCTATTGAGTGACTGGGATACAATCACAGACCACTCTTGCATAAGAGTCCTAGGACCTAACTCCATATACTATACTATTTCTTACAAGTTCACCTGGCAACCAAAGTTTCTAGGAGGAAAGCCTCTGGACTGATACAGATTTGAATTAGAGAATTCTCAGTTGTGAACAATCAGTCTCCTGTTTAGCAGAAACTCACAGGGTATGATTTAAGAAAATGTATATAAAATAAAACAAAATCTGTCATTTCCCCTCTTGTTGGTCTGTGTCATCCATCCCCAATTTAGACCACAACAACCCAACTAAAAGTTTATTTTAAAGACCCTGCCTATAGGTCATAAACCCCTGGGGAATACTGACTTACTGCAAAGAGTTCCCAAATCCATAGGTACACCAACTGGAGTACATATCTGTTCCCTGAATAAACAACCTAAGTAGAAACTGTTGAGAGGAATGATAACGCAAATAGATTTAAAATATTTACTGAATTTAGTCACTTAGTCCCTTTTAATCATTTTACATTTTCTCTAGCAATGGATGACTAAAGTAAAACAATTATATGAATACCTGATAATACATTTTATCTTAAAAGTATTTGCATTAAAACAATAGGGATTTGGATATGATTGAATTTGATGCTTACATTGTTATTTTGAAAGGCAGTGTTGCTCCAGCAGCCTGAAATTATGTTAGGATTTCTACATTATAACTTCAGCTCACTGTTTCTAGTGATGATATAGCTTAGTGGTAAAGAGCGCTGGCACTGAAATCATAGCTCTGATACTGGTAACTGTGCCATCTTCGGCAATTTGCTTCTCTATTCCTTAGATCCCTCTTCTGTAAAATGGAGAAAACAATAAAGCCTACCTGCTGCTAGGATCTTTATTTTAATTTTATTTTACTTGTTAATAATTTTTTTCCAATTATAGATGACATACAATATTATATTAGTTTCAGGTGTACAACATAGTGGTTAGACATTTGTATAACTTATGAAGTGATCACTCTGATAATCTAATACCCATAGAACACCATGCACAGCTATTACAATATTATTGACAATATTTCTATGCTATACTTTACATCCTCATGACTATTTTGTAACTACCCACTTGTACTTCTTAGCCCCTTTCCTTTTTTCACCCATCTCCCAACCCCCCTCCCATCTGGCAGCTATCAAAATGTTCTCTGTATCTATGAGTTTGTTTCTGTTTTGTTTGTTTGTTTATTTTGCTTTTTAGATTCCACATATAAGTGAAATCATATGGCATTTGTGTTTCTCTGTCTGACTTATTTCAATTTTTTCACTTATTTCACTTTCATATGTGATGCTCTCAGAACAGTCAGGCACAGAGTAAATTCTCAGTTGATGGTTGTTTGTTTTCTGGCTCTCTTGGTAGAAGCAAATCCAGCCTCTTGAGGGCTACATTTAAAGGCTCTGAATGGCAGGGTTACACCACTTTGGTTATGAGCAGAATGCTAGATATAACCCAGCCCCACTCCCCACCCCTCAGTGCTCCTGATTCCTCTTACTAGACTTCCCTTTTTTCTCTCTTATGACACATATCACCCTCTAACATATTATATAATTTATTGTGTTTATTGCTTAATAACTGCCCTACCCCAATTGACTGTAAGTTTCACAGGGACAGAAATATTTTATTCATCCACTTCCAGATTCCAAATGCATAGAATAGTCATGGCACAGAGTAATTGCTCAGTAAATATTGGTTAAAGAATGAATAATTATAAGGAAAGATTGTCAAATGTCTTTCCCAAAATTCTTCTCATCTTCCACTTCTCTCTAGCTTCACTCCGCTTTCAAACCCTGTTCCCCAATGAACAACAACAATACTATAATGGCTAATATCTTTTGCGTACTTCCTGAATTCCAGGTACCATGCCCAGCATGAAAAATGCATTACCTCATTTAATCCTATGAAACAAGTACTACTATTCAGTTACGAAGGTTACTCTCAGAGGTTCAGAAAGGTGAAGGCACTTGTCCAAACAGCTAGTTTAAATGGGGAAACATGTTAGAGCCCTGGGCAGTCTTATTGTGGTATCTGAATTCTTAACCATTTCACTGTTGTCTGTAAATATGACTGTGAGCCCAGCACCGTGTCCCTTCCCATGAATGGTGAAACCTGAGTCCAAAGGATGTGACCTGGTCCCATAGGAGATGCTTTACCTGCACACACCAAGAGCAGAATCCCCACAAAATCAGTAAAGTGACACTGAGGTTGGCTATGTTTACTGGCATGCTGAAATAACATTCTATAGTAATAATGTGCCGATCTTCCAGTTCATTGCATCTACTTCATCACTGTGAATAACAAGTCCCAGTGCATGCTAATCTACCAACCTAACCCCAGAGTAATGATAAAATGAAATTCTGCCATACATGAGGTCCAGAATTTTTAGCAGCATTTACCACTCAATATTAATTAACTTGAATGATCCATGAAGATTTGGCTTTGCAAGGAGTTTCACTATCAATAGCTGCAAGGTTCTATAAGATTATATCTCTGAGGTATTGGGATAATTAATTCAAGTAGCAGTGAAGAAGAAGCCCTTGGGATTTGCAAATGAGACTTGGACTGAAGCATTTCCCCGTTTCTGTGGCAACAGTGCTTCAGTGACAACCAGTCAGAGCATGGAGTTACCGAACTCCTGTTACCCTTGTCTAGCCTTGGGCACTTTCAGTTTGCTCAAAGCAGAATCATTTAGTACATCTGAGAAAATGCTCACTTTCCCAGTCTGCATAGGATTCAACAATACAAGGTGGCATGTGTTAGAGTTGTATCCTAGAGCTCCCAGGCAATAAGACTTGACAAAAAATACACCAGAGAGGAAGTGATGGGGTTGAAGTTATGAGGTGAGTGCTAAGACAGATAATGATCAAAACTGTCCTATGGAGACCCAGATCCAGACACAGGCAATCTATCTCTATCTACTTGCTTTTGACCAGACCTGACAGAGAGGAAATACGAGGCCTGACAATAAAGTTCGCAAACTCATCCTAGAAAATGTGCTAAAAACTCATTGCTGAATATTACTATGATCACTTTTGAAGTACTCCCCTTAGGAAGCTATGCACTGAGGCCAACATCTAGTCCACCCTTCAAAGCAACTTTGGAACTCTTGCTGGAAAGGCCATCAGAGCAGTTGTCATATTACCCTTGATGTTCTGAATGTTATTAAAATGTCTTCATTTTAATATTTCCTTTATCTTTGGGTAAAGAAAGAAGTCACTGGGGGCTAGATTAGGTGAGTAGGGAGGGTGTTCCAATACAGTTATTTGTTTACTGGCTAAAAACTCCCTCACAGACAGTGCCGTGTGAGCTGGTGCATTGTCGTGATGCAAAAGCCATGAATTGTTGGTGAAAAGTTCAGGTCTTTTTCGTCTAACTTTTTTACGCAGTCTTTTCAGCACTTCCAAATAGTAAACTTGGTTAACTGTTTGTCCAGTTGGTACAAATTCATAATGAATAATTCCTCTGGTATCAAAAAAGGTTAACAACATCATTTTGACTCTTGATTTGGACTGACGGAATTTTCTTGGTCGTGGAGAATTGTCTGACTTCCATCGTGCACTTTGACGCTTTGTATCAGGGACATTGATACACCCATGTTTCATTACCAGTGATAACATGGCCCAAAACATCACCTTGCCTCTCCAAAAGGTCTTGGCAATCTTTGACTCTCCTTTGCTTTTGTCCATCAGTGAGCTCCTTTAGGGCCATTTTTGCACACACCTTTCTCATGCCAAGATTTTCAGTTCAGATTTTCCTGTTTCACTTACTTGGTCTGTTATACTTCTCACAGTCTGCCAAAGATTTTGACACACAATTTGATGAAATTTTGCAACATTTTCATCAGCTTTCCTCATTACTGGCCACCCTGACCTCTATTCATCAGTGATGCGTTCTCTCCCCTTAGGAAAACTTTTTATCCATTTGTATACTGCTGTTTTCTTCATGGCACTATCCCCATAAACTTGGACTAAC
The DNA here is from genome assembly GCF_001890085.2 of Hipposideros armiger. Taxonomy (NCBI): domain Eukaryota; kingdom Metazoa; phylum Chordata; class Mammalia; order Chiroptera; family Hipposideridae; genus Hipposideros; species Hipposideros armiger. Next base: position 306,448 of record NW_017731549.1, read on the forward strand.
ATGTCCTTGATTTCACTTCCACTCTTGCCAAGTTTCACAAAAAATTTAATGTTTGTTTGTTGCTTTACTTCAAGCTCAGATATTCTTGTGATGGCACACAAAAATGCAACAATAATGAATGCCAGTCAGCAAGACACCGACACACATCGACGTGAACATAGCTGTGAGACACTGATATACTAAGGTATGAAACCTTACCGAGCTGTTTGTATAGTGCTGCCAAAGTAAACGCACAGTGGCAAGTTCACAAACTTAATTGTCAGACCTCGTGGAATCACTACCATCACTGCTCAGCAGGCAGGGGAAGCTGGATGGGACCTTAAGTGCGCAAAGTTTCCTCTGCCATTACCTTCCCATCCTTCCTTTAATCCCACTGATCTTAAATAGCCACCCATTGGAAATATGGTTTTTTAAGGATTAATTCCTCTGTTCATGACTTGTCTATCCTATTGGTAAATCAAACTCATTTTAGGGGTAAACAACTCCCTTGATTATTGAATAAAAACAGATGAATTGATGTTTTAATGAATGAAAGCTGAAATTAAAAGAAGAAACTGGTACTACAGAGTGAAAGTTTACCAAGAACTGCTGTTTAGCAAATATACAGTGGCTTAAATAATCTATGTCAGAAGAATAACAATTTATTTTCTTGGGCAACAGGATGGTTAAATAAAGAAAATAATGCAGCAGTCTGATAAACTTCAGTACTTATTTGAACTCGAGCTATATAAAATGGCAGGGCAGGGGAGCTGCTTTTTAGTCACCTAAGGAAAGCCAATATTTTTCCTTCTGTACACCTAAAGATATATTACCTTAGCTGAGATGGGGTCCTAAACATGGGATAGATGGATGGATGGATGGATGGATGGATGGATGGATGGATGGATGCATAAATAAATAGATGGATGAATGGATGGGTGAGTGGGTGGGAGAATAGATCAATTTATTCAATAAATATTTACTGAGCACTTACTATATACCAGATATTACAGGACACTGAGTGATCAAAAAAGATAAAAATTCCTATACTTATGGAGAACCTATATTCTAGTGGAATAATAGCTAGATGGCTAAATAAATTCTAAATGGATATGGTAGCCTCTACGTCCTTGTTACTTTGCTTCACAGGCCACAAGAGTGCATTTATCTTAACCTTGATAGGCCCATAAGAATTAATATCCCCATGCTATAAAATTATTGCTGGCATTGAGGTCAAACTGCCCTTTACACTCATGGATGCCAGATCCTATAGATGGAGTTCAAGGTTGAAACTAAGGGAAGATGTTAAAGTGAAAAGGGCATTTGTTCCTTCTCTGTGAGTGATGACAGACATATCTAAAAAGCACCAGATGTGCTGTGTGCCAAAATGTGATTGCAAGGCAAAAGAAGACTTATTGGTCAGCCATTTATGAGAGTATACTTGGATTTTGTTCACTATGCATAAGCAAAAGAAAGGGGAATTATTTATGAATGGAAATTTTGGCACCTGTGACTCTCATTTCTGAAGAAAATTAGGCCTGCCTGGGAAAATATTCTTGAGGTGATTTTGTTTTCACTAAAATTTATGATACAACCCATACAACAGTGGGACCAGACTTTTCGATATTAATAGCTGCCATCATTGTATATATATTTTACAACAAAGAAAGAAAATTTTTCTCTTGAATCATTCTTTGAGATTTTCAAGTAAGGTAAGAAAAATTGAATGTATAACTTTTTTGAGGACAGAAACTATTCTGGGGCTATAAAGCATAGGGAAATAAAACTGATTAGGAAATAGAGCTGAGTTTGCTGGTAATACCATGGCAAAATTATTCTGGGTCAGCTATTATCCTTTGGTTTTCAAGTTCTGAAACTTAATTTTTATCTTGATATATAGAGCTGGTCTGCCATATAGGAGCTCATTTTTTCATTGACCAAACTCACACGATTCTGATGTATAAACCAGCATGCCAATTTATGAATCTAGTTGGAAGCTATCTATCTCCTGGTAGGAGATATGTCTTCTCATGGGCATGAATACTTAGACCTTCAAATTATCCATCAAAAGGCTTAAATGAAAACCAAGGAGTTGTATAATCTCAAGACATCAGTTACACCAAGCTAAGAACTAAATGATTGTATTTCTTTAGGAAAACAGTCAGGCACAAAAGCTAAATAATTACAATCTGGGTGAGATTAGGGTTGGGTTCAAAGCTCATCTGTCACCTACTAGTGACTTTGAGAAAGCTCACCCTCTACTGAATATGGGAATAATAATTTAAGATGATCAAACAATATTAACTATTACTATGTCTAGGGAAAGAAACAAGTTTTGTGGAATCAAAACACCCTTTGCCTAGATAGCAGCACTTGACAGACAGTAAAAGTCCCTACTCTCAAGATTGTTTTCATGAGAAACCACTGACTACCCTAGCATCATGACAGGAAAATTACAATCTAGCTAAATGGGGCTACAGTTTCCTTTTTCATCTGTCTCATTCTGGGCATCCCTTTATGTGGCTGTCAGCCTCCTCTGGACTTGGGGTTTTCCTAAATCTCTGGGGAAGGTTAATTTGACAGGGATGTTAAGTTTATGCATTATGTGACTATTCCTACAGTTCCAGTCTCAGAACTTCAGGTAAGTTTTTTCCTGACCATGGTACTGCATCCACTGATTTTCAAAAGATGAAGAAAAGCATATGTATCTGGATCATTTCAGCAGCCGGTTAAAAATTTAGACCCTTGGAATCATTAAAATGGTAGTTTTGTCAAGGAAGGGTGGGGTCAGTAGGGTTGGCCTGGGAAGGGGCATGAGCAAACATGCTGGGGTGTTGGAACATTCCACAGCTTTATGTGGGTGGTGGCTACACAGATGTGTGTACACGTAAAAATTCATTGCACTAGGCAACTTCTGCTTTCTGGTTCTCCTTGTAAGGAGCTTGGAAGTTGCTGCTTCATCCTAACAACAAGTAAAAAGCTGGACAGACTGAAAAATCAATTACTCTTCTTGGATCCATAAGAAAGTGGGGGACACAGGAGAAACGGTTCCCCTCAGGATTGGAGAGACAGACAGGGGTCCCAGCTTACTGGAAGAGAGACTCACAGGTGGCAGCTGCACCAAGTATGGTGATGCCTTTTTACATACAGTGTCAAAGCTATGATCCATGAAAGAAATAATTGATAAGCTGGACTTCATTAAAATTAAAAACTTGTGTTCTTCAAAAGGCAATATCAAAAGAATTAGAAGACAAACCACAGACTGGGAGAAAATACTTGCAAAAGACATATCTGATAAAGGACCATTATCCAAAATATACAAGGAACTCTTAAAACTTAATAATAAGGACATAAAATCCTAATTAAAAAATGGGCCAAAGACCTCAATAGACAACTCACCAAAGAAGATATCCACATAGCATGTAAGCATATGAAAAGATACTCCACATCATATGTCATCAGAAAAACACGAATTAAAATGAGATACCACTATCCGCCTATTAGAATGATCAACATCCAGAACACTGGCAAAATCAAATGCTGGATGTGGAGCAACAGGAACTTTTATTCATTGCTGGTAGGAATGCGAAATGGTACAGATACTTTGGAAGACAGTTTGGTGGCTTCTTAAAAAAATGAAACATAGGCTTACCATACAATCCAGCAATCAAGCACTTTGGTATTTACCCAAAGGAACTGAAAACTTATGTCCACACAGAAATCTGCACGTGGATGTTTACAGCAGCTTTATTTGTGATTGCCAAAACTTGGAAGCAACCAAGATGGCCTTCAATAAGTGAATGGATAAACTGTACTACATCCAGCAATTGGAACATTATTCACTGCTAAAAAGAAATGAGCCATCAGAACATGAAGAAAAAATATATAAAGAGGTCTTAAATGCATATTATTAAGTGAGAGAAGCCAATCTGAAACGGCTACATACTATATGATTCCAACTATATGACATTCTGGAAAAGGTAAAATTATGAAAAGAATAGAAAGATAAGAGGTTGCCAGGGGTTAGGGGGTGGGGAGATGAATAGGCAGAACACAGGATTTTTAAGGCCGTGAAAATACTCTGTGTATTCTATTGATGCATACATGTCACTATACATTTGTCCAAAACCGTAGAATGTACAACACCAAGAGTTAACCCTAAGGTAAACTCTGGACTTTGAGTGATTGTGTGTCAGTGTGGGGTCATCCTTGGTAAAACATGCACCACTCTGGTGAGTGATGCTGATAATGAGGGAGGCTATGCATGTGTGGGGACAGGGGTATATGGGAAATCTCTAACTCACTCTCAATTGTGCTGTAAACCTAAAGCTGATCTGATAAAACAAAATCTTAAAAAATTCACTGGGGCTGGCCAAGTGGCGTGTTGGTTAGCAGTTGGCGTGGGACACCAGCTCTGAGCAGCAGGATCCTGCTTCGGATCCCACATGAGGGCCAGTGACGCTGCGCCCCCTACAGCTAAGATGGTGAACAACAGCTCCACCTGGAGCTGGGCTGCTGTGAGTCACCGGCGATGGTGTAGGCTGCAGTGGGGCTGGCTGGCAGCTGGCGTGAGCTTTCGTGAGTTGCCAGGAGCTGCTGTGAACGGCTTTCCAATAGCTGGCGAATGATCTGCCTCACCTGGGAAGAGCGCAATGATAATACCAACAAGGGCCAGTGAAGCGACATCCTCCACAACTAGACTGAAGAACAAAAGGACAGCAACTTGTCTGTTCCACTTCCCTGATTCCCCAACGCTGTTCCCTGCCCCAACTCCCCAACAAAATATTAAAGAAAAAAAAAATTCACCGAACCGTGTACTTCAAGTGTATGTGACAACTCAATAAAAAGATTTAAACATCAATGAAAATATCTGGCCCCCATCTCAGCTCTTTCGAATCAGAATCTCTGGGACAATGTGAATCTTTATTTTTAATAAGCACCCTCCGATGATTCTAGTGTGCACTAAACTTTGAGAAACACTAATGTAAAAAAAAAGCACATTTTCAAATATTGAAGGCCAAAAAATGATCTGAAATCAAGACCATCCCAGGGACTATGAGATAAATGTCCCACAAATACCACTATTCATATATTCTGAAACCTTGGAGATTTGAGTCAAGAAACCAACATCTGTTTCTTGTGTTATCCGATAGGTCTCTACATGCAGCTCTAACATAAAAATTGAAATGAGCCTTTGGGAGGAGATGAGGACCCGCTGAGAGCTCTGCTCTTAACCTTCACCTTTGTGACCGGAGCCTCAGGCAAAAGTGCTCCGCTCTCCAATCTGATAATGTCAAAAGCTGGTCAAGTTACTTGGGGTTGAATTACAATGCCCTGAGTTTGGGAAGAGCACTTGTCAAGAACATACCTCCTCCAAAATAAGCAGAGGCCTGTTTTGAAAAGAAAAGAAAAAAAAAGGATCCCTCTAATGGAGCTTTTTGAAAGCTGAGATAAAAGATTTCCTTCAGCGTAACTGCCTGCAGAGTGTCATGATTCCGAATGAAAAGCTCTGCTGGCTCACGAACAGATGCTCTAATGTTTGAGTGAATGAACTGGGAGAATATTTAGAGACCGTCCAAGATTGCTGTGAGGATTTGTTTCCAAAAGGCTCCTGTGCTTTGGTGTTACTTCACGCTGCATCATTTTCCTGCAGTGTTCTTTGTGGTGGTATAAGGGACGAATGCAGGGAAAGGACGTATGCCTTGAAGGGGGAGAATGTGCCACATCCACAGGCACCAGTCACCCACCTCTAGGGTTTTCCTTTCACCATCTGGACTAATGTGGCACCTTTTCATAAAGGGAGGCTCAACTGAATAAATGTTTTCTGGACTGCACATTGAATGAGAAAATGCAAGCCGACCATCTCCCTGTAGACAGTATAGCTAAGGTTACAGTGAAAAATGATCCCCAGCGCAACCTTCATGACTAATCCTCTCCATCTAGATCCTGTTTCCCCATTCACAATAATCATTTCCTTCAGTTCATGCCCCACCCCCAACAGCACACCTGTTATTGCCAACCTGTAATAACAGTGCAGATCTCCCTAGGGGAATGGCAAACTGACTCAAAGTATTTATCTGCTAGCAAAACTGTGCTTTCCTCTGAGGCTGTTGCATGGAAGCAGGTATTTCTCCTCACATAAATCATGGCATTTTCCAGCTGAAAAAGACCTTGAAGACAATCTAAGGAACCTTCTCATTAATAGACACAAAAACACAGGCCCAGAAGGGCAAACTTACCCCAGGTGACAGAACCAGTTAGGTATCAAATCTGAGCTTCAGTTAATGTCCTCTGGCCAAACCAGAATTACCTTGATCACAGACTTTGTCAACATCTCTGAGTCCTTTAGTGGTTTTTTTTTAGAGCAGTTTTAAATTCACAGCAATATTGAGTGGAAAGTACAGAGATTTCCCATATACCCTGTCCCCTCACATGCCTCTTAGTCCTTTTAAGTTTCTTAGTAGTCTGGGCCAGTTCATGGAGTTTAAACCAAATTAATACCTTTTCCCCCTTTCTATTTGTCAGATTTTTTTACACTATAAGATACCAGACAGGAGATGGTATCCTATAGGGTCACATTGGAAAGAACTTTAGAAATATACCCATTCTCCTGCAACCAAAATACAGTAATACCTTGGTTTGTGAGCATAATTTGTTTCAGAAACAAACTACTCAGATTGCAAGACATTGCTCATTTACCACGTTAAAATGCATTAGAAATGTTTGCTCATCTTGTGGAATACTCGCAAAACAATTTACTCACAATCCAAGGTTTTACTACACTTTTTTACTTCTCCCTAGCAACCACTCCTATGCCCTCCATTTTGGCAACGAGTCATGGCTCCATTGCCCACTATGGTTCCTTCCTAATTTCTGGAATTTCTCCAACTGGACTTTCCTGGAATCCATCACATTCAGTCTCTTTTAGTACACAGCGTGTCTGTTGATTGTTTTGAAACAGTCCATGTCTTTTGCTTAATGTTTATCATCAGTTTCCTCACACGAAAGTATTGGGTCACTTTTTCATTTTTATTAGCTTGTGGTTGCATTTCAACAGCCTCCTACAGACTGAATGACAAAAATGTCCACCACATTCAATACGTTGAGCATTTTCATCTTGCCCCCACTGTCCCAAGCAAAAGCACATGTTCAGGATGAGTCATCCCATTTCCTGCCAACAATAATTGGCAGGCATGCTGCAGCTTCCTCCAGTTTGTTACTTCTTAGTCTCAGCCATTTAATTTTTAAATCTTAAAACAGAGTGTATGGTTTTAATCAAATCTGCAACTATAAGCAAATGCCTTGTTTACTCTGATGACAAAGGTGCATGCGAAACATATATAAGCAGTTCAGGAATTTAGCACTGCCAAATAATATGCGTCTTAGTCTTGCTTGTTTTTCAGGAAGCATCAGCATGGTCCGTGGTGCTTCCAGGTTACCTAATTTAAGATGAGGAAACTTAAACATTTTCCTGATGTTATAGCCTTCCAAAACATCAGCACCGTCAGCAGTGTATATGGTACTGTACTTTCATTTTGATGGATGGAAACGTCAAAACAGCAAACCAAGATCATGAGGCATCAACAGGGGACAAGGAGTGCGAACGCTCATCAAGGTCATCTAACCAGTGAACCAAAATCTAGCCACAGATCTTGAAGTCTTTTATGATCTCTCCCTACATTGTTACCCCTATACTCCCTGCTTAACCAAGCTCCCTCTCCATTCATTTCTATGCCATTTTTCCTAAGGTTTTCAGATAGTAAGCCAAGCACTGTCTCACCCAGCCTCTCAGGAGCTCATGTCAGCATAACCCAGGGTCTGCTCCTTCCCCCTTTTATTTTCCCTTCCCAAAGACGTCGCGAGAAAATGGATAGGAGCCACAAAAAGACTAGAGACCCTTGACCTAGGTCCTTTTTGAATTATTGGAAAGAGGGGCAGTATGATTTAGTAGGAAGAATAATGGATTTGGTGTCAGGACACTCAAGGTGAACGCTGATTCTGTCCCTTGCCAGCTCTGTGACTTTCACTGAAATGAATTAATCTCGCAGATCTTCAATTCCCTCATCGCTTCTGTGGTGATGGTACGCTGGTTTACTGTGTGGTGCAAAATCCATTGAATGCACTTTGTAAGCTATGTGGTGCTATATGAATATAAGTAGTATAATGCTGATACCTCCAACCCTGAGGGCAAAGTGACACTGAAAGGGCCTCTCATGGCTTTTGTGACTCCTGTGCAAAAAGCTGATAATTATGTGCTAGACCAGTGACCTTCAACTGTTTCATAGAAGTCTTCGTTAGGAGAATGAGTACTTGGGTGAAATGAATGAAAATTATTTGAAAATTTATTTCTACTTTTGAACAAGTTTTAAGATCAACAGCTTAAATTTCCAATCAAATAGAATTGGTGCTTTGGGAAGATGTGACACATTTACCACAAGGTTCTTCGTGTTCTCTGGAATTGCATCCCATGGCATCCCCATGTCATAGGTTGTACAGCAATCCCTTTTTCACATGTGTTTCCATGGGAACTTCATTATTAGAGCTGTATTATAATCATCTGTTTGCTGGTCTGCCTCCTCCAGGCATGCATTTAGGTTTATTTCTTGTTTTATCCCTAGAGCCTAGCATAGTGCTCAGTATATGGTAAACACCCTAAACATATTTGCTGAATGAATCAATCAACTTCTTCTTTTCAAGGATACATTTTTTTGGGGGTGGGGGGTTGACTGATGATCAATGTCCTAATTACTGTTGACTTCTACTGATAACACTGAAAACGGTGAAATGAGAGCTTTAAAAGTGAGATGGCTAGACCCAAGTTGTAAGTCCGATGCTGACTCTGAACTCTTTTATCCAATGCCCAGCTATCCTTCCCTGAGGCCCAACAGCCCAACTCTGAGCACAGATGTTCGTTTCACTGCTGTTAGGCCTGTCTTTGCAGATGAACACCATTCATGGTTTATCCCGCCCATTTATTTTCTGTAATCCTCAATTATAAATATAAGAAACCTTGCTCCAGCCTCTGTTCCACATTCCACAATATCTATTTCAACACACAAATTTCCCTTTGAAACCAATGAGCATTCTATGCCAGAAGATATCCTGGGGCTGGGGGAGGAAGGCAGGGAGAGAGGAGAGAGAGAGAGAATCAGAATCGCCATCTGTTGACAATACTCTTGTGCAGAGCCAGTTCTGAAGGTTAATGACATGTCACGCATCCTCTCGCGTCTGGTAACAAAAATAGGCTGCTCTCCCAGAATTCGATAGAACAGTTGTTGCACCCTGGAAGATGTAACACGTCAGCCAGCGCTCCAGCAGAGTCCAGGCAATTTCTGCCAAAAGCTGGAGGAAATTTAACAGGGGTCTAGAAAAAAACAACTTTTACCAAAACTCAAATGTGGAAGTGACCATTTTTCCCTGAGACTATTAAAGGGCCTATAAAGTATTAACCAAAAGGACCCTGCATCATGGGTTGTTTTTTTCAAGAGCCATTGAATTTCATCAGCAACCCTTCAACATATAGGTTCTCCTTTCTTTACCTATTTTCAGGTAATACGAACAAGTCCAAGGATTCACCAAGAGTCTACCCATGGGTTTTTTGGGTGGTTGAATTATTGGCATTGCAGCTGATCCAAGCCAAATCTGGGTCTCAGCTTCATTGACAGCCTACTGTTTAACGACTCACTTTGCTGTCTCATCAAGAATTCACCCAGTTGAAAGGTTGCACCTTCTCCAATGTAATTGCATGCTTTTCCCACATTTCATCTGGCTCTCTTTAATTTTCAAAGCCCTGCTGAGCAACCTTTGAAACTCTGAGCTCTTTACCACCTGGTGCTCTGGGGACACTTTAAAAGGAGGCAGCTCTGCCTGTTTTTCTGTTAACTTAAGAACAAACTGTCTGGTCCCAGCATGGAGTAGAGTGGATTGTACAGGGACGATATAAAAGGACAGAGGAGGGAAACTGGAAAGCTCCCAAGCTTTCTCCAGATCAGGCCTTTAGAGTGTGACATCATTATCTTGTTTGAAGTGAAGTTTCTGGACTAACTTCAAATATAAGTGTAGAATACGAATGAGAAACTAAATGATTGTTTGATTATTTGCCAGTTTGGAGTAGTATCTAACCCTCTCTTAGGCAAGAGCAGACATACAAGTAAAAGTTGGTTGGAGTGAGGTGCCAAAATGATCACTCTCATGGAACTTGGGAGATTTGGGTTCATTTACGGACTCTTCTTGTGTGACTGTGTAAATCATTTCATCTCTCTGGGCCTCAAATTAATTTAACAAATGGGTTTTCAGCCCCTGCGAATGGGAGGGAACTTGTCTAGGCCAGTACTGTTCAATAAAACTTTCTGCAAAGAAGAAAATGTTCTATATTGGTTCTATCCAATATGATAGTCCCTAGTTATAGCAGCATATGAAATGTGGTACTACGACCGAAGAACTGGATTTTTTATTTTATTTAATTTTAATCATTTTAAACTTAAACATGTAGCTAGCGGCTACTGTATTGGACAGTGCAGGTTTAATTATTACTAAAGTTCCTTACTAAAAGTTCTGTTTTGATTATTTCTAAACCTAACTTATTTGGTATAAATTAATAACTTTAATCTTTATCGGCATAATAATCACTGTAATAAAAATAGGATCTCTACCTGAGCAAGATAAAACATATGTGAAAGAATTTTATGAATTGTAAAATGCTATGCAAATATAAGGCATTACTAATAAAATCTCCATCACAGCGAACTGCACACTTTTGCCAAATGCTAACTGGCATATAAACTAAAAAGTCATCTATTTCATAGCCCAGACCAATGGAAAATACCTTGCTGAGATAGTTCCAAAAACCCACTTTCTGAGGACCTTCTTCAACTGATGTTTAAACAAATTTTGGGTTCCTTTTCTTTCCCACCACATCCATCAATGGTTTCAATTTGTATGTTGCCATAACCAATAAAAGAAAATGATGTTTATAAATAATGTAATGTCTTATAACAGTTGAGTGAGTGCATTTCTTTTGCATCCAGGTTTTGCCTCACTCCAGCAGAGTGCATTAAACATTGACCAAAGGAAGTCCAAAGGGGTGACTCACCAGAGGCTCCCAGTTTTGCTTGAGCCTGCATTTGCCTCTTTCCACCTCTGTTTAATCTCCTTCAGCCCTCTGGCTTCCTCTCGCTGACCTTCAGACTGGGATAGTCCTTCCCATGTGGCACCCTGACTGATGTTCCTCTCAAGTTCCCAACCCTCTCCATTTTGTCTCTGGTCTATTCCTGTCTCCTCCCTCCTGGCACAACATTTACTCAGTTCTGTAGCCTCAGTCACTGTTCCCTTCAAGACGGCCCTGGGATTGTCTTGGGGGTACTGACCCAGTGGAAAGCTTAAGTTTGCAGAGCCTAGAGATTCTGCCTCATGCCCTTCCTCAGTGCTCCAGACCATGGGTTTTGACTTGAAGGAAAGGCCTCTCTTAGCAATTATTGAGGAACTAACATTTTCCATTTTATCTTATTTTTAAGTGATTCTAGAGTCTTCTATACAAGATACATGGTTCAGAGTTTGGGAAAAGTTATTTCTTTTTAAAAAATAGCTTTATTATATGTATAGCTGGTATGCAATAAATAACACAAATTTAAAGTGTACAATTTGTTAAATTTGACATATATATATCCATATATATATATATATATATATATGTATATATATATATATATATATATATATATATATATATATATCCACAAAACCATAAATACAACCAAGAAAATACATATATCCACTATCCAAAAAGTTTCCTATGCCCTTCTTTAATCCCTCATTATCACCATTACCTGCTATCCTCGGACTTATGCCCTGGACTCAAACAACCACTAATCTGTTTTCTGTTACTATAGATTATTTTCCACTTTCTAGAATTTTAAATAAATGGAATCATATTTACTCTTGGTTTTGTGGGGGTTTTTTGTCTACCTTCTTTCCTTTTATTGGAGTAGTGTTCATTTTATGGATAGACCATACAAATGGATCGATACTATATACCATCTATTCTCCTGTTGATGGACATTTGGGCTGTTTCCAGGTTGGGCTATTACAGATAAAGCTTCTATGAAAACTCATTAACAATTCTTTCTGTGGACATAAGCTTCATTCCTCTTGGGCAAATACCTATAAGTAGACTGGCCAGATCATATTGCTTTTAAGAAACTTCCAATATTTGGTGTTCTCAGTCTTCTTAATTTTAGCCATTCTAATAGGTAAACGATGCATATTTTCAGCTTTTGAAGTGTCCCATAGTTTACTGATGCTCTATTTACCTTTTATTCCTTTTGTCTTTATCTTTCATTTTGGATACTTTCTATTGCAATGTCTTCTAATTCACTAATCTTTTCTTTTGTAATGTTTAATCAGCTATTAATCCCATACAGTGTTTTTTTTTTAACCTGAGAAATTATAGTTTTTGGCCCTGTAAGTTCAGTTTGGACCGTTTTTATCGTCCAGTTCTCAGCATCTTTCCTCTAGCTCTTAGTCCATGAAATACAGTTATTATAACTGTTTTAATGTCCTTGTCTGCTAATTCTGACATCTATGTCAGTTCTGATTTGGTGTCCTCAGTACAGGTCATATCTTTTCACTTCTTTGCATGCCTGGTAACTTCTTAATAGATGCTAGACATTTTGTGTTTTACCTTGGTGGGTACTGAATATTTTTGCATCCCTATAAATGTTTTTTTTTTTTAGTTTTGTTCTGAGACACGATTACATTACTAGGAAACAATTTGACCCTTTCAAATCCTGTTTCTAAGATTCATTAGGCAGGTCCAGAGCACCATTTAGTCTATGGCTAATTATTCCCCATTGTTGAGGCAATATTCTTCTGAGTATGCTATCCCATGCCCTATGAATTATACGTTTTCCAATTTGGCTGGTTGGGAACAGGCACTATTCCCAGCCCTATGTGAGCTCCTGGAACCTATTTTCTAACCTTCCTGGGAAGTTCTTTCCACTGCCAAGAGTAGTTTTCAACATTTTTAAATGTGTTTAAAACTTGAAGGGCCTCCTCAGGTTTCTGAGCTTCTCTTCTCTGCAGCTTCTCTCCAGAGCGCTGCCCTGCAAACTCTAACTGCCTTTGTCTCTCCAGCCTCTCACTCCCATCTCCTCAACCTATAAGGCCCACTGGCCCCCCGTTGGGTTCCCCGTGTCTGCACAGCAACCTAGAAACTTATTTAAGGCAGTAAATCAGTGCAATTATAGTGCTTACTTTATTTTAGCTCCATCTCTCGGGTATCACCATTCTTCATTGCCTTTGTTTCTTATATTTTGCCAATTTTTTAATATATATTTATTCTGTTATTTCTGGGTGAAGGGTACACTTGATCCCTTTTCTGTGTCTAGGCCAGAAGCAGAGTCAGTTATTTCTTTCTGAAAAGTGTTTATTTCTACCACACACCCTCAGTCTAATGTGAAAGAACAAATAAACATAATTGTATCCTTACAGGAAAAGTTTATGAGTTAGGTTAGATCTACCCAGGCTGCCCAAACAGTACAAAGCTTCAGGTGGAAAATGAGGAAAACTGAGTGGCCCTTCATCGGTGCCGAGGCCCGGAAGTGCAGAACGTTGTGGAACAGGGTCCCATGCAGAAAGGCAAGGAGGGAAAAGCAGCGTCTGAGGACAGGCTGATTACAACACAGGACTGCGAGTCCCCTGGAGAATAAGAGAATATGCAAAGGGATTCACAATTCCTTCACTCAGAGCTCCTCTTTTCCTTTCAGTCTCTCGTGGCGGAGCCCTCTGGTGCACTGAGCATTCTGAGCCTCTCCTGCCCTCGTTAAGATGTCTTTGCTGTAGTCTCTAGCTCATCCAGTCCCCGTCTCTCATCTGTTTCCAAGCAAAACCTGTCTGTCACACCATTTCTCTCACTCAGTACGTTAGGGTGTGGGCAGGAGTTGGTCCGGGACAGCTGTCCTCCGCTATCGATCCAAGGGCATTGGCCTTAAGAGAGAGGACAAGTCTGTCTGGGACCTTTATTCAGTTTAGAGGGCTCAATTGTAACTAGTGAGGATTTTCTGATTAAATAAACCTGTTTTCTCTTTTTCTGTCAAGTAAATGTGAATTTTAGTTTTAACCTAAAAACATATGCTTTCTGAATACCCAAATTTAGATAGCGGTAAGACTGAAAAATAGATGCTTCTTGATTTCAGAAAGAAAAACGAGATTCCAAATCATACCTTTCAACCGATCATTTTCACATTGATGTCAATATTCGTTCTACTCTGACAGCATTTACCACAATTGTGTAAGAATTATGGCAGAGAGTTAACAGAAGTATAGTAAAACTCAGAAGAAATGAAACGCTACACATTCTTGAATGAATGAAAAGATGCCACAGGTCAGTTCACATTCTCACAACATAGTTACATACATTAAAAGGACATTATAAAATGACTGGCACACAACAACAAACATTAGTTCTCACTCCAACACTAGAACTTTAAAAGAATGTCACCTTTTTATTGCAAAAAAGATCCAGTAAAAAAAGTATAGAGGACTGTCCCGTCTTAGAGTCATCACAAATTTATTTTTGAATGGGTCTCTGGGGCATGGAAAGAAATGGCTAAAATTTTAGTCCAAAGAGGTACTTGGAATCATATAGTATTTTTAAAACTTGATTTAAAACTACCTTCACTCAAACTGATTTATGTATGTAGACAGAACCAATGTTGTAAGCTATCTAGATAGACAGATAAATGATGAATGGTTAGATAGATGATCCTCAAAATGTCATTTATTTTCACATTATTGTTTTTCTTTGCACTGAACAGTATACTGGGATAGGAAGAAACAGGCAGGAGACAAACAGACTTTCAACAACAGTAACAGGAGACAGGCTAACATTATGGTTTAGAGCAGTGTTTCTCTAAGCGTGGTCTGAGGAACACATACCTACATCATAAGCATACAGGGCACTTTTTAAAATGTAAATATCTGGGCCCCTCCCAGACATATTAAATCAGAATCTCTGAGAATGCAGCCTGGGATTCTGCATTTTAACACACTTCCCTAGTGTTTCTACTTCACATTAAAACTTAGAAACTCCAGGCTTCAAACATCTTCTGGAGCCAAACTTCCTGGGTTCAAACTTCAACTCTATGCAATAGCTGTTTCATCATGGGCATATTACCCTGCATCAGTTTCTGCATCTGTAAACTGGAGGTGATGATAATAATCGTACCCACCTTGTAGAATTATAGAAGAATTAAATGAGTTGATATAGAAAGTCCTTAGAATTGCATTGGGCACAATATAAGCTCTCTCCATAGGAGTACAAGTGCAACAAATGTAACTAAGTCAACCAGGTGCCAAACTGCTACATCCTCCAAGTCTAGGAACTCAAAAGGAATAAAATATAAACAATAAGTTATAAGGAGTGAAAACAAATTGGACCCACAGCATTCCCCTTAGCTAATAGTTTAGGGGTTCTCTTGTGTTTTACTTGACTGGCAAAAGACCACCCATTTGTGAAGCTGTTTTTTCCTGCTCTAGAGGATGTGGTAGCATCACCAGGTAATTCCCCTTCATTTGCAACCAAAACATCATTGCTCTCCTTATCATAAAGTTCTAGTGAACCCTGGGGAGTTGTCCTCCCCAAATAAAAGCCATATGCCTCTGAAGCGAAGGTTATTCTTCATTCAGTTCTTGTCAAGTCACCTCCCTCTGGATCATATGTGCCTCTGGTGTTTCAATCTCACTCAGGCTGTCAGGAATTCACCTTGGCTCAACTCCACAGTCTCAATTTTAGTTATATGTGCTGCTGAAGTGAGCACAACTCCATAGTTTGTAGCAAGGACTAATTCTTGTGAAAAACTAGTGAAGATTTTGAATAAACAGGGTTCAGAAACTGTTCTTATGTTAGAAGTCCTCGGTTACAACCGGATGGAAAGATAAATAATAATAATAAGCCATTGAACAGTGTCTCCTACGTGATCGTACAGTTTCACTTCCACTGTGGGCCAGGATGTGACACACGGAGCAGTGAGAGTCTGGCGAGGTGGATGCCCAGTCTCTTCTGAGTCATAGTTTCAAATTATCAGCCTCCTCCAGCCTTCATTCAGTTTTCCATCTAGCCTGGCCTCCCTGGCCCATGACTTTCACCTCACTGTAACTCCCTTGTCCCCCTCGTATTCCCTAAACTAAATCCCATCCTGAATCAATATAAATACACACTCTGATCAAGTCCAACGTCCTTAACTTCACCCCAAAGCTTCATGCTCTCCACTCTGTCTCCCTTTCTCTATTATTCCAAACATGTTAAACACTGGCAGGTCTCCAAATGTGCATCTGTCTCTCTCCCTACAGAGCTTCCCATATGCGGTGCCTTCTCTCCCACGCCTGCCCCGCCCACTCGCTTGACTAATAGCGCCTCCTCATTCTTCAGAACTCAGCAAAGGCCTCACCACCTCCTCCAACGTCTTACCTAATCCAGTCCCTCCCAATACACACATCAGTCAGGCCCTTTTCACACTGTAAGCCCTATTTACTCATTTGTGACCCCTTCTAAGGGATTCAATCCTTAAAGAACCATGTTTTGCTGATCCCTGTGTTAGACCCCTTAGCAGAGAGGTTTATGCTGCTATCTCACATCATACCAATTAATGGGATGAATATGTTGGATCACGACCACGTGTTTAAGAGTGCCACAGTTGGGCCGGCTGAGTGCCTCAGTTGGTTAAGAGCGTGAGCTGAATCGATTCCCACATGGGCCAGTGAGCTGCACCCGAGCTGAGCTGCTGCTGAGCTGCCAACAGGTGGCAGGATGGCTCAGCTGGTGAGAGCACATGCTCCTAACAAAGTTGCCGGTTCAACTCGCGCATGGGATGGCGGGCTACGCCCACCCGCAACAAAGATTGAACACGGCACCTTGAGCTGAGCTGCCCTGAGCTGCCAATGGGCAGCCGGATGGCAACTGGACTTGGAGATGAGCTAGCTGTGCTCTCCACAACTAAGATTAAAGGACAACAACTTGGCTATTCCCCTCCCCCAATTCCCCAACACTGTGCCACAGCTGTGCAGCCCAATGGAAAGAATGCATGCTTTGGAGTCAGGCTATCCAGGCTTGCATCACAGTTCTGCCCATCACTACCTATGATGTCGGGCAATCAATGACCTAATCTAAGTCCAAGTTGTACATCTGTAAGTGAGGATGATAATCTTTACCCTACAGATATGCAGTAAGAATTAAATTATGATGATACATACTGAACATTTACCCGCTGTCTGACAAAAGGTAACTTTTATTATTATTTTATTAATGGTGAGAATTAGAATTTATTCCTATACAAATCAGATCCAAATTAATCATAACTCATAGACAATGTGTTGCAAATACTTAAAAGGGACACTGAGGTGTCTCTAAAGTATTTGAGAATGGCCACACACACGTGAAAGAGACTCTCAGGATATTAGTTCCCTATAATAGTGCTGCAAATAAAATATATACCAGAATCTTTTCAATATCATGATTAATTCCAATTGTCAGTGTCTCTAGGTGAGAAATTCCCAAATGTGCTGAAAGTAGTATGGTAAGTGCAGCATGAGATTACTAATTAAAAACCCTTATTCAACATGGTGCTAAATGCTATATATGCTTGTCTTCTTATTATTTAAGGCATTCACTGTTGTCCCAAATTGACAGCTGAGGCTTACAGAGGTTAAGCAACTTTTCAAGGTCACACATTGAGTGGGACACAGCCTTCAAAATTTTAGAAGACATTTTTGATGGTAGAATCACTGTTATGTATCTTTTATGGCATGATAACTCACAGCGATGGCATGTGAATGATTTGATGTTCTCAATAGTTTCTCATCTGAACGTTCTTCTACCCCTAACTTAATTTTGCAATTTGAATAGCCTGAAGCGGTGGGTCCAAGAAGCTTTTGACTTGAAACTTTCCACTGTAGCTGGTATTACCATAGTCTGAGATATGCTACGGGGGACAGCTCAAAACTACAAGGTTTTAGCTGCAGCTATAGACTAGAGACTAAAATGGCATGGCAGGGATTGTAATTAAAAATGTAGGTTCATTGATCGCAGCAGAACTTCTCGACCCCTGTGATGGCAGCAAGGGACTATCATCAGTGGGGGCTCATTTCCATTTTGTAGCTAACTTTGTTCTTTGAGCAAAAGCAGTTGTTGCTCCTGTGCCAACCAGCATCATTGCAACCTCATGATTCTTAGTAGGAGAGTGGCTTATTCTTAATTCATTACTTCTGTATCAAATTTGTTTTTTTTCCCCATTACTAACTCATTACTTTTAAGCTGATGTACTTGTTTATTTTTAAATTAATTAATTAATTTAACATTTATTCACGAAGCCCTTGCTATGCAATGACCTAGTGAGAGGCATCACAATACTGTGGTAAGAATGTGGATTTTTCAAGTCAGGTAAACATGGTTTTGCATCCTGCTTTGTGATTTACCAGCTCATAACCCATACTGGTATAAAAGGTCGTTAAGGGCATGAGTTTTGGAGTCAGACCAGCTTGGCTTTAAAATCCAGCTCTGCCCACATCTGTGACCTTGGATGGGTTTCTCTGAACTTTAGCTTCTCCATCAATAAAGTAGAAAGAATAACATCTACCTGATAGAATTCTTATAGAAGATTAACATGAAATGTGAATACAGGGCACCCAGTGCAGTCCCTGACAGACAGTAAGTGTTCAATAGATTTACGTTCCTTTCCTCTCCCACTAGGTTCCAAGCACTGTAGAAGTAAACATATTTGAAATTTACAACTTCCATTAAAAAAAGGAATAAAGGGAAAGGAAGCTAATTTATTAAGCACCTCTCTTGTCCTAGGCATTTGCAGTACCACTGAATTGAAGTAAACACATACCTTTGTTTATTCACTCACTCATTCACTCATTCATTCATTCATTCATTCATTCAGTAAATAGTTATTCGGCACCTGCTATGTGGTAGGCACTTGCTTAGGCACTGGGGACAACGTGACGAGTAATAATGGGAGCTCCTGCCTGAAGCTTACACTCTGAAAATCTATACCTTTTCTGCTATACCCTGCTGCACAAGTGAAAAGCTTTGGAAGTTCAAAAAAAAATTTTTTTAATGTTATTTCTAATCTAGAAATGAGAAAGGCTTCATGGAGAAGGGAAAATCTATCTGGATCTCAAAGGACGGTAGGACTCAGACATGTGTGATGAGAGTTGGGGTGGGCAGAAGAGCCTACACCATAGCCCCAAGGCAAGAAGGAAAGGACCTGTGAGAAAGCAGTGAGTTTGATTTGGTCACTGGGTGGGATGGGTGAAAGTGAGTAATAGGAAATCTTTTGGAAACATATATGGAAATCAAGGGATGGTGCATATTGAAAAGCAGACTGAAGAGCCCGGAGTTCATTTGTGGAATATAGAGATTAATTTAAGCTTAATGAACAAGGAGGTAAGAGAATTGAGGAAATGCTTCAGAAACATTAATTGGGCAACAGTGTATAAAATTGATTAAAAGAGGGAGAGACTAAAGACAGAGAGAGACGTAGGAGGTTGTTGATTAAACATCACTGGGTATCAGAGCTGGCCGAGTAGCTCAGTTGATTAAGAGCTCACTCAAGAGTGTGAGCTCTGAGCAACAATGGTTCGAGTCCCAGACCAAGCTAAGCTGCCGCTGAGCTGCCAACAGGTGGCAGGATGGCTCAGCTATAAAAATAAAATAAATAAATAAAATAAATAAACATTGCTGGGTATTGCTTGGGGATTTGTTTTTGTTTTTGTTTTAAGGCCAATGACAAACAGATCACCCGAAAATTCAGGTAAATTCTTTCTCACCAGAGTTTGAAAGGTAAAAGTTGGGTTTTTTTTTAAAAAAAAAAAAAGAACAAAAACCTGTTTCATCTGAGAAAGCACTACATGATATCATGTGAAGAGCCAGTTCCTTTGATATATGAAAGATCTTTAGTGTCATCATTACATTAGACATAAGGGATGACAAAACCTGAGACAACAGGCCATGTGGTATAATTTTCACACTAAGTTGATTCTTAGGCCAGAGCTTTAAAATTCTGCAGAATTTGCAAACGAATTCTGACTCCTCAGTGGATTTGTGTAGTAGAAGTCCTATTATAAAATAAGAACAAAGTGAAACATATACATAAGAACATTTGCAAGGTGACAAATGTCCCCAGCCCACTTTTGGTCTTTAAGAAGAGGAGGTTTTCAGCACCGTTTATACCCTTCCCAGCTAGGAGTGCCATTGGTCTAGGTGTAGCTCTCAGTGCGTGGAGAACAACCCATTCCCAGACCAGTAGGGGTCACACAGCACTCTGCCTTCAAAATATGACCTGTTGTTTTCTACTTTCTTTTGGTTTCTGCCGAATCCAATTCAAACTACCCCAGACTGAGGTCATCACCTTTCCCTCTCCCATCACCTTCCAACCGAATCTGATCTTCTCCCTGCCTCTCTATTTATTCAATACATACTTATTAATCATCTACTCTGTGCCTGGTCCCACACCGATCGCTGGGATCTCTGCTAAAGGTACCGCTGCCCAACAAAACCTTGGAGTCCCCCTCATCTTCTCCCTCCCTCTCAGTTTTCAAGTCGTCTCGCAACCAAGTCCAGCTGAGCCAACCTCCCAAAAGTCCTATTTACCTGCCCCTCTTCAACCTCTCACTGTCTCTGCCTTCGTAGGGGCCCTCATGAACCCACTCTCAGACCATTACAAAAAGCCAATTAATCTTTACCATTCTCCTCTCTACCATTACCCAGTCTCTCGCCAATCCAGGCCCTCTTCCATGGATGGATCCAACCATGTGAACTTTGAAAGCCTTGCTGCTCAAGGTGTGGTCCATAGATCATACCTCGCAGCAGCAGCAGCACCTGGTAGCTCGTTAGAAATGCAGAATCTCACAACAGAACCTGCCTTTTAACAGACCTGCCAGATGATTCAGAAGCACATTCACTTTTCGAGACAAATGGGCTGAAAGCACAAATCCGACCCTGTTCGCTCCCCAGTTGACATTCTAATGCAGGGGCCAACAAATTACAGCCCACAGGCTTAATCCGGCTCGCCACCTGTTTTTGCACCGTCTGTGAAGTCAGAATGGATTTCACATTTCTAAATGACTGGGGAGAGAAAATCAAAAGGAGAATAATATTTCACGACATGATAAAATTATATGAAGTTCCAGTTTCAACATCCGTAAATACCGTTTTATGGGAACACACCACGCCCGTTCATTTACACGTCTTCCATGGCTGCTTTTGTACCACAGCCGCAGAACTGAATAGCTACAACAGAGACTATTATGGCCAGACAACCCTAACATATTTACTACTGGTCCCTTCACAGAAAAAGTTGGTTGCCCCTTGTTCTATGGAGAACATATGGTAAGAAAGAAAAAAAACAAAAACAAAAAACTACAACTTATGAGATATGAAGGCAAAAAAGAAAGACCTGAACGAGATGCTTTCTCTCCCGTGTACCCATAACAGGTTCCAATATCTTTCTATCATCTCACAGGTCATGTTGTTGGTACTATAGTCTTTGCAGAGCAGAGGACATGAGGCAGTTACACTCATTCTGTTTCATGGTGGCTGATTTCTCCCCTCAGAAGGACAGAGGGTAGGTTTTAAACATAATTGAGAGGAGGATCATCCTGAGGGGTTCAGATATGAAGAGGGAATCATAAGGGATTTGAGTGGACACTGTTTCCATATATCCGTATCTTTACTACGGCCAAAAAAAGGCATCTTCTGGCTCTGGAGAACTAAGTGAAGCCCCGCAGGGACCCAGTACTCTGTTGTGGGCAATAATTCTCCTGCTGAAAGGAATGTCTGAAAATTCCAAAATGTAGTGTTTGAAATATCAACAGCCACCCCACCTGCAGGCCTTCCCCTTGCCACAGTCC
This sequence comes from Hipposideros armiger, assembly GCF_001890085.2. Classification (NCBI taxonomy): domain Eukaryota; kingdom Metazoa; phylum Chordata; class Mammalia; order Chiroptera; family Hipposideridae; genus Hipposideros; species Hipposideros armiger. Next base: position 328,336 of record NW_017731549.1, read on the forward strand.
CTGATTTTAGGGCTGTGTGAGACATTATAAGGATGAGTTCAGATTTCATTCATTTCCAAATGCAGACCCTTTTGGAATAACACTATCAGAGTTATTCCTCCTGGATTACTCCTTGCTTACTTGATACATTCCTTTAGAGTTACTGAACACCACTGAAGCAGGTGTGAGAAAATAGTTCAAATTCCAATCCCATCCCAGAATGAGAAAGAAGAAGTCTGTGGATCAGGACCCTCTCTGAGAAGTCACAGAGACACTGAATGTCTTAAAGCCAGAAAGAAAGCGGTTCCCTTCCCACTCTTCTTCCCTGATCCCTAAACTTCACATTTTCTGGAAAAGTTAACTGAACGATTCTCACATAGCCAATAATAAATTATGTTGCCAGCTGCCAGCTGAGTTGAGTATTATGGAAGGACCCTAGGTTACAGTAGTAAATAAGATGCTGCTTCTGTCCTGGAGATGTTGACCAGCTTGGGGAAAGGCAGATGCAGAGGCAGACACGTACCACAGTTTTACGTGCTACAGTTCAGAGTGAGTTACAGGTACTGTGTGGGCACAAGGGGACAGCTCCTTCAGGCCCTTGGGGGCATAAATGCTTCCCAGAGGCCATGTCTGAGCTGAGCTCTGAAGGACAAGTAGAAATCTGCCAGATAAAGAGTCCTGAGATTAAGAGTAGAAAGGACATTCAAGGCACAGAGATATTAAAGATGAGGGCGTATAGCCCCTTTGAACTGCGGGAGAGTAGAAGGCATGAGGGGAGTAGGAACAGAGAGAAGAGAACGGCTGGCAGAGTCAGGTAAAGGATGGTGTGTTTGCTGTATCAGACAGTCTGGACTCCATACTGAAGACAAAGGGGACGTATTGTAGAGTCGTTGGCATGGTGACATGATCAAAGTTGTACTTCGGAAAGCCAGTGAGCTGTTGTGTAGAGAAAGCATTGAAGAAGGGCAAGGTTGGAGGTGGGGGGAGAATAAAGGGAACACTGTTGGGAAGAAATGATTACCGTCATCTTTAATATCTCTGTGCCTTGAGTACACTTTTAACTGCTAACCTCAGGCCTTTTATCTGGCAGATTTCTACTTGTCCTTCAGAGCTCAGCTCAGACATCATCTCTGGAAACCATTTCTGCCCCCATGAGCCCGAGCGAGGTGTCCTCCTTTGCCCACACAGTACCTGTACTCACTCTGAACTGTAGCACTTAAAACTGTGGTAAGTGTGTCTCCCTCTGCATCTGTCTTTTCCACAAGGCCATGTGTATGAACCGGCGAAGGTAATGATGGTGAAAAAGAACAAGCAAAGGCCAGTCCACATGGCCATGCTGGTTATGCCCTGCACAAAACACTTTTTTAAAAGGAGAGCTGCTGAAAATCAGAGTGTGGTCTGCTGGCCAAGTATTGTGTCCCGGCAAGAGGAGGAAGGCAATGTATTTTTTTTTAAGATTTTTATTGGGGAATTGGGGGAAGGGGAACAGACAAGTTGCTGTCCTTTTGTTCTTCAGTCTAGTTGTGGAGGACATCGCTT